>NC_054485.1:34240544-34608044 GCF_017639515.1 Carcharodon carcharias | reverse complement strand
GAACCAGTTCTGTGGAAGGGTCATGCAGACTCGAAACGTCAACTCCTTTCTTCACTGATGCTGCTGAGTTTTTCCAGGTAATTCTGTTTTTGTTTCCCTCTAACGTAAAATATTTTCAGTCCCATTGGAAGGATGTGTTCAGGAATCAAAGACGAGAATTATCATATTTTTATTATGAAGTGTTTCAGGACATTCTGAGAAGATAATGTGTTACCTAATTTCAATTTCTTTTAAAAAGTTTTAATATGATACACTATCTACTTTGGCCTTAAGTTTGTATTTCACAATACAGGAAGCATAATTGAATGAAAAAATTTCCACTTTGTATGATATCTTACATGACCATATCAGAACATACTGAAATTCTACACAACCAATGATTATTCTTGAAGACTAGTCTCTGTTCTAAAATAGGCAAATGAAGCAGCCAATTTGTGCAGTGGAAGCTTCCACAAACAACAGTGAAATTTATAATCAGCTAAGCTTAATTCTGCTATTCAAGTATACACAGGTGTTCTGCAAACAAATGTAGTGAGGTAAACTACCCATCAAGTTTACCACAGGTATAACTAACCTATTCAATTAATCAGAATTTCACAATTGAATGTGTTCTTTATGCTTGTGATAACTTTTGTCATTTTTAGTGAGTTGGAAAGTTAATAAAAAGAGAAAGATCTTGGTGCCTTTAGTGCCTCTGTCCTGTGTCTTGTTTATTTGGTGGAATGAAACTGTTGTTAATGCATTTCACATTCAGTGACAGAAAGCAAAGCATTCTTTTGTGTTTAAATTTTGAATTCTGCAACTTAGTTAGATTTTATCAGCTGGAGAGACCTTGAGTATGATGCATTCAAATGGATTCAGTTGTATTTTACATTTATCAAAGGCTGTAATCATTTTATCCCCATCTCTGAAATGGAGACGTCATGTATATTGATTGTTAGAATTTGTAGCACGTGACTAATCTTGGCTGTTCAATACTGTTTTAGGCGATTACAAATTTTCAAAACTCTTGCCTAGTGTTCCAATACAGTTGAGGAGTATATGACCCAATTTGGATAGGATTCTATACAGTCAACTTCCTCAAATAGCTCTGAATAGTCAGTTTTTGAAGAGTTTTATATGTAGTATTGTTAGTCTTTATTGTCTTCTCTGATGGCCCCTTTCTGATAGCATTCAATCTTTCTATTACCATAGGAACAAGAACACGTTAAATATTCTAACATTTTTTCCCAAATTGTAATGCTTTAGCCATTCAAGACAAATTGGATGAGATGGTATTTTACTGGGAAGACATCAAAGCTCGTGGTGAAGAGAGGGATATTAAACTTCTAGATGTGCTTGACCTGGCTGAAAAGTTCTGGTGTGACATGGCTGCTCTGCTGACCACCATTAAGGACACACAGGATATAGTGCGAGACTTGGAGAGTCCTGGTATTGACCCCTCAATCATTAAACAACAACAGGAGGCTGCAGAGGTATGGATGTGGCTCAAATGTGAACTACACATTGTTTGTATGAACAAATTTGCTTTAACCATGCCCTAAATATTTGTCTCATATGTTGCTTTGTTTGGAATCACAAAACAAAAATTAATTTTCTGAAACAATAGATTGTAGTGTGGTAAGTGCACTGGACTAATAACCATTTCCTGGTAATATTCTGGTGATTTCAGACAATTAAAGAGGAGACGGATGGGCTCCATGAGGAACTGGAATTTGTCCGAATTCTGGGAGCAGACCTCATATTTGCTTGTGGAGAATTTGAAAAACCAGAAGTGAAGAAAAGCATCGATGAGGTAAAATATTAAATGGAAATAATGATGAGGGAGGAATAATGTGTGGCCTAGGTTGATACCATAATGTTAGAACATGACTAGGAGGCTAATAGGTGTGAGACTAACGGCAAGTTAATTGATTATTTTACTAATAGAGTATATTTAGATATGCAATTTTAAAATAATTATGGTAACTCCAACAGTAATGCTATTAAAGGCACCATAACATTTCATGCAACAAAATGTATATTTGCATATCACTCCCTCTCTATTGTACGTTGGCTCCTGAAAACTTACCCAAGGCAGAAACTACTTTTTGATTAAATGAACATTGTATTCTGCATAATAACATGTTAATGGTTTGCTGAACAAGTCTCAGTTTGCTGAGATTATAATTTTTCAACAAAATATATTTTCTTGCTGAAAAAGTACTCAAGTTCAGTACTACAAACAACTAAAAATAGATTTTACTAGCTCACCCATCTGAAAGATGTTATTATTTTATCAGATAATGGGTTTATGTAAAAGATTCCCCATTGTAACGTTGGCTGGATTAATGAAAAATCAGTTAATTGTCTATTTGAGAGTTGAATCTTGAAAAAGATTTATAATAACCATGACTAAACACTAAATGTCAGAACCAAGAGTGCTTAATTTTTATTCATACTGTGAGCAAAAGTTTGTAGCAGTGTGATACACTGGTCTCTCATACAATCAATGCATTGCTGCCTTGGCTGACTGATACTATGTTGGGAAAATCTGAATTAATTATGAGTGAGTTTGATTGAATGCAGCATGGACCAATGAATAGGAAGCATTAGCCTATGCAGGTCATTTTCAGGAAACATTGCCCCTCCCTATTTTTGTAACCTACCCCAGCCTGACAAACCTCTGAGATCTCTGCACTCCACTTCTGGCCTCTTACATATATCCACTTTTCATAGTTTCACCATTGGTAGTGCCTTCAGCTATCGAGAGCCTTGTTTTTGGAATTCCCTCCCCAAACCTTTTCACCTTTCCTCCTTTAAGGCACCCTTTAAAACATATCAATTTGACCAAACTTTTGGCCATTTATCCTAATATCTCCTTTAAGTGTCTCGGTATCTTGTTTTATCTGATTATGCTTCTGTATAATGTAGTAGGTGCTTTACTACATTAAAGGTGCTATGTAATTGTAAGTTGTTGTTGTATTGCCATGTTTGCATTCTAATGAATTGTGTCATCATTTTTTCTAGCTCAATTATACTTGGGATAACCTGAACAAAGCATGGAAGGAGCGAATGGACAAACTGGCGGAGGTCATGCAGGCAGCTGTGCAATACCAAGATTCATTGCAAGTAAGGAATGTTCTGAATGTGCTGCATTGTGTCATTGTACATGTGAATACAGTACTAATTTGAATGATGTTTCCTAATCTATTGTAACTTTTTAGGCAATGTTTGACTGGCTGGATAACACTGTAATAAAACTTGGTGAAATGTCTCCAGTTGGCACAGACATCAACACGGTGAAACAACAAATAAACGAAATGAAGGTGGGTTAATATTACCGCAAAATAGCATGGAACATACACACAACTTTGGGGAAAAAAAATTAAAATTATGAAAGAAATGTAGTTCCCCAATTCTGCTTTTTCTGTGATTATCATGCATTTCATATTAGCTTCATCTAACATGAACAATCATTCCTTTTACTGGATTGAAAAAAATCTACCCAATATCCATCTTTAGATAGCTCAACTGGTGTAGGCAGTGAATAGCTGAATTATATTGAATACAAGATGCCAGAGCTGTGCTGTGTTGGTTGATTTGGTCGACTTGGGCAACAGCAGTGGCATTACTGTCGGCATCGGAACCATTGGTTTTGGGGGAGGGAGGTAGCCCCAAGACTTCAAGTGAGGACAGAATCACGCTTCATATGATAGCTTTTTGACATTACTGTCCAGACTCATATATAAAGTATGGTCATTTGGCAGGGTACCGACGTCCATGGGGAGAATTTTATGAATATCGAGCGGGCGAGGAGCCAATTGTCGCCCACGATTGGTTGTACACCACCATTTTACATGGGCGGGCCAGTTAAGGCCCGCCCAGCATGACGCATGGCCGGTAGCGCTCAGTGCTACCTATGCAGCGGGTGGGAGGTGGGGGAGAGTCAGGGCCTGTGCTCTGAAAGAGCGCAGAAATTTCCCTGAGGCACGGAGCTGCCTCAGGGAGATTAATTACATAATAAAAGCTCATAAATAATAAAGTTAAAAATTATTTAGGCATGACCCCTCATACGACAGTGTCACATTGGCTGGGACATGCTTGTGAATTGCGCAAAAAATTATTTATTTATTTAATAAAACCTTCAGGAAACCTCATTCCATCCGTGGATGAGGTTTCCTGAGAAACACAAAGGCCACTTGGGCTCTTCTCCTGCCCGCCAGCCTTAAGGTTGGATGGGCAATGTTGATAGCTACTTTAATTGGTTTTTTTAATGTCCTTGATAGGCCATTGACAGTTCGGGCGTGCAGCCGCCTCTGGCGCGCACCCGCCAAACGTAATATCTAAATGACAAGCACTGACGTCAGGACACATGCCCCATGTCACCACTCATCGACATGTGGGGCCCCCCCTCGCACGCCGACATCAAAATTCTGGCCCATGAATCTGTACTGCAGCAATGCATCAACATTTTAAAAGTTGAGGGCCCAAAACTGGTGGGGAAGATAGGAGGGGAAAACAGTCATATTATGGCTTTGATTTTAAATTTGTTACATTTTCATAAGGTTTGCCCTAATGGATGACACTTAACTTTCCCACTATCCACAGGAATTTAAAATGGAGGTCTACCAGCAGCAAATAGAGATGGAAAAACTGAACCACCAGGGGGAGCTACTGCTTAAGAGAGCCTCAGATGACACGGACCGAGACCTAATTCAACAGCCACTCACTGAGCTCAAGCATCTCTGGGAGGATCTGGGAGAAAAGATTATTCTCAGACAGGTACAAAGGAAGGGTCTGTTATAACTCAGATTTGAAAATACTGTTTTTTATGTATTGATAATGCACATACATCAATTTACTAATACATGAGCCAAGATTTGCTGCATTGTGCAGCTAAGAGAAGTCCATGAAAGCCTATGAAATGAAATGCACCATGGCAATTGTGCAATTAGTTTTGTGAGTTATGCTCAGCAAATTAACATATATTGAAGGGCTTGGGGGGGATTAAAAAGAGACGATGAAGTTTGATATTTGACACCACATACAAGTCCCAAAGTACTTTACTTATCAAAAAGATATTAAGGATTATGAAGTCATGCTTTAATCTCTTTATCAGACCCCTCAAAATGAACAACTGGTCAGAGGATCATGGATTCTAGTCCCAATCCAAGACTTGAACACAAAATCCAGTCTGAAGCAGCAATTCTGCACTGCCAGACGTTCTGGGGTTTTTCCAGGGCTGCGAACCTTGCTGCTGGGGGGCCCTTGATTGGCCATAAAGTGCCCAAGCACGAGAGACCCCCTAAGTCTGCAAGGAGACCACCAGCTTTTACTGGGTGGTCTCCCCATGTGATGTCAGGTCCCAAGTATGAGGCTATTAAGTGATCATTGACCACTTAAGGGCTTCAATTGGTTTTTGGGCCGTAAGGTTGTCCTCAACCTTTCCCACCCCTGCTTGAATCAGAGGGAGTCAGCATTGTGATGGGCACTCCACCCCTCAACTTTCGTTTCCCCCACCCCGCCCGTTGTTGAGGGTGGAATTAAATTTAACCCATTTTGTGCCTTTTTATCCAGTACAGTTCTGCTATTAGACATGCTGACTCCCTGCTTTATTTACCTCCATTTACATTTCAGGATATACATTTACTACCATTCCCTGGTACGAATGCAGGGAAATAATTTGCTCCCAGGCCTTTGTTCTTATTCTTGCAGCTACTTGGAGATGTACAAGAGTAGCCATATGTGACTTCCTAGAAACTCAATGTTATGTGAACCACTCTTGCCACTCTGGCATGCAGTGAATTGGCACATGAACATACTGACCTTGAAGTTCTGCTTCAATGTTTAGTGTTTGACAGTTTTTTCTATGTTCAAACTGATTGGATATTTCTTTACAGGCCCAACCTGAGGGGAGGTTTTTGGGGAATATTTGAGAACATGAAAGAATATTTTTTTCAGGATGATTACCTGTGAACTTATTTTTTTTTCCACAGCACAAAGTGGAGGGTGCCCTGCTGGCACTGGGTCAATTTCAACATGCATTGGCTGAACTTATGACTTGGCTGAATCATACAGAGGAGCTATTGGATGGACAGAGGCCAATTACTGGGGATCCAAAAGCCATAGAAATCGAACTTGCCAAGCATCATGTATGTCAACAGTTATCTCTCTGCAAAGGTTTATCTTACATAACCATGTACTGGATTATAGAATTATATATAATTCATATGACATTGCAAAGTTATATCATTAAGGGTTTTGGATGATGTACTAAATCAAGAAAACATGGCTGTTTTATGCAATTACATGTAATATTAATAACATTTTCATTGTAGGCTTGAACTCCCTCTTAAATTTATATTATATTTACTTCCATTTTGGGATCCATCATAGAGCTGTACAAGTTCAACGTTCCTTGGTTGTCAGTCAGTGAATCTAGCATAGTGTAGGACAGAGTTAATCTTGTACAGTGTCAAAAATGAAAGGTGGCTGATTTCACCTTTTACGAGTTTTTGAATGTAGAGGGAGATGAATTAAGGAACAAAAAGTCAAGAATACATGGCTATGATGACTGAATGTCCAATTAACTGATTGTGAAGTTGAGGAAGGGGGAGAGTATTCCAAAGGCCAGTATGAGAGGAGTAAAAGTGCAAACTGAAGAGCTTATGAGATAGCATAAGGGGGTGGGAAGAGACCACAGTGCAAATTGTTCTGAAAGTGTAGATTTTTAAAGCAGGGTATTGGAGGATGAGATGCAAGTAGTTGAGGGTAAGGGTTGGACTCACTATGGATTAGAATAGAGATGGCAGAGTTTTACATAAGTTGCAGCTTGTGTAGGATAGATCTCAGGATGCCAGAGGGTTCACCTATCATGCGCTTTACGGATGCTGAGTATCAGCAGCATATTTCCAATGATACTGTTTTGCTTGAAATTAATTATTGTTAGATGCAGGTAACTTGTATGTGCATGTTTCAGTAAATGAAACTTTTACTTCCCAAAAGGTCTTGAAGAATGATGTGCTTGCCCACAAGTCAACAGTCGACACAGTAAATAAAGCTGGGAATGAACTTCTAGAATCAAGTGCAGGGGAGGATGCCAGTAACCTAAAGCGTCGACTAGATAAATTAAATCACAGCTGGCAGTCGTTGCTTCAGAAAACTGAAGGGAGAGAGCAGCAACTGGAGGCTGCTCTGCAGCAGGTATTCAATGGGAGGAGGATATTGGGAGACTTAGGTCTATGGGCAAAGACAAGTTACTAGCAGATCTCGCATGGCACTGCTTATGATGCTTGTTATACTGCAATTAATCTGTAATTGCCTTCTCTATTTATCCTGAGACCAACTGAAAATTAATTGACATTGGTTAAGACAGTTGCAGTTTTTGGCTATAGGTCAGCCTGTAAGCCCCTCTCTCCAAAACCTAGTGACTGATTCTGAAGCCCTGAAATTGCAACACAAAAAGGCCATCTACTCTGCTATGTAGTATAATTTCTTTGCCCTTCCCTTGTATGCTTTTTACATAGCTACTCTGGGAACACTTGTCAAATTCTTATAATGTTAAAGCAAAATACTGCAGATGCTGGTAATCTGAAATAAAAACTGGAAATACTCAGCAAATCAGGCAGCATCTATGGAGAGAGAAACAGAATTAACGTGTCAAATGTTAACTCTGTTTCTCTCTCCACAGGTGCTGCTTGCCCAACTGAGTATTTCCAGCATTTTCAGTTTTTATCTCTCAATGTTATTGTCTTTATCTCAACTGCAATTTAGAATAAAACATTCCACGTTCTTAAAAGCCATTATGAGGGGAGGCGATGGCATAGTGGTATTGTCGCTGGACTAGTATTAAAGATACCCAGGGTAATGCTCTGGGGACCTGGGTTTGAATCCCACCACAGCAGATGGTGAAATTTGAATTCAATAAAAATCTGATGACCATGAAACCATTGCTGATTGTTGTAAAAAAAAAAAAACCCATCTGGTTCACTAATGCACTTTAGGGAAAGAAATCTGCCGCCCTTACCTAGCCTGGCTTACATGTGACTCCAGGCCCACACCAATGCGGTTGACTCTTAAAAATACCCTCTGAATGAGGGCACTTAGGGATGGGCAATAAATGCTGGTGCCCACATGCCATGAGCAAATAAAACAAAAAAGAAAAGAAATTCCGATAACTTCTCCTTCATTAATCCCTGTTCGCCACTCTTTGGTGAATCAATGAAATTAGTCTTTGACATTTTCTCCTTAACAATCTTCAATGTCTTTTAGATCCTCTCGAACTGACTTTGAAAGTCATAATTCTTCCAGCAGTCTTTCTTAACAAACCTCTCATTCCTGGTATCATTTGTTATGATCCCCATAAAGACTGTTGATTTCTTTAAAACATTATTTGAATTCCCAGTTAACACATGACAAGATCTCAAGTTTTAAGACTTTTGCTGAACAAACAATCTAAAAGCAACATTATCTAAGCACTATTTGGTAGGTACCTTATACTGTAAACTACAGAAGAGCAATTCCCCTTTTAACCCAACCAAAAATCATCCCACACCATGATTATACGTTGCGCTGTCCCTTTAGTGAACAATTTATTCTCACAGGACCAGTCCAAAGTTATTCTCAGCTCCTGATGACTTGCTTCCTTTCTTTTCCTTTCCTAACCCAGTAACTTCTAATGGCAGAACTGACTTTCATTGTGAAGGCTACACTGGAGATTCTTTCCCTGAAGGCAAAGTTTCATCCTCCTCCAAATCCTCTCAAACTCAATCTTACATGGTAACCAATAGAGTCAGTATTTTTTCTGCTTTGGGTGCAGGACTAACTGCCCCTATGTTCTCTCTGTCTCTCAGATGGCTGCCGACTGACTTGTGCCCGAGTGTTTCGGGGATACTTAGAAACCCTATAACCCAATAGTATAATGACTTTGTATGAACTTTTCCCTCCCCAAAGCTAATCTCTATCACAACGTGAATCACATGAGCCTTGTACCCAGATAGAAATGTTAATTAGCTATCTTCTAAACCTCACCAACTGAAGTAGAAAAAACATGAAACCTCATCCACCAGCGGGATGAGGTTTCATGTAGGGTTTAAAAAAGTTTAATAAACTTATTATTTAAATTATGAACATGTCCCACCTCATGTGATATTGTCACATGAGGGGGACATATTAAGGAATTTTTTTTTCTATTTTTAATATTTTTTAGAAGTGCTAGCAATCTCCCTGAGGCAGCACTTAGCCTCAGGGAGATGTGCGCTCTTTTGTGTGCATGCACGAAAGAGTGCACTCTCGCTTTTGGGGAATTCCCCCGCCCCCCCACCCACACAGGAAGTGCAGGGCGCTTCCCGCCGGATGTCATGATGGGCAGGCCTCAATTGGCCTGCCCACACAAAATGGCAGCGGGGCCCGCTTCTCCGGCGGGGATTGGCTCCCCGCCTGCCGGAGATTGGGTCAAGCCCACCCACCCGACAGGCAGAAAATTCTGCCCTTGGAGACTTAACAGTGTACCCACAGTCAACATCGCTGCTCTTGTCATTGTTGTGAACACTGTGTATCTTCCTCCCAGTAAGTCAACTGAGCCCCACTGTCCCCATAGCAACCAAAGCCACCCGATCTTGTCGTGCAGAATTCAGAGCAAGCCATGTGACCCCATCGTTCATTTTACCTTAAGTTAAAGAGACGGTCCCAAAACATAAAAATCTTTTATACTTCATATTTGTAACACATTCTAGACAATATTTGCACTTGTCCAGCGATCCTAATATTTGTCCTGTAATGGAGCTCCTAAAATTGGCAACTGTGACCTAACCAGTGTAATTTGCAATGTTAACATCACACCTGAATTTGTATTATTTATCCCTACATATAAAACGCAGAGCCTCATTAGCTTTTCTTTTCAGTTCTTCAGTGGTAACCATTAAAGATCTGTGTATCAGAATCCTTGGATCCCTTTGTTCCTGCGCTCTAAGAATTTTCCAACTTAGGATATATATTAATTATTTCTTTCAAAATGTACTACTAAATAGTTCTCTGCATTACACTGCCTACCTGACCCTCTACTGACCTGTCTGTATTCTACATTGTTCTCCACAGTTTGCCATGCCCTCTGAATTAATATTGTCAGCAAATTTCAATGTCATTGTACTTAATGACTAAAACCAAATGTTTTATTTTCTTTTTATATAAATTATGCCACAACACAGCTGCAGAGCTAAACCAATATTCACCAATGTGAAAGACGTCCGTTCACCCATAACAATGTTGCAAGAAATTACTTTCTTTTTTCACATAATTTTGTTACTTTGAGGATTGACATTTGCCCATGGGACTGTCAGTTAGCCACAAATGTAGGGATTTTTTTGTAGGCTAAATCATTACTAAAGTTGTGATCTAATTTGAGCTGATCTTAAATATGTGCTTCAATGCAAATTAATAACTGAGAAACTATTTCAGGCATAACTGAAACCTTCTTCCACATTACTTTCATCTACTGAATTCTGCTTACGTTGACATTTGATTTCTGTTTTATGAGTGGACATTAGGAACCTTCTGTTAGTCAACTGATTTTTTTCTGAATAATGCTTCTTGTTTCATAGGCTGAAGGATTTCATGGAGAGATTGAGGATTTTTTGCAGTGGCTCAGCCGAGTTGAGAATCAGTTGGCAGCATCTAAATCCACTGGAGGCTTACCTGAGACAGCCAGGGAGCAACTCAATGTCCACTTGGTAATGGGTTTGTTATCTCCTTTGAAAGCAAAAGATTTACCAAAGCAAAATCTTTTATTCTTTTCACTTGATGGAATTTAGCTGAACATTTTAAGTATCTCCTTTAAGGTATCCTTTAAGAAATGTGTAGTTTGAATTTCGATGTTTTTATTTATTCAGCGGTATTTCATATATGGGTTGCATTCTCTACCTAAATCCAACATGAGATGTGTGAATTCTAAGCCCACATTCTCAGCACCTTTAACTTCATAAGATGTCACAAAGCTTTATGGAGGCATTTTAAAACCAAGTATGACATAGATCCACATAAGGAGATACTAGATCAGAAAATAGCTTCGTCAAAGTGGTGGCTTCTAGAAGGGTTCTTAAAGGAGCAAAGTGAGGTAGAGAGTCTGAGAGATTTAGAGAGGGAATTTCAGAGCTTAAGGTCAAAGCAGCTTGAGGCACAGCTACCAGTAATGGAGCGATTAAAATTGGGGATGCTCAAAAGGTTAGAATTGGAGGAATGCAGATATCATTGGAGAGTCAGTGGTCTGGAGGAGACTACAGAGAAATTTGGAGATAAGGAGAAGAATTTTAAAATTGAAACATTGCTTAACTGGGAACCTGTGTAGGTCAGCGAGTAGCGGGGTGATGAGTGAATAGGATTTGGTGCGAATTAAGACAAGTGCAACACAGTTTTGGATGACCTTGAGTTTACATGCAGTAGAATGTGGGAGGTGGGCTGGGAGTACATTAGGATAGTCAATCAAGGGGTAATAAAGGCATAGATGAGGGTTCCAACAGCTGAGGCAGCGTTTAGAGAGAGGCGACATTATGGAGGTGGAAATAGGCAGTCTCGGTGATGGCACAAATATGTGGCTGAAAGCTCATGTTGGAATCAAATATGACACCAAGGTTGCAAACAATCTGGTTCAGCCTCACAGTTGCTAAGGAGAGGAATGGAGTCAATGAGGAGGGAGTGGAATTTGTGGCAGGGGAATAAAAACAGTGCCTTCACTCACCACAATATTCAGTTGGAGGAAATTTCTATTCATCCAGTACCGGATGTTGGGCAAGCAGTCTGACAATTTAGAGACATTGGTGGGTGAGGTAAAACTGTTGTCAGCCTGTGTGGGGAAACTGACCAATGCAAATATTCATTATATTTTATGTAACTTCCCTTATGGTGGGAAAAGTAGTTCAATGAAGATAGAAAATGAGGGAGGTAAAATAGATCAAATTACAAAAAGGAAATTCCAAAGCAAGTTCACAGTAACAGAATTAGACTTGTCAACTTTCATCTAATTAAAAGGTTGCCAATGAAAATTTGTTACAAAGGCAGTTGACCATGCAAGAGAGAAATTTTTAACTGGCCACAGTCCAATACTTTTAATCTAAACCTGGGAGACCTGAGTTAACAATTCAAGAGTTTAAACCCCTAAAATATTTAAGAATAACGCTTCATATGATAAGACAGCCCGCAAAGACGTTTCAGTCAAAATTGAGAGGATTATCCCAACCAGAAGCTCAACAGTTCATGTCTAAGAACATTTGGCAGAAGACTTCATTGGAAAAATGTTGTACTTTATGCATTGTTTTTCCAGTTTCTCGCTCTCATTTACAACATTTTTCCTTGAGCAAACCAATCCCTCTCTGCAAATAGTCACTACAATGTGCTCTATTTCTTTTCTCCTCCCAAATTAATTCTGGGAACTCTCCAAGAGATCATGGTGCAGATAATCATCCCATCACCTTTTGACATAGTGTTTATTGTTGTTTTACAAATTGCACTACAAATTGCATCGAATTTCCCCTCAAGATACAAAGAACACAAGCGCTCATCTGCATCATATCAAACAGTTAAAAGAATATTTCATGTAAACCAGAAATATTAATGCAAAATATCAGCCAGCGTTAAACTTTTGGGCTGCAATTGTGATATGCATTATTAGTAGCCCGGATGTTCTGAGGAGCGGTATCATCATCAGGTGATCGGTGAGGGGTAGCCGAATGGTCAGGAGGTGTGGGTATGGTTGGGTAGTAAAGGAAGTAGTTGGGGATTGTGGGGGGGGGTTAATGTGAGTGATTAGGGGGCCAGTCCTGGAGTTACCCAGGAGTTGGACTAGGATTTTTCTGTCTAATATTTTGTGGGTAACTATTCAGGTGAGTACCATGGAATTGTCTGAAGTCTCCAACTCTAACTCAGAGTCAGAGACATTCACGGAGGATCCCGGGGAGCAGGGGAAATAGCTCATCGGAAGTTGAAACTTCCCGACAATTCCCACATTAGTCAGTGCATTAACACTTCCAACAGGCCCCGACATCTGTGTTGGTCATATGTCTGGTCTCTGACGATCTGGAAACTGTAAGATTTGGGCCAATATGTTGATACTATGTAGGAAATTCATTTATGGTTTTATTTCATTAAAATAGTGGACAATTGCATTTTATTCAAATACATTGAGGCATTTCTCACTAATCATGCATAGTACCTTATATATCCCATAAAAATGTAAACACTCAAAATGCAAGATATCAAGCAGCTTTCCTATACATTTAAACTTCAGAGTAGAACACAGCTCAGTCATGGCACTAATCGGTAACAAATGTTTATCAATTTATCCTACTATAAATAATGTGACAAAGTTATACAGTGATTTCACAAATTATGCACATCTTCTCTACAGTAAGCAGATAAATATAATTAAACCAAGGAAAGAGATTGAGTGAAAGGAAACTGCTGAATATGCTAACGATGGACAACAAAATTATTACAGGTGACAATCAATCACCAAAATTTATTGTAAAGCTTGTTTTCTTTTTTTAGGAGCTCCACAGAGAGTTTTGTGCTAATGAGGAGACATACAAGAACTTGAATGAGAAAGGCCGGCTGTTGTTGAGCACTCGAGATGATGCTGCAGGATCTAATGTTGAACAGTGTGTCGCGTTATTAGAACAGAAGTGGCAATTGATGAGCACAAAGATGGAGGAAAAGAAGGTAGGAGGGCCAACAATGTTAGCAGCATCAGAAGTGGGAGAATAGCAATGTTTTTTTAAAAAAAACATATTCCATCATTATTCCAAAAGAGAAAATGAACACTTTTAATTAGGAGAACAGAAAGAGCATGTTTCTGATAAACAATATAAGTAACAGCCACTCGCTGGTTCATTCCGCGGGGCAATGCCTTGACCAATCAGACTAAAATTGCCTAGTTTAAATTTTCAAACAATGCTTGGCTGTTAACTGTTAGTCACCATCAACTGATGCATTCTCCATTGCAATGCCACTACCAGTCTGAGTCCACGCCAACCAATCAGCACTTTCTTCTCATATAGTATGAATTGTTGTTCCCTTTACAATTGGTATTCTTGCGCATTGTCCTGATGAGCACAAGACAAAAAGCTTCGACAAAAAAACTCTTTACATCAGTACTGAAGTTCTGTGCTACCAAGCGACTATGAGAACAATAGTATAAAAGCAAAAAACTGCGAATGCCGGAAATCCAAAACAAAAACAAAAATACCTGGAAAAACTCAGCAGGTCTGGCAGCATCTGCAGAGAGGAACACAGTTAATGTTTCGAGTCCGAATGACCCTTCAACAGAACTAAGTAAAAATAGAGGTTTCTATTAATCTAATAGAGATCTCTATTTTTACTTCGTTCTGTTGAAGGGTCATTCGGACTCAACGTTAACTGTGTTCCTCTCTGCAGATGCCGCCAGACTTGCTGAGTTTTTCCAGGTGTTTTTGTGATGAGAACAGTAGTGTTTGTCTTGCTGTATTTAATGTTTCTCTCTGGCAGTTCTATATTTTTATTGAACTAGATAATTACCTGAAAAGAAAAAAATTTGCAGGACTACAGAGAAATGTTGGGGGAGTGAGACGAGCTGAGTTGAAGTTTGAGAGCCAACACAAGCTCAACAAGCCAAATGGCCACTTTCTGTACTGTAACAACTCCATGATTCTCCTGTTTTTCCTTTTCAGACCAAGCTAGAGGAGGCTCTCAATCTCGCAACAGAGTTTCAGAATTCCTTGCAGGATTTCATTAATTGGCTTACTCAAGCAGAGCAAAGTCTGAACATCGCAGCTCCTCCCAGTCTTATAGTCGACACAGTCCTTTTCCAGATAGATGAGCACAAGGTATTGGAGTTCTGGATTAAACTTTGCTGGAGCTAGGGATTGCAGACATTCTCAAGGGGGAGTGAGGATAGTTGAAACGGTATTGCCTCAGTCCAGGGAATGAGGAATGACAAGACAGCTTCATTTCACTTCTTGGAAGGGGAATGGAGGTGACTGTCTCGATAACAGGGTTGGGAACCGGACAACTGCTTGATACTGGGGTCGGGAACCTGGCGACTGCACAATACTGGGGTCGGGTACTGGGCGACTGTTCAATGCTGGAGATGGGAGGACTGCAGCAATTCAGAAGATTGTAAGTGTGCATTGACGACTGCCTCACCTCAAGATCTTTAAAAACATGGCCATACTCCAAAACATTCCTATTCTTTCTTTGCACTTAATAGTTTGTGAAAATACATAATTTTTTGTCTGAAGTACAATTAATAAATATTGGAACCATGTGAAGAATCTGAATGTTTGTTTAATTTTACAATCCATCTTAGTGAAGTAACAAATGCATTTAAACATCTCTTTATTGTGGTCATAGAAAATATAATATAATTTAGTCAGATAATGAAATAACATTGTGCTGTTTGTTGTGGTGCCCAGTACACTCTGTCAAATTCTAGGGAAAGGACTTTTACCCTTGATTCCCAATCTCAGCGGAGATATTATAAGTTTCCCCATATGAAGAAAAGGTAAATAACGGAATACTCTGCAGGCAGCAATGAGATACTTCCGGATGACTAGCTTCAAAGCAGTACTCGCAGAGCACTTGCAACATGTTTTCTCTCTATCATCTAATGAGGCCTGAGAGTGTAAAACAAGGGCAAAGATAAAGAAATGCCTCACAGAAGTTTAGCCAATGCCTGTTGCTATTTTCCAGATTTTTGCTAATGAAGTAAATTCTCATCGTGACCAAATCATTGACCTGGATAAAACTGGAAACCAGTTGAAGTTTCTCAGCCAAAAACAGGATGTGGTTCTGATAAAGAACCTTCTCTTCAGTGTGCAGTCACGTTGGGAGAAAGTGGTACAGCGCTCTGTCGAAAGAGGGAGAGCACTTGATGAAGCCAGAAAACGCGCAAAGCAGGTATGCAGAATCAAAGTGAATATGTGCAGACTGGATTTTTCGTGGCCAATTTGCCCATAGCGCTTCTATGTGAAGATTTGTTTGTTATTTTGGAACATGTTATCACCATCAAATCTGTGCCCATCTTTCCCAGAACTCTATATTTGAATCCCTCCAAAATGATTTTCGTCCCTGCTCAGTAGTGAAATGCCCCTTCCCAAGTTACAAATTATGTGACCGTGACAAAGGTAAGCTATCCATCCTTGTCCTTCTTGACCTGCCTGCAGCCTTTGACGCTGTTGACCACACGTTCACCATCAAATGCTTTTCTGTTGTTGTCCAATTGGGTGGGTCTGCACTCACCTTATTTCTTATTCTTATGCATCTAATTGTAGGCAGAGTATCATTTAGTGTCTCCTCTTCCCGCTCTTGCACTGTTATCTTTGTTGTCCCTCAGGGACCCCTTCGTGGCCATGCATGCTTCCCTGTAGCAATATCACCTGAAAACATATGGTTTCTTGCACAGGTGCACTGGTAACACCATGTACTACCTCACCGTCACCTCTTTCAACTCCTCCATGATTGCTAAATTATCACGTTGCTTGCCAGAGACCCAGTACTGGATGTGTAAAAAGTCCCTCCAGGTAAATATTCAGAACACCAAAGCCTTTGCCTTCGATCTTTTCTACAAACTCCATTCCCATGCTACCAACTTCATCCCTCTCCCTGGCAATTATCTGAGGTTGGACCTGCATCCTCAGAGCCTCAGTGTCATATTTAACTCCAAGGTGAGCTTCCAACCACACATCCATACCATCACTAAGATTGCCTGTTTCCCACCTCAGCTGAAACTCTAATCCATGCCATTGTTATCTCTAGACTTAACTATCCCAGTGCACTCCTCAACAGCCACCCACATACTACCCTCTGTAAACTTGAAGTCATCCAAATCTCTGCTGCCCCTTCCTTGCTCGAACCAAGCTCTGTTCTTCTATCCCCTTGTGTTCACGAATCTATACTGGCTCCCAGTCAAGCAACCCCTCAATTTTAAAATTCTCATTAACCTGTTGTCAAATCCCTCCATGTCCTTGCCCCTCCCCATCTCTGTAATCTCTTTCAGCCCCACAACCCACCAAGATCTCTGAACTCATCCACTTCTGGCCTTTTGAGCATCCCTGATTTCAATTGTTCAATCATTGGAGACTGCATTCAGCTGCCAAGACCCTAAACGCTGCAATTCCCTCCGTAAACCTCACTATGTCTCTCTCCTCTTGGGATGCTTCTTGAAACCTACTTTGATCAAATGTTTCACATCTCCCCTCATATCGCTGTATGTTGCTCAGTGTCAAATTTTGCTGTATAACACTCCTGGGACAATGTTGAAGGTGCTATATAAACACAAGTTGTTTTTGTTGTTAAGTTTAAAGACCAAGTGAGAAGAATAAACTTAAATAGCTGATTAATAACATAATTCATGGTTTATATTCTGTTGTTTACTCCAAAACCTTCACAGCTCTTGGGACAATTAAACTTTCTGGGGCAGCCATTTTAAGTTTTCAACTCAGGCTGTGCAGCAAACAATTAATATGACTTTAATACAACTACCCCAGGTACCACAAGTATCTTGATTATTGTAATAGCCACTGAAGTTGAATTTTAGCAATATGTTTTAAAAGTTTTAATTTGGCCCACTGTCCCTTTTCTTTACCTTTCCTAGTCTCTCTCTCCTCTCATTTAGTTTCTTTCATATTTAGTATTTAATCTTCAGTTAATTTTTAAACTGTTTAAGCCTCTTGTTTCACTCCATCCCTCTTCTTGAAATACATCTCTACAGCCCCTGTTTAAATATTGCACTACCCTAAACACCAACTTAGCTGCAGAATTTAACTTGTCATTTCAGTGCATAATTCAAACCAAACTATCATATCAAAACAAACTATATCAAAATACTGGTAATTATGAATTAAGAGCTTCAGTTTGGCTGGACTAAATTCATTTATCCCACAGGCAGAAATAAATTGCCTCCTCTTTGGCTATAGGGTCAAAAATAACAAAACACCTGGAACTAACTTATTCCAGTAATTCCACTTCACATGTTTTAAAGATTCCACAAACTGAGCTTAATTCACTGACGTAAATTCCTTTGGTGTCTTTTTAGCTTAGCCCTCAGTATCTGCAGTGGAATTGACTGTGTTTTTCTTCTCTCTGTTGGCAAAAAATGGGTTTATTTTCCATGTTTGTTCCCTTTGGGTTGCAAACAGTATTTTAAGTAATAATCGACAAGCTGTTGTTCTGGTGTAACACTGTTAACTAGTTTTTCAGCAATTATGCCAACCTAGGAACTAGGTTTCCAAAAAAGGCTGACACAGCACCAATAGCCAACACCTGAAGAACAGCTCTAGCTACAAGTGGAAATAAATAATTATATGGTATTGTAACTTAAGTTGCGTGTATATCGAACATTTTTTAAAGTTATAGTTGAAGGAAAAATAACATTTATGTTAAAGCCAGAAGGAGAAATAAAAATGTTCAAAGCAAAAAATTGGTGGTGCAATTTGAAAGAGTTCTATTGCTAGAGAACCATGCTTTTCCCAATTCATAATGACATGCTTTTCCCTTTCTCTCCTTGCACTCTTCTCAACCCCAATTACTTCAACTATACAAATCTTCTCATCCATTTCCCCTCTCAGTTAATGTAATTTCTTTCCTCAAAGCACCAGTGTACCCTGAGTTCCAGCCACTGTGTGGAATAAGGCTGGAACACTTATCGCCTCACGAGAATTTATATCCACAATGTGTAGTACTGGGAACCCCTTCATAGCTAGACTTGGAAGAGGAAGTTTGCCCTGCATTGATTTTTTTGTCAGTGAATGCTGTCCCCAGAATGCTAGTTGTTGACATGAATTATTGACAAGTGGCATCTATGAGAGAAATGTCTTCAGAAATACCCAAGTCCTAATTATGACCCACCCCAGGACTCGAACAAACATATCAAGGCCAACACTGCAGTATAATACTGTGTTATAACACAGCAGTTGGTAAAGGCTGAGTTGTTTAAATCCCAGAGGGAAACTTGAACAACTGTCATAACTTATATTTTCAATTGGTATGTTTGAGAATTCACGAATAAGACCACTGAACCGCAAGAGGTTTTTTATATAAAACTAAATTAAACATTTATTAATTTAACAACAAATTAAATGCATACACATGTCTACAAATTACTACCTTAATAACTTTAAACACATCCCCAAATTAATCACTCCCAGGTAAATCTTCTTCAAGGCAACAATAACCCATAGACTTTAAACAGATACCAGGCAAAGTACATTTGATTTTACGAATTCAAGATGAGGTTCCTTGCAATTTGGCTCCATTTCAGACACCAGTTGTAGGCTTACAGGCTGGTTAGATCTTAAATGCCGCTGCCTTACACAGACAAACTCCTATGTTTATACCTAACTTTTCCTTTGAATGTAAATTTTCCATTGTATTACTAGGTTTTTAATTTACATACCCTTTCATTCCACCAATTTTATTAGTAAGCTGAAAAAAATAAACACATTGCTTGGTGTCTTCTAGCTAGGTGCAAGATTTTACTCCCACTCTTGAATGCTTTATTCAACAAATGCAAATTTGCACTTTACCTTCTATCCTTACTTACTGTTTACCCAATTAACATCTCAAACTACTATACATCGAAGCACCCAGACTAACAGGCTTTAATCCAATTAAGGCACATACAGTCAAACACATAGACATAGACCCCACTACAATTCCAGTTTAAAAATAATTTCCAGTAACATTATAGACATTAATATCTCTTCATGACAACTGCAAGAGTATCAGCTTTGGGATGAGACGTTAAACTGAGGCCCCATCTCCCTGCTAGGGTAGATGTTAAAGATCCCATGGCACTGTTTCAAAGGAAAGCAGGGGAGCTATTGCAAGTGTTCTGGCCAATGTTTATCGCTAAATCAACATCACAAAAAACAGATTATCTGGACATTATTATATTGCTGTTTGTGGGAGTTTGCTGTGTGCTAATTAGCTGCCTTACATTATAACAATGAGTACACTTCAAAAGTACTCCTGTCTGGTCGTCATGAAAAGCGCTATATAAATGCACATCATATTAACAGAAAGCAAAATTCAATATGATGCAGGATTCTTCACGTGGCACTGTTTAATGATTGGAACAAACCGTAATTTTCCTGATCTACCCATAATGCTCCATCACAAAATGCAAGCTTTCTTGCCCATATCATCTATCTTCTGTAGGGAAGAGACGAGAACTTTTCACCCTGCAGAGCTCTCCAGCCGTCCTGTCAGTAACACTACTTTATACACTCCCTTAAACATATCTTGACAGTACTTAGTTTACAGTAGAATTTCCCACCTTCCCTAGGTTATCTTGGCTAACACTGGTAAGGATTATGCATCGGAGTAAGGCAGAGTGCCAGAATCAATCAAAATTATGATTTCTACTTTGGATTCCTTTACTCAAAACCGTTTATTTGAAATTATTTTTGTTGGCACTAGGACTTTGAGGAAAATTAATATGTCATCAAAAACTGATATGCACAGAACCATGAAAAGTGATAAGTCACTTGAGCAGTTTTTATTCCTTTACTCAATTTGAGATGTGCCTGGAACTGAAAATAACTGTTCCAAAATAAGGAGCAACTTAAATGGAACGATTGATGCATATTTCCCTCGTTAATTTTCTGCCAATTTTTTTTTTTAAGTTTTTGGCTTGTGAAATAATTTATTATATACAGCTCCACCTGGTCCTTGTATCCGTCTATTTTAATGGTGCAAGTAGTTTGTGATAATACAAGACAATTGGGTTCTACTACAATTTATCAACTAAAATGTACATTTTAATCCAAGTGAGTTTAATTCAGAGTATTGTGTTTTTATAACCTCAGTTCTATGAAGCCTGGAAAAAATTGATTGACTGGCTTGAGGAGGCGGAAAACAATCTGGACACTGATCTTGAAATTTCCAATGATCCAGATAAAATTAAATTGCAGCTGTCAAAGCACAAGGTAAGAAACCTGATGCTCTATTCCATAAAATTGGTTCTCTTTCTTTCAGGTTCAAAACACAGTCTTAATGGATTTTTTTCCCCTCATTCAAATCTTCCCCTTGCCTAACCTCCGTTGAGGATAGTGACTTTTTTTTAACAACCTCCTGAGGAATGCTAAGGCCAGTTTTAACACCCTCAGTGCTGTCCTGTTTGAGATAATCTAATCTAATCTAGGTTTAAGGTGTGTGTGTGGGGGGGCGGAGAGATAGAGAGACAGAGAGGTGGAGGAGGGGGGGTGTGGTTGTAGGGACAAACAAGCAGTGATAGAGATGTCAGCGACAATAGTACAATAGAACACATAGGTGTTAAAGTTGGTGATATTATCTAAACGAATGTGCTAATTAAGAATGGATGGTAGGGCACTCAAGGTATAGCTCTAGTGGGGTTTTTTTTTATAATGGAAATAGGTGGGAAAAGGAAAATCTTTATAATTTATTGGAAAAAAAAAGGAAGGGGGAAACAGAAAGGGGGTGGGGATGGGGGAGGGAGCTCACGACCTAAAGTTGTTGAATTCAATATTCAGTCCGGAAGGCTGTAAAGTCCCTAGTCGGAAGATGAGGTGTTGTTCCTCCAGTTTGCGTAAAAAAAAACCCCCACTAGAGCTATACCTTGAATGCCCTACCATCCATTCTTAATTAGCACATTCGTTTAGATAATATCACCAACTTTAACTTTAACACCTATGTGTTCTATTGTACTATTGTCGTTGACATCTTTTGATGATCTGCTTCTATCACTGCTTGTTTGTCCCTACAACCACACCCCCGCCCCCCTCCACCTCTCTGTCTCCGCCCCCCACACACACACCTTAAACCAGTTTATATTTCAACTCTTTCTTGGACTCGAACTCAAGTTCTGTCGAAGGGTCATGAGGACTCGAAACGTCAACTCTTTTCTTCTCCGCCGATGCTGCCAGACCTGCTGAGTTTTTCCAGGTAATTCTGTTTTTGTTTTGGATTTCCAGCATCCGCTGTTTTTTTGTTTTTATTTTTGTTTTAATCTAATCTAGTTTGGATGAAGGACCTTCTTGGTCTCTTGTAGTTTAGTACCCCTCCACCCAATTCATGCACAGCCAGTAAGGAAGACTTAATGCCTAGTCATTGATTAACAAACAGTTGTTATTTTAAAGTGGGAAACAGTGATTTCTCAAAAGTGTACAGTTAAAAGGTCTGCATGTAACAATATCCTGCCTTCATGACTGTTAGTATAGATATCTAAATTATATTTCTCCTTTCAGTTTAAAAATTATCTGAGAAGACTTTTCTAATAACTGAGTGATTAAAACCAAGAAGCATGTAGAATGGCAGCAGCCATTTTTTCTCACTTCACAATTTGACTCTAGTTTGCCAGGGTTTGTAATAATGAAAATTCTATCCAATGTTTAGAGAGCTTAGTGTTAGCAAGTCTCACCAGAAAAAACGTATGCTGTTTAATCCAAATTATAGTACATCAATTTCCAATTCCTGTTGCAAATTGGAACAAAATGACCCAAATAAAAATAAACTAGCAGTTTTTTCCTATTTGCAACTATAAGCAAAATAATAGTTGAACATAAAGTGGTCTATTCTTTATCCACTCATTGTCAGTTAGTGAAAAGTTTTTACCTGAGTGTATTGTTAACTGAGGTGAGCTTATGTTTGCAGTTTGCTTCTTGGTGATCTGTAACTTTTATGTACTTATTCAAGTGGTTCTGCATTGGTATAGTTGACATTTATTCATGTTTTATCATTTTAAAATGTTCCTTTATTGTATAAACCAGAAAGATAATGATTGCAAGGTTGGTGCCAAACTTGGGAACATTTTGGTCAGAACTTAATGTAGGCCAAAAGGTCAAATTCATCAAACTGTAACTAAATCTGTGTAGCATTTCTGAATGAGAAAGCAATTCTTGTTTCTAAAACATGAGGTTAAATAAAACCCTTTGCAAATGAGCAGTTGAAATGTTTCCCACAGATGTGCAGCCTCAAATCAGTATTGTTTCAATGCATTTAGATCTTACAAATATAATTTTGCAAATTCAGTTACAAGAGTTGGAGCCAAATCATGTGAAGTGTTACAAGTAACCTGATTTGAAAAGTCCCAATGGCAAATAAATATTTTATGCATCGACTCAAAAATGTGGATGCTTTAATGATCAAACCTTTTTGATTGCCAAATCAAGATCTGATGTGTTGCTCAGAAGTGCCCAGTCTGTATCCTTATACTTTCAGCATGGCTGTGCTTTTTTTTTAAATAAAACTAGGATTTCCAAAAATCTCTTGGTGGGAAACAGCCAGTGTATGACACCACAATCCGCATGGGCCGGTCCATGAAAGATAAGGCCTCGCTTACAGACGACTGTCAGAAATTGGATAATCTGCTGGGAGAAGTGCGAGATAAGTGGGACACTGTCTGCGGCAAATCTGTTGAGAGGTGAGGGGGAGTAATTAAGTGCTGCCTAGGATCAAGTGAAATTTTCTAACCAAGACAATTAGTGCCATATTTTTATGTATTTAGCCAAAATTAGCTACTAAGAAAAACAAAATTGCTTTAATTGGATTTATAACATGTAAACTAGTTTTGAATGTATGTGCTGTGAAATGGAATACACTTCTGTATATTGTAATGGAGAGCGTTTCCAATTGGACTAAATGTTTATTGACATTCTTCTGTAACCTCACTCTGGATAAATGCATAATATTACATCAAACATTGAATCTATTTTCACTTAAAAATAACTTGTTTAAAATGGAATCTGTTTGCTGATAAGCTATATCCATTTAGTTTGGCTACTAACACTTGTTTCACACCTGTAAACTTATATTGAAAGGGTGTAGCTTTAATAGATATTAAAGATTGTTGATGTTCTGGTCCTGTTCAGGCAGCACAAGTTGGAGGAGGCCCTCCTGTTTTCTGGACAGTTTACTGATGCGCTCCAGGCTCTAGTTGATTGGCTATATAAGGTCGAACCACAATTAGCTGAGGATCAGCCTGTTCATGGAGATCTAGATCTAGTGATGAACTTGTTGGATGCTCACAAGGTAAAGTTTTATTGCAAAGAAAGAATTACATTCATCCTTGCATAGCATCATTGAAATATTAACAGCCAACTGAAGGCCCTATGTGGCTATACGTTTCTATCAAATTTTGCAGCTTTTAGTTTGTGCTGAAAACTTCATTACACCTTAGATTCCTTAAGCTCGATTTCATATTGTTTTCTGAGGTGAGCTTATGTTTGCAGTTTGCTTCTTGGTGATCTGTAACTTTTTTGTACTTATTCATTGTACTTGCATTGGTATAGTTGACATTTATTCATGTTTTATCATTTTAAAATGTTCCTTTATTGTATAAACCAGAAAGATAATGAATGCAAGGTTGGTGCCAAACTTGGGAACATTTTGGTCAGAACTTAATGCAGTCAAAAGGGTCAAATTCATCAAACTGCAACTAAATCTGTGTACCATTTCTGAATGAGAAAGTAATTCTTGTCTCTAAAACATGAGATTAAATAAAACCCTTTGCAAATGAGTAGTTTAAATGTTTCCCACAGATGTGCAGCCTCAAATCAATATTGTTTCAATGCATTTAGATCTTGTAACTGAATTTGCAATATTATATTTCTAAGAGTCGGAGCCAAGTCATGAAATATTTCTTTTTTCATGTAGGTTTTCCAGAAGGAACTTGGTAAGCGCACCAGTAGTGTACAGGTGCTAAAACGGTCAGCTCGTGAATTAATTGAAAATAGTCGCGACGATACAACTTGGGTGAAAGTTCAACTGCAGGAACTGAGCATACGGTGGGACACAGTCTGTAAGCTCTCTGTTTCTAAACAGACGCGACTAGAGCAAGCACTTAAGCAGGTGAGAAGATTATGGTATTTAATGATAGAATTTTTTGTGCAACTTAAAACCGACTGAAAGAGACAGACAGTGTCTATATTGTACTTATACTGAAGTGAAGTATTTTGTACTGCACTGATGACCATCCCAACTTTGCAGTGATGTAGTTTGTTATCTGTAGTAGAGGTAATGCTACAACTAATACAAAAAGATCAATGGCAAGACCAGCACTTCCTGTAATGTGTATTAACTTTACTCTGCACCAAGCAAGTCACCAGCAAACTGGCTTATAATGCATGGTGCAGTGCATTATCAATAATTTTCCATCTGCACCAACTTTTGTTACAGGGACATGGAATAGGAGTAGGCCATTAAATTGTTCAAGTCTGTTCCACCATGACTGATCCATACCTCAGCTCCATTTACTTCCCTGCGCTCCATATCTTTTCATATCCTTACCTATCAAAAATCTGTCGAGCTCAGTCTTGAAAATTTCAATTAACCCAGCATCCACTGCCTTTTGGGAAAGAGTTCCAAAATTCATTACCATTTGTGAGGAAAAATTGCTTCCTTAGCTCACTTCTGAATGACCTAGTTCTAATTTTAAGATTGTGCCCCTTGTTCTGGAATCCCAAACCTGTATCTAACATATTGAATCTCTTATACTAGATCAACTCTCAATCTTCTAAACACAAGAGAGTACACACCAAGGGCAGAATTCCTGATGCCACCCCGCGTCATTTCAGTTTTCAGGTCAGCTGGGACGCAGCCGAATCAGCTGTGCGCCCGTCGACCTGTCAACGGCCAATTGAGGCCATTAAAAAACTAATTGAAGTAGTCAAAGGACCTGCCCGTCCAACCTTAAGGTTGGCGGGCAGGCCGGGAGCCCTGGTGGGCTTAAAAAAGCATGAAACCTCATCCACGGGCGGGATGAGGTGTCATGTAGGTTTTTAAAAGTTTTAAAAGTGATGGAAATTTCCCTACTCATGTGTCAGTGTCACATGAGGGTACATGTCAGGGAAATTTTATTTTTCTATCTTTCACATTTTTAAATTTGCCGACCTCCCTGAGGCAGCACTTAGTCTCAGGGAGATGAGTGCGCTCTTTTGCGCACATGCGCGAAAGAGCATACTCTCAGCTTAGGGATTCCCCCCACCCGCACAGGGAGCGCATTGCACTAGGCGAGCCTTAATCGGCATGCCCACGTAAAAGGACGGCACACCCCCAACCGGGGGCGAGCCCGCTCCTGAACGTCTCCCCCCCCCCCACTAACGGGGGGAAATTCTTCCCCAATTCTATGCAACCTTTCCTTATACTTCTTTAACCCTTTAAGACCTGGTATCATTATAGTGAATTTGCCCTCCTGCCAAAGCTAAATGCATTACTCCAGATGGGTTCTGACCAAGACTTTGTACAACTTTGTCTCCTTGATATTCCAGTCCCCTTTGAGATAAAAGCATAAATGGCATGAAATCTGTATCAAAATCAATTACTTCTATGTGGCATAGTCATACACAATTGTGCAGACCCAAAGATCCACAATCATCCTTTCTCATGGACGTTCCAAAGTGATGTGAAGGGTTAACTTAATTGCAAATTAGAACTAGATTTCCTTTTATCTACGTGCATGGAATTTTTTTGAAAGATCAATGCAATTACTGTGAAATTCTAATGTTCTCATTTAAATGCCAGAAAACAACTAACCTGTTTGATATTAAGCATCATTATTGAATTCTGCCACAGGCAGAGGAGTTCCGCAATGCTGTCCATGCTCTCCTGGAGTGGCTTTCTGAAGCAGAGCAGTCACTTCGATTCCGAGGAGTTCTACCAGATGATGTGGAGGCTCTGCAGTCCTTGATAGATTTACACAAGGTGAGTTTTGACGGTGGTGAGATTCTTAAAAAATTCAGTATATTGATGGAAATGGATTGAAAATTAATCCACAGAGCCATGTTCAATATGAATCTTTTTTTTTCCAAGTTTGGCTTTAAAGACAGAAGAACAAGATTTCTTAACTCATTCAAACCTCATTTACTTACACAGAGATAAAACCGGATCCAAAAAATCCAATTGTTCGTTTTTAATCAGACTGTAAAATATAACCTCTGCAAAGTACAGCATTAAAACTACACAATATTTACTCAATGTTTGAGAGTTTAGCTGAAAATCCTAGAATTTACAAAACTTTAGAGAGCTCGATGGGATGTTCCTGGAAATAAAGGTTTAAAAGCCTAGTTTTAGACAGCTCTGAAGAAATTGCATTGAATGATTGTTGGCAAGCAATTGTTTGATTAAATATGCTTTGCGCAATTAATTCTTAATGAACTGTCTGTATGGAATCTCGGTACATTTACTGTATAAATGCAGCCCTGAGTTACTTTAGAAAAGCTGTGGACTGATAACATTTCAAAATCTATTCCCTTTGTCTATATTTTGTGTTCAAAATTATTAAACTAAATATATGGAGTACCATTTTAGTAGGGCATTGCCTATGCACAGAAGTGTTTGGAAAATATTTTAGATTCAATATTTTCAGTTACATCATGCTGGATTTTGCAGCCCACTGCCAGGTGTGTTTTCGGCAGCAGGGGGCACGTAAAATCCTAGAGGTGGCTAGCCCATTGCCTTCCCACCCACCCCCGGCAGCCCGCCCACCATTTTTAAATAATTAATGGTAAATTGGGCTAAATCATATTACACTGCCCACATATTACACTGCCCATACCGTAATACATGACATGGGCATGTGAGCGGGAGTGGGCAGGCCAATTTGTAAACACAAGTTGTAAAAAAAGCGGGAAGAAAGGGAGTGATGTCATTCTGGAGATGCCACCACCTACCCTTTGTTCCTCCCTGCCTGCCCCCAAAGCCCTCTCCCCCTTGCCCCTGTTCCTAGGCCGTCCAATCCCTCCCCACCCTAAAAGCAAGGGGCTTACCTGGTTCCAGGATCTATAGGCCTCCTTGCAACCCCAGCAGCTCCCACTACCGACGTTCCGGTTCTGGTTGGACTGCTAGACCTGCCAGCCAATCAGATTGGGCGGCTCTCAAGGGCGGTCTTCCTCCCACTGAAGGATGCAAGTTTCACTCTTTGCATGTTTAGCCCATCAGCACGTCGTTGCTATGGATGGACTTTTTTTTTTAGGTGTGTAGGCTGCCAGCTGACACTCAGTGGGGAGCAGCAAGACACCCCCCACACCCTGTGAAAACCAGCTGCTCATGTTTGTGACAAGGTAGTGCGTTTACACAAGTTATGTCGTTGTAATATGGTTTGCCAGCTATTATTTTTCTCTTGAATCTAGTGTCCTTTTACAAAAGCTACATTGTGCCATTAACTTTTAATTTTTGAATGTTTCAGGAATTCATGAAGAATGTGGAGGAGAAGCGTGTAGATGTAAATAAAGCAGCTGGAATGGGAGAGGCCATACTAGCAGTGTGCCACCCAGACTGTGTGACCACTGTCAAACACTGGATCACGATTATCCGAGCCCGCTTTGAAGAAGTAAGTGGGAGAGGGAATAAAGCAGATGATGAGTTTGGATTAGTGAACAATGGAATGATTACGTAAAATAGGGCTAAGACACTTTATTTTAATTAAAACAAAGTTTTTATTACTTAATTTTAAATATTATATTAGTTACAATGCTTACATCTACTTGTTTAAACCCTATACTGGTGGGTTTTTTTCTAACATTACTACCAGAAGATAAATTTATTAGTTTTGAACAACTATTTTGGGAAGACAAAAAAATGTCTGTGGGTGGAATTTCTTACTGCATACACCTGCATGTTGCGTTAATCTAAAGCAGATCATTTGGAATTTTAATGTAAACTGGGAAAGAAAGTGAGGCAAAATTGCACAAACAGAAGATGAATCCAAGTATGAGATTGCGTCTCTCTTTAGAATTTAACATCCAGTTTTTATTTCATAGAAAGCAAGAGCCTGTCTGTGCCCAGTAGCTCAGTCATAGTAGCCTGCAACCATACTTATCCAAGGCAGTAGAGCTGACCAGTAGCTCAAGGAATGGGCCATGCTGAGTTTTCAGATGGGAACCCCTTCCCGTAATTTGGATAGGCTTCTGGCAAATGAATAGTCTTCCTTTAGAACACAACTGGGAACTGGAAAATCTGATGATGTAGCAACTCTTGAGGACTGACAGCACATCACTATAAAGTTGTAGTGGTTGCAAATAAAATGGACTTGAGCGGGTCATGTTTGCTTTGCATATGAGCTGAATGGGTGGAAACTCACCCAAAATGAAAACATTTCGCATGCAATCTTAACTTTAATATTGCAATGAGGCTGATGCGTGCTATGTGCGAAGCTTGACTTTTCATCCCCAAATTGCTCATTGTAAAACTGGTGATGTGCAAATTGATCAGGCAGCTGGTTTTGTCCAACAAGGCCCCTTGCTGCTGGCAAGCCTCAGAAAATTGGCTAATTTCTCAGCTGCATTTTATTCATGTACTGTATACTGATGTGCTAAGAAGCTAAAGTTATATATTGACAATTACACCAGCCTTTGCTGATGAAGTATGTGGTCAGTCGCCCAGCTGGGGAACAGTGAAATTGATTGTAAAGGTGTTGCAGCTTTGAAACATATTTCCTTTAGGTTAAATGCTTGACAGATTATATTTATGAGACAAGGAAAGCTCACTGTTCAGATGTTCTATGTTTTCCTTATTCTAATTGAATGGTGGAATTGGCTCGAGGGGCTGAATGACCTATGTTGTTGGAGCTGCAGCTTGCCTAGATGAGTGCAGCTCCAACAACACTCAAGAGGCTTGACACCATCCAGGCAAAGCAGCCCACTTGATTGGCACCCCATCCACAAACGTTCACCCCCTCCACCACAGATGAACAGTGGCAGCAGTGTTTACCATCTACACGATACACTGCAGAAACTCACCAAGGCTCCTTAGGAAGCACCTTATAAACCCATGGCCACTACCATCTAGAGGGGCAAGCACAGCAGAGAGAGGGAGCACCACTACCTGGAAGTTCCCTTCCAAGTCACTCACCATCCTGACTTGGAAATATATCGCTGTTCCTGTCACTGGGTCAAAATCCTGGAACTCCCTTCCCAACAGCACTGTGGGTATACCTACATCACAGGGACTGCAGTGGTTCAAGAAGGCAGCTCACCACCTTCTCAAGGGCAATTAGGGATGGGCAGCGAAGCCCACATCCCATAAATTAATTTTTAAAATTCCAGTTCCTATGTTTCTTTCCATTTTCACAGTTTATTGCTCCACTATATTAGAGTACATCTGTTCTAAGACTGCTGGACTTTTATTCATAGTGTTTAACCCAATGGTAAATCATATTTTATATGCTATTACCTTGAAGTTAATTCTGTGTTATGTTATCTGTGATATCACAGGTAATAATTATCAGTATGAAAATGTCTTTTTATTCCATGAAGTTGATGTCATCACTGAGGGCAGGTTGCGTTGTGAGGGACTTGTATAAGTTACATATCTCTTCAGTATATATTTATAATGAATAGCTACACCTAATTATGATCATTTTTATCTCCACACTTTATACCACCCAATGTATGGTTCAGTGGCACAACTAGGAATAAAACTTTAGGCCCAAATTATGGTGGATGGACCTGAGTGGGATATAGTCTACCCATCTTGTAGTTTCAGCTTATTCTTCTTCTTGACCCTGTCCAGCAACGAGGTGTACTCAGCATGATGGGTGACTGCAGAGCCAGCAGAATATTAGCATCACCACATTGAAGGAGGGGATGTTGCCGCCTGTTACCAACTGTACTTAATCTTGAGCAGGGCCAGGGTCAGGTCATCTGGTCAAAGCATCCAACTGAACTGCTTTATCAGCACAATTGAAAGTGAGGAGCTGGAAATATCCCAAGAACAGGCAGGGCTGGGATCAGAGAGATGACAGGAGTCCTTCGGCCTTGGATAGCAGGAACCCAATGGAAGCCTTCATACATAGAGGCTTAGATATAGATGGACCTGGATGCTAAATGAATGACTGTACAATATCAAGGATCACCTGTGACTACAGCCTAAATAGAACATTTATAATTATTCAGAATAGAAAATATTCTGTGGTTTGTAGCCTGGATCCTATTCCTGAATTATCTGTTCACCACATGAGCACAGAGATCATCAGCTGTGGTTCCTCATTGTATGCCTGATCTTTAAAAGTTGTCTTAAATAAAGAGGAAATAAGCTTGAAGCTCTGGATTGTAACTTCACCTCATAGCCAGACTTGATAGCAGCAATCATTTAAGCATTTTAAATGCTGGACAGTGTGTTCTTACAGCTTCTCAGGTTCCATTTATGTTTTTAATGACACAATATTTGGTGCCAATTTTGTCTAGAAATTTCAAGTGTGCTAAGTATTCTAAAAGAGATCTTATCAAACAGCCAACCTCTTCACAATCAAGATTTTCTATCTCTTGATTTTTATGTTTGTCATCGAGCCAAAAAATATATACTTATAGCTTTCTTTTTATCATTTAACGTCTAGGTATTGACATGGGCAAAACAGCACCAGCAACGATTAGCAACTGCACTGTCAGAGTTGGTCACCAATGCTGAATTATTGGATGAGTTGTTGGCCTGGCTACAGTGGGCTGAAACTACGCTTGTACAGAGGGATCAAGAGTCTATGCCAAAAGACATTGAACAAGTCAAAACACTCATCACAGAGCACCAGGTACATCCAAAGCTTATGCCCCAGTTAAGCAACAAGTATATTGACAAAATTGCTTCTTAATCTCTTTGTTGTAAAGCAATTTTGCTGACTGGTTCATATCTAGCTCAGTAATCAGTTTTTCAAAATGTGATCTTTGTGTGTTTTCTATGCTTCACAATTCATTAGATGTTGTACTTTATGGCCTGGATTTTGCAGTCAGTGGTGAAGCAAGGCCACTCACCACTGGCCTCAAAGAAAGCTGCCCATGTAGATCTAGTGATCTCTGTGGTGGAAATTACCCCAGTGCCAAGTAAAGGGATGTCTTGGCATGCAGTAGCAATGATGTTAGTCAGCAGGTAGGCAGCCAATCAAATTGAAGTTTTCACACAAAGCAAACCAGGAAGTTAAAAGCACTTAAAATCCTGCACTTCTAATTTAAACTTTCAGATAGCAGAATAAATGTTTGATACTATTAAGGTAGAATCTAAAATAAAGATGGTGACTTTTTAAAAGAAGAAAAAGCATTATAAAAATGTGTTTTTTTAATCATTATGGAGAAATTTGAAACTCTCTAAATCTAAAATTAGAGAGAGCCAGCAATGATGATTAGCAATAATTTTGAGGTTGGTTATGCTATTAAAAATTCAATACATCTCATTGAACAAGTTATAGCTTTTTCCATGGTTTTTAACAGCAAGACTAAGAGTTGGAGTAGAAGTTCTTGTCAAATCATGATTATAAATGAAATTGCAGTCAATGGGAATCTCTGTCAGACAGCCTTTGAAGGAGGAAGCTCATTAACAGCAACTTCTGGATTTCCACTTCATTCTGTGCATATCCAAACACTGACATTTACTTTCAGTTTCAATAGAGTAATGATGGTGAATGCTGACAATTTCACCATCATTACAGCAGCAAATTGACTAGAACCAGCTGGATTAATATTGTGCTTGAGAAGAACTAGTTAACTTAGTCCACTGAAATCCCAAGATTACCTTATTAAAAATTTGTTCCTGTTATATGGCATTTGACATGGCATTTATTGTCCTTCCCTAGTAGGCCTGAGGGCTTTGAAAGTTAATCATGTCGTGTGGGACTAGAGTCAAATACAGGCCAGACTCCACAGAGGGCTGCATGTCCTTTTTCCTGGAAGACAATAGGGAACCAGTTTCGGTTTAATGGCAAGCTGGCAGCTTTTATGGTCACATTCTAGTGCCGGCCTATAAATTATCACCTTTATTGAATTCAATTTTATGATGAACCATGATGGCATTTAAACTCACAACCTTGTCCCCATTATACACAACCACACCCTGATTATCAGATACTGATTTTTCAATGATATCTTGGAAAATTGAATGAATATTTTCCCATTCATTGAATAGAAGCATCCACTGTTGATATTTTCATTAAGCATTCAACTTAAACTAAATGAAATCATCAAGAATTTTCAGCTATTATTAACTGTCCACTTTCTTGTTCAATTATTACCTTTCCTTTCTCAGTCTTTCATGGAAGAAATGACACGGAAACAACCAGATGTGGATAAAGTAACAAAAACATACAAGCGGAAAGCAGTAGAACCGTCACACGTGCGAGGAAGTAAGCCTCTTTCATTCAACAAAGGGGTAATAGAGTACAGATAAAACATAGAGGAAAAGGTCCCCTAAAAAATTTTAATTATAGATTTGGTCACAATTTACAGAATGAATAGGTGCAATGTTTGATGAATAACTACTGAGTGCTGTATGATCTCTTATCTCTAAAGTATGGTCAGGAATGAAAAAATGATCTTTGAATATCTCTGCCATATTTACTTTCTGATTTATTGATTACAGTATACTTTGGTTTAATTTTGATTTTTAAAAAGTGTTTGTGTACTATGATTACTCTGCAAAAAGCTGATTCTTTTTCTAGGAGCGTTAGCTAAATTGGTACCTTTTTATTGAAAAAACAATAACTTTGAAGTGACACAACTTCTTATTACTAGCCAAAGGCATTAAAACCATTTGGATCCTATGAACAGCCCGACTTAAAATACTGTAATAATCAACATTTGGTGAGCGTTTTCTTTGTGTTATAGGAAAACCTCTAAATCAGATGACGAATCCACCTGCACCCACTGCTATCCTGCCACAGACTGAAGCAAAGAACCCCCGGATAAATCTCCTTTCTGGCAGGTGGCAACAAGTCTGGTTACTGGCACTGGAGAGACAGCGCAAGCTGCACGACTGTCTGGACCGGTTGGAGGAAGTAAGCATTATAATTTACAAAAGCATATAATATTATAGTATATGGCTTGTTAATCATAGAGTCTTACAGCACAGAAAGAGGCATTTCAGCCAGCTCTTTGAAAGAGTTAAAAGCAAAATACTGCAGATGCTGGAAATCTGAAACAAAAACAGAAAATGCTGGAAAAACTCAGTAGGCTGAAGAAAGGTCATACGGACTTGAAACGTTAACTCTGTTTCTCTCTCCACAGATGCTGCTAGACCTGCTGAGTTTTTCCAGCATTTTCTGTCTTTGCCTTTGAAAGGGTTATCTAGTTAGCCCCACTCCCAACTTCTGCCCAATAGCCCAGAATTTTTTTCATTTTCAAATGTATACCTAGCTCCCTTTTATAAGTTGCTGTTGAATCTGCTTCCACCACCATTTTAGGCTGTGTATTCCAGATCACAATATCTAGCTGTGTTTAGAAATAATTCTCCTTTGGTTCTTTTGCCAGTTATTTTTAATCTGTGCCCTCTGGTTACTGACCCAATGGAAACATTTTCTGCTTAATTGCTCTATCAAGCCCCTCATAATTTTGACCACCTCGATTAAATCTCCCTTTCACCTTCTCTACCCTAAGGGCAACAGTCCCAGTTTTTCTAGTCTCTCCCCTTAACTGAAGTGTCTCATCCCTTGTATAATTCTGGTAAATCACTTCTCCACCCTCTCTTGACATCTTTCCTAAACAATGGTGCCCAGAATTGGATACCATATTCCAGCTGAGGCCTAATTAGTTATTTATATGAATACAGAATAACTTCCTAGCTTTTTGTACTCTATGCCTCTATTTAAAAAAAAAAGCCGATCCCATATGTTATTTTTAAAACTTTTTTTTATGGAAACCTTTTTTTAAAAAAAATACTTTTTGAGAGCACTGTGCAACCTGCACAGTATTATTGGCTCTGAATTGATTTTTTCTTTCAATTTTCCATTGAAACCTTTCTTTCAATTTCAGTTGAAAGAATTTGCCAACTTTGACTTTGATGTTTGGCGGAAGAAATACATGCGATGGATGAACCATAAGAAGTCCCGCGTAATGGACTTTTTCCGACGCATTGATAAGGATCAAGATGGAAAGATCACAAGACAGGAGTTCATTGATGGAATCCTGTCCTCAAGTAATTGGAATGGTTTTATAAAGTTTATTCTTCAAATTATAAAATGTTCTTCTGGAGTAAGATTTAACTTTTTTCTTCGTTGGAATGAATGCTCTAATTGGTTTACAATGAAGAGGTGAGCTAACTTTAAAACGGATAGTTTGTTCAAAAATATGCCCATCCATATCAGAACCTTGATTAAGCAGCTTGTCACTGCTGCATGGTTTGGTTTAGAGTAGTAGGATGAGGCTTCACTCAGAAATGACCACTTAGCAATTTGCAGATCTTTGTTTTTGGTGGCCTGGACTCGGAATGAAGGCTGAGTGATTACAGGGTAAGAAAGATTTAAGGCAAGAAAATCTTGAAAGCTAGTGAAAATCATATAAAATTATCCAACTTTTTGCATTTCAGAGTTCCCCACCAGCAAACTGGAAATGACTGCTGTTGCTGACATCTTCGACCGGGATGGAGATGGTTACATTGATTACTACGAATTTGTGGCTGCACTTCATCCAAATAAAGATGCATATCGGCCTGTTACTGATGCTGACAAAATTGAGGATGAGGTACATCGGTCACTGCTTTTACTTCAATGTAGCCGATGTACAAGTCCTGTGTTTGGGTTAAGAAGCAAAAACAAGAAAGTATTTAAAACTAGAAAGAGAAAGCATTCACAATGAAATACAACAGAAGTTCTTCTGCACTGCATGGTGAATTAGGAATAGCAGTGGTTATGCACAAACGGAAAAGAATAGGAAAGCACCATTGATCCATCAAACCTGTGCCATCTAGACATGGTATAACTTAATGCACTTCATCAGCCACATTCTCCTCCCAGCTTTGCTGGGCCCCAAAAGCAATCAACCAAGCTGTGGGAGACCATGGTAACTTGTATTCCAGTAACTTATATATGATGCAACTGCCTTGCATGACTCACTCTTGCAAATGATAATCCTTGATACCATAGCATGCAATTTTTTTTATTTTTTTATGGGATGTGGGAATTGCTAGCTAGGTCAGCATTTATTGCTCATCCCTAATTGCCTTTGAGAAGCTGGTGGTGAGCTGCCTTTTTGAATCGCAACGCATGTGTTGTAGGTACACCCACCTTGTTGTTAGGGAGGGGCTTCCAGGATTTTGACGCAGCAACAGTGAAGGGATGACAATATAATTTCAAGTCAGGATGCTGAGTTCTTGGAGGGAGGCTTCCAGCTGTTTGTGTTCCCATGGCCAGGATTCTCCCCTCGGCGATTTGGGAGCAGGGCCCGCTCACCAAGGGGAAAATGACACGGGATGACATCGGGAGGAATCCCCGACGTCATCCCGGGCCATTTAAATCTTAAGGAAGGCGGACGGACAGCGAAATCAGCAGTCCACCGGCCGAACTGTCAGTGGCCAATTAAGGCCATTGACAGGCTCATTAAGATAGTTAAATGCCCTGCCCAGCCAACCTGAAGGCTGGCGGGCAGGCCAGGAGCCCCAGCAGCCTGTAAGTTATTAATGAAATTCATCCACTGGCGGGATGAAGTTTCATTACCATTTTGTAAAAATGTAATAAATTTTGAGTTTGTTATCAACATGTCCCATCTCATGTGACATTGTCACATGAGGGGGACATGTTAATTTTTAAATGTCTCTATTTTTTGACTTTACTTACCTTTCACTAAACTCCCTGAGACAGGACTTTGCCTCAGGGAGCAGTGTGCTCTTTGACAGTTGGGGATTCCCTCCTCCCCCACCCCCACCCCCCCGGAACAGGAATTGCATAGCGCTTCCTGTTGGGCAGGCTGCTGAGCAGGCCTTAATTGGCCCGCCCACTCAAAATGGCGGCGGCCCCGTTTCGGCAGCAGGGTTCGGCTGCCTGCCTGCCGAAATTCTGCCCCATGTGCCTGCTGCCTTTGTCCTTCTAGGTGTTCGAGGTCAAACATATGAAATAGAAGCTGAAGTAGACCATTTGCCCCCTCGAACCTGCTCTACCATTTAATAAGATCATGCCTGATCTGTTTGCGTTTAGAGTTCCACATTCCCATCTAGCCTGATAACCAACACCCTTGCCTAATCAGAATCTATCTACGTCTGCCTTAAAAATATTCAGCGGCCCCGCTTCTACTACCACCACCTGAGGCAGAGAGTTCCAATGTTGCACAACCCTCAGAGAAAAACATTCTCCTCACCTCTGTCCTAGAAGGGCGATGCCTAATTTTAAAACCATGCCCCCAATTCTGATCTAACCTGCAAGAGGAAGCATCCTTCCAACATCCACCTTGTCAAGACTATTCAGGATCTTACATACTACGATCAAGTCACAGCTCGCTCTTCTAAATTCCAGTGGAAACATGCCCAGCCTGTCCAACCTATCCTCATAAGAGAACCCACTCATTCCAGGTAACAATCTAGTAAACCTCTTCTGAACCACCTCCAACGCATTTACATCCTTCCTTAAATAAGGAGACCAAAACTGCACACAGTATTCGAGATGCAGTCTCACCAGTGCTCTGTATAACTGAAGTATAACATCCTTACTTTTATGTTCAATTCCTCTCTCAATAAAGGATAGTATTCCGTTAGCCTTCTTGATTAATTGCTGTACCTGCATACTAACATTTTGTGACTCGTGCATGAGAACACCTAGATCCCTTTCCACATCAGAATTCTGCAGTTGTTCTCCATTTAAATAATACTCTGCTTTTTTATTCTTCCTGCCAAAGTGAACAACTTCACATTTTCCCACATATTGCTCCATCTGCCATTTTTTTTCCCACTCACTTAACCTATCCATATCCATCTGCAAACTCCTTAAGTCGTCTTCACAACATACTTTCCTACCTATCTTTCTGTCGTCTGCAAACTTAGCTATCATGCCTTCGCTCCTCTCATCTAAGTCATTGATGAAAATTGTAACAGGTTGAGACCCCAGAACACTGCAGGACTTTACTCGGCACATCCTGCTGCTCAGACAAAGACCCATTCATGCATACTCTGTTTTCTGCCAGCCAGCCAATCTTCTATCCAGGCTAATAATACATTACTCCATACACAATAAGTTTTATTTTCCGCAATAACCTTTGATCTGGCACCTTATCAAATGCTTTCTGGTTGTGGGTTTAGAAGCTGCTGTCTAAGGAGGCTTGGCGAGTTCCTGCATTGCATCCTGTAGATGGGACATACTGCTACCAGTGTGTGTCGCTGGTGGCGGGAGTGAACGGCTGTGGATGGTTTGCCAATCAAGCGGGCTGTTTTGTTCTGGATGGCATCAAGCTTCTTGAGTGTTGAGAGCTGTACTCATCCAGGCAAGTGGGGGGTATTCCATCACACTCATGACTTGTGCCTTGTAGATGATGGACAGGCTTGTGGAGTCAGGAGGTGAGTTACTTGTCACACGATTCCTAGTCTCTGACCTGGTTTTGTAGCCACAGTATTTATATGGCTATTCCAGTTCAGTTTCTGGTCAATGGTAACCCTCAGGATGTTGATAGTGGGGGATTCACTGATGGCAATGCCATTGAACATCAAGGGGCGATGATTGGATTCTCTGTCGTTGGAGGTGGTCATTGCCTGACACTTGTGTGGCATGAATGTTACTTGCCACTTGTCAGTCCAAGCCTGGACATTATCTAGGTCTTGCTGCATTTGGACATGGACTGATTCAGTACCTGAGGAGTCGTGAATGGTGCTGAACATCGTGCAACCATCAGCGAACACCCCACTTCTGACCTTATGATGGAAGGAAGGTCGTTGATGATGCAGCTGAAGATGGTTGGGCTGAGGATACTACCCTGAGAAACTACTGTGGTGATGTCCTGGAGATGAGATGATTTGACCTCCAGCAACCACAACCATCTTCCTTTGTGCTAGGTATGACTCTAACCAACAGAGAGTTTTCCCCCGATTCCCATTGACTCCAGTTTTGCTAGGGCTCCTTGATGCCACACACAGTCAAACACGGCCTTGATATCAAGGGCAGTCACTCTTATCTCACCTCTGGAGTTCAGCTCCTTTGTTCATGTTTGAACCAAAGCTGTAATGATGTCAGGGGTTGAGTGGTCCTGGCAGAACCCAAACTGGGCATCAGTGAGCAAGTGCCGCTTAATAGCACTATTGATGACCCCTTCCATTACTTCACTGATGATGGAGAGTAGACTGATGGGGTGGTAGTTTGCCAGGTTGGATTTGTTCTGGGTTTTTTTGTGTGTGTATCATTCATACCTGGGCAATTTTCCACATAGCTGGGTAAATGCCAGTAACTCTTTCGAGTACAAACCCGTTTCCATCTGTTCCTATTCAGATGAAGTTACGTTGTTTCATAGTTTGCCATTGTGAGATTTGAATTCTTGATCTTGGGGTTACAAACCCAGTACCATAACCACTTGGCTATTTAGGCCAAGCGTAAATGCCAGTAGCTGTACTGGAATAGCTTGTGCAATCATCAGCGAGCCTCCCCACTTTTGACCTTATGATGGGAGGAAGGACATTGATGAAGCAGCTGAAGGTTGTTAGGCCTAGGATTTGAGATGGTGGTTTTCATGTAAAAGAAGTTAGACTCACTCTTGGGAGCTATCGCATACTGCTAATGGATAATATAAAACTACTTTTTGTAGGTGGCACACTTTGATTAATTTTAGTTTCTAATTTTAAAAATCTCTGTAGGTGACACGGCAGGTGGCACAATGTAAATGTGCAAAACGATTTCAGGTGGAGCAGATTGGAGAAAACAAGTACAGAGTAAGTTTAAAAGAAACATTCATTTTTTGTGCATTTTAAATCAAAAATAAAAATCCAATTATTCTGTTCTATAAAGTATAAATGTGCATTAAAAAAATTAAAATAGCAATTTTTTATTATACTTGGGGTGAACCTAATAGAGGAAGTAACGTGTAATCTGCTTGACTTTAAAAGTTTATATTTTAAATGGGCTAATGTTAATGGTGAGTCATGGTTAATTGTTTGAAACTTTGGATCATTAACACTAATACGTTTCTAAAAATGAATGAAGTTATATATGTGTGGTATGGATTCTGTGTATTCTTTAAAGTAATCCAGCTGTGGCAAATGCACACATTTAATGTGTAGATGATTAAACAGACGTCATCTGCTCAGCCACAGAACATATCAACAAACTTTCTAAAGCTCTAAGATCTGCTGCTAAACAATTGAATAATTCTCATCATCTCTGCTGCTTGTCATTATTAAGTACAGCATTGTGTCTACATACAGGATTTGGAAGTGTTCTGTTTAAATGTAACTGCTATTAATTTTAATAAATAATGAGATAATCAATCTTAAGTTACAAAGTAAAGTATTTTTCAGAGTAAAAATGGCTCATTGACAGATGAGCTCCTGTGAGGTGCACCAGCTTGAAAACTTTTGAGCCTTGGTCAGATTATTGCCTTATCTGAAGAGATACTTGAGGGTTCAAAACTAGACTTATGCTGCAGATAAGTTTTTGTTGGACATAGCCATGGTTGTCTTACTCTTTGTGAAGGAATGTATAGGAGATGCAGAGACCAGACAATAAAATTCAGACAAGGAGACAATTGTTGCTGTGCTATCAGGACAGATTATTCAGCAACAGAAGTTATATTTTATAAACAAAGGCACCTGATATCCTGATTCGGATGGTTCTTGCTTCCTTCTGACTCATGGCTCGTGACCCTTTTCCTCTTTTCTCTCCCTATGTCTTCTGTGTGATTAAATTCCAAGTTCCTTATTTGTATCCCCTGTAGCCTGTGTTGTGTTCTGATCTTGTTATCTGTCTGTGAATGCTTAGATTAACTCATCAATTGTGATCACGACCCATGGTCACGAGTCATAGTTATGACCCAAATAGCATACCCTTAATACACAAATAATTCTTCCATGCATGTGGTTCTGTTTAACTCAAGCCATGCAGACAATACTTCTTCAGACATCAAAATTAGCCCTTTATCTACCAGGAACTCAAACTACAAAATGCACATAAAAAGGAATTCATAACGCACAGTATAGAAAAGGTATTAAAAAGATACAGAAAGTATAAAAAGGTTTACATTTTCTACATAACTTGATTACATTTTACTGCTTTTAATATAAGCAAATTGGATAATTCTTCAGTTGGCATAACTATCCCAAAGAACTGTAGCACATAATTAGCTAAATTATTGAAGACTAACAGATGTTGGGGATTGTGTTACAAACTATGAGCAATCACGGTTTAGAAGTTTGCACATATCCAACTGTCTGGATTATGCCGCACTTTGAACACAATCAGTCTTTTTTTATATAATTGCATGTTCTTTTGCAATTGAAGAACTTTCCTATTTCATTTTCCATTGGAGTTTGTGTATTTCATTATCTGGAGACAAGTGCATAATTAAAAGTTGAATAATTTAAGCATTCAGCCCCCAAAAGATTTGTATTATTCTGCTAGTTTTAGTTAAATAATTAACTAGAAAGCAAAATTCCAAATGTTCCCTCTGGCCAACAGTAGAATGAAGAACAAAACACTTCATTCGGTATCACACTTCTGTCGCTTCCCCCGTTCCGAATGGTCAGAGCGACCCTTGACCCAACCCGACCCAACCCAACCCAGCACACCCAACCTGAACCTTAGTCACAACGTGGTGCCACTCTCACTATTAGTGCTCTGCTGCAGGTATCACTGATGAAAGAAAGTACTGCTGGCAGTTTCCTCTTACTGATAGATAAGCAGCACCTGTAACCACCTACGGAAACTATATCTTACATGACCTTTAGAATGAAAAGTAGCAACATGGCAGAGGGAAATAGCCAGACTCTAGGACCAAACAAGACTCATGAGGGGGGGCTAAGCAGATTGGAGCAGGCATCTTGCAATATGCATGAGGCTGAAGCCAGCTATCACCTTGCCTCCAAAAACCAGCACAAACTTAGTCCTGAAGTTGCTGGTTTTGATACTCCATCTGTATTACTTTATTGATTTACTAATGTTTATTAGTAGAAAACTATACTGTTTATATCAAGCTTATAACTTCAATAACATTGTGCTGAATCTAAATCTGAGAGGTCAATAAACAGTGAAAAATAAACCCAGTAACCCACATAACAACATAAACTGCAATATCAGTGTCTGTAAATGACTTGTATATTTTTCTCAATTTTCCCCACTCTCCTTCGTCCCCATATGAAGTGTTGACTCCTTGGATATGTTTCCACGAGTACTTTTTCCCCCAACACTTACTGTAGCAGCTATTATTCATATGTGAGTTTCAACAGTGAGTGATGGTACACCAGTCCTTTAAAGGATGGCGGCATAACTGAGCTGCACTTGTAGGCCATATGCATGTCTTCCAGAAGTGGGTCACTGGATATCAGTAAGAAGCAGGAAAGATTGACACTCTTCCCTTCATAAGCCATAGGTGCTAAGGCCAATGCCCCCCATACCACTCCACCAGCAGTAATTAGCACAAACTGGATATCACACCTGGCACTTATATCAGTTTGATGGCTGAGCTGGTTCAAAGTTTCCTTAACCTTAATTAGACATAACATATTTGCTGACAGTTTTGAACTTTTATTGTAATCTTTTTAGCTTTACTGTTAAATTATCCCCTATAGTAGATACAGTAGGGATACTTGTTAGTGTAAAAACTATGACAGAAGTTGCAGCCAACAAGGAGAAATGTATACTGGATCACTTATGGTGCTCTAGATGTTACTGAAGCAGCTTTTCCGTGGTGAAGAGGTCTTAGTGTGCGTGGTCGGCTTTCGTATCTTCTAACAGCACCATCTTTACACAATGGTAAGCTTAGCTAGTCAGCCTGCTTTGAAGTTAATAATTCTCAAAGATATTGAACATTCTGTACTAATCAATAGCTAAGATTTTATCAACATGGAAGAATTTAGCAACATGTACAAGATTTATTAGTTGGTGGTTTAAGGGCCCATTTACATTGCAGACTTGAAATTACAGAGCTAAACCAGGGGTGTGAACCTAGAGTCAGAGAACTACCTAATTCCAAAGTGAAGTTAAGAAAAACTCCCTGGAGTGGAGGCAGTGTCAAACTAGATTTGCAAAGTTTTAGTGATGCATTATATCGCCCTGAACACTTTGCAAACTACCTGCTCTTAATTTAGAGAGCAGCAAATTTCCCATTTCTGCACCCTTAAACAATTGCATTTCTGATTTTTGAGAGAGAATCCTGTGCATGTTTGTTCATGTTCAAGTTGTAGCCATGGATAACTTGAGCAATATGACTAGGGTTCTCCCTGACTGGACTGAGACCAGCAGCTGCAATGTAAATATATTTCCTTTGAGTTCCTTTGTCAGTTAGCTTTCCACTAACCCTCTGCTTCTTCAATTTTCTGTCAGTCTTTTGCCCTTTTTGTTAACTACAAGTAAGCATTTTAATTAAAACTGAATGTAGCATCTGATCATCTCTCTATAACACTGTGAAATCTTATTGTATTATATGGGAATATCAAAAATATGTTCCTGTAAATTGAATTGGATGGCATCACTCACACAGAGCAGTTGCTATTAAGCAATCAAATTGATGTGAATGCACACAGTTCCTATTAGGGGTGAGTAAGTTTTCCAATCATAAATTTCTTGTTCATGGATATTTATTGTTATAAAGAATGAGACTTTCCAGTGCTGTGGTTTTATTCAAAAGCAAATATGTAGTGTATATTTATCCTAATAAGAAATCATTTTAAGCGATCAGTTCTTAACTGGAGTAACCTGTACCTGAGCACAGGTGATTGAAAAGCTCCATTGCTCCCTATCAGTATGGACATTTTGCTTTACCTGCCAATGTTCTTACACTAAATGTTGCCAACTGTCACATTTAGTTTCCTTATCCAGCTGCAAGGTCACTGTTGCTATGCTTTACCTTGTCAGCAGAATGTCCATTTTGGGAAGGTTAGGAAGAGGATGGAAAGAAGGCACCATCACTCTCAATATAGGTATCAGAGGTTTCCAGAGGCGTGACCAACTATAATTTAAGATATAACTGAGTGGAAATAATGGCCAAAAATATTTGGTTGTTTTTATATTGATTGTACAGTACGCTCAAGGACCATGAGAAGAAGAAAAAATAAAATCATTGTCAACCACATGAGAAGTAACTGGTTTTCAGCTTGTTCACTCAAGAATAGCACAGTTTATTGAATATGGAAAACTTTCAAAGCAGTTTCAAAGTGAGAACCACTCATTCAAAACAGATTAAAGACTTCAATTGTAATATATGCAGCCAAGCTATTCTAGAGACAGCAATTTGATTTGGTAAAAATTGGTACAAAGTTGAAGCTGAGAAATGGGTATGAATTTAGTCATTTGTATCGCTATAAGTCTAATAAATTGGGTACTGTATCCTGTTGTATACTGGTGTGTATTCCATTGCAATGGAATTTTACTTTTGAATGTGCTTACCACATTTCTAAATGTCTTCTCTCTCTTTCTTCCTATTCTCTTGCTGGATGTAGTTCTTCCTTGGAAATCAGGTACAGTGCACTGTGTGCTAAGAAATATATGACATATGTGTGCTGTGAATGTCCACTTTGATCTGCATGTAAATGGTTCTTTCTGTCTTCCACAGAGCACCTAGAAAGATTCTGTCAACTGTTCCAAACATACATAGGCAGAATGTGCAAAAAGGAAACAAAATCCTAGTGATTACTTATGAAATATATCTAAGAAGTAAAAATATTAAACATGCAGATAATGTCAGTAACAGAACTATTAGTGCAAAGATTTTCTTTGTGCCAAAAGTTTGCATGCTGACCAATACTTCAGTATACCTTCTGTATTCACCATTTAAACAAAATACTGAAGCAACCTGTTTGGTGTTTCTGATTCCTCTATGTAGAAACCTTTGATAATATTTTAAGAATTGTTAATGGGGTGAAGAAACAAACATATTTTTCATGTTAAACACTTGCATTAAACAGTAACATCAATACTTACGGAGCAAGGAAATTGGTGAAGCTGGGCTAATAACAGCTTGACATTTCAGACAGTTGAGAGAATTTTCAGATGCTCTCTTAGCTTTAACCTACAAGAGATCTGGTACATTACCACATCGTGGTTGATCTATTTTTGGAGGTATTCACAGGAACTTGTTGACTGACTAATAAATTAAATGTAGTCTGCTCTGTATGCATGAAGTTTTGAGGGCAGGTCAATTAGAAGGTCGGGTGTAATTTAAGATTACTGGATTGATTTTATAAAATCTTTCTGATTCTATAAACCGAATCTTCATGTATATAAAATAAACTATATCACACAGTGTTTGGTTTAGTTTTGAGGGGCTGCATCTTTCAGGCATGTACAACAAAACTACGTGGGCATTTCAGATCATATAAAATTTTACTATAGGACTAAAGTAATGAGTATTCAGCATTTTGAATTTGAAATGCATGTCATTTATGGAGGGGTTTCAAAATGTTGAATTCCAAAATTTTATAACATTGCAACAGTGAATATTTGTATCTGTCTGAACTCAGTCCTTGGGGTGCACTGCAGGAACCTATGTGTGATATCGCTGTACTTCTACTATTAGAGGCAATGACTGTATTCAGAAACACTGTGTGATATTTATTAAGGGAATTTCTTGCTACCAGATTTATTCAGTATGACTAATAATGCAAGAAATCCCATGGCTGGTATTGATTCGGCTAAAATTAAAATATACTGCATTAAATATTGAAAAGTCTCCAATTGTCTACATTTATTGTAGACAATAGGATTGTAGGAATAGTAAATTAGCAGGCTAATGCTGTTTAAGTCTAGTGGCACGCTTTACCCTGAGACAGATTTCTTGCCAACACACTAATCAACTTGATAGCATATCACCAACTTGCATGCCCTTTTATAAGTTGTAGGGGTATGAAAGTTATACCTGCATGCACATATTATTACCCTAAGATCAACGGGTAATGAATTCTGCCCATCCCCCAAAACGTCACACTTAGTCATTTCTGTGATAACTCTTGCATGGTTTAGATTTGGATCTGTTCATTTACATTCTGTGCATTTACCCTATTTGTTTCTGAATTTAATTTTCTGATCATTAATTTATGTACACTGTTCCTAAGGAACACCAGGCAATAATAATAAGTTTGCCTTCTCTAAGGATGTATTTGAAGTCTACAAGTAGGAAGTAGCCCATGATTATTTTAAATAAGTGTTGCACCTCTACTCATCATGTTACTGTGCTGAGAGTTCTGTTTTGGGGCGAATGGTTTTCATTATACAGCAGTCAATCAAAGAGATCCATGGGTTTTCTCCAATTCCTTATGGTTTGATGAATATTTATGGAATAACATATTGAAAACGAGTGATTATTGAAATTCTTTCATGCCTGTGAAAGGCTACCAATTCATTAGACTAATGAGTAAGTTGGTTACTTCAGTTATTTTTGTGACAAATGAAAGAATGTCAGTAATCGTTTATTCTCCATGAGCTATTGATTTTATTATATGGGCTATTTGTGAAATAAATAAAAATCATGCAATTATCATGTAATTTTTGATAGTATTTGGAGCTGCCCTTTGAAGATTAAATTTGAGTAGTATATGCACAGACAAAATCCTTTGCCAGTTGTCAATTGCCTTGCTTCATGCAATGTGTTCTGGGACAACAAGATTATATCCAGCTTAGATTCAGCACCCTTGAAATTAAACCTCCAAAAAACTTTGCCACATTACCAAAACTGTTATTTGTAAGAGCCAAAATCCTGTGCAAGGTTTTATAATGCAGTGGATGAAGGAGACGTAGTGTCATCATAAATGGCGGTAAAAATGCAGGGTTGTAAGTTTATTACTGCAGACCACAGCGGCACGAAAATCAACTTACATGACAGAGGACTGTATTTGTAAGTAACTTGCAGAAATAGTATAGATTTGTTATTGAAAGTTTAACGATGCATCACATTACCATTGAACGCCCCTTGCTACTACATATATGAAGTCATATTTTATTCTGGTAGGTACTGAGAGTGGAGCAATTGTCATTCGTGCCCATATAATAAAACTTGATTCTCTAGCCATTTCAATACCACAGATATGTCGTATTGCAAAGCTTATTTTGGGCTGCATTGAAGGCAGCAAGTAAAACTTGCAGCCTTTTTAATTTATCAAATCCATAAGGTGATACACATGCATGAAACGCACGGTGAAACCTTATAAAATCTGTCATAATGGCACTCGCATGAAATGAACGGCTGGTAAATTGATTAAATGGATTAAACCAGCATTGTACAATATAACTGAATGAAACAGGTGAAATTGTATCTTTGTATAACTCAATTGCAATTAATGCTGAAATTAACCCTTTAAGAAGGATATTCTTATCAAAATAGAGAAAATTTAACATTTTTAGTTCTATAACTTAGAAGCCTCTAAACCAACCTGCAAATTTTGTAGGATATTTTTTCAGTTGTTCAATATTATGAAGGATGAAAACATAAAAATGTATGCGGTCAAAATGTGAAAGAAATTTTTTAAAAATTCATCACAAAGTACAGCTGCTGGTTTAAATCATTAACATACATTTGGGTTAACCCTAAATTTGGTATAATGGGATGTTTAGTTCATCACTGATTTTCAGATGCCACAAGTCAAAAGTTTCCCGATGACCAATCTGAAGAAGAGTTTTCCCCCCTTTTAATAATGTGTGGAGGTGAGATCCCATCTCAAGATTCTAATCTTTTTGTAGTTACACCTTCAAATATCATGATGGTGACTATTTAATATTTTTCATCATTCTGCAATCCCTGTGGAAGGGCCCTGGCGTGTGTTTGGCTATTTCTTGCACTCCAAGGTTGAGATTAGGAACCCTAGTTTGGAGGATTACAGACATGGATTACCACGCCAGAGGGTATATTGAGGCTTCAATGATTTTGTCATTGCACTGTCCAACTTATTTTTAAAACTGCTTTAGCTTTCTGAATTAAGGTCTGGCATTGGGACAGTTATTGAACAGAAATCTGTGAGCACAAGAAATAAGTAAATTGCTTTAACCCACTGCCAACCCACTAAGTAGTCATTAAAAACAAAAAACTGCGGATGCTAGAAATCCAAAACAAAAACAGAATTACCTGGAAAAACTCAGCAGGTCTGGCAGCATCGGCGGAGAAGAAAAGAGTTGACGTTTCGAGTCCTCATGACCCTTCAACAGAACTGATATCAAAAATCAGTTCTGTTGAAGGGTCATGAGGACTCGAAACGTCAACTCTTTCCTTCTCCGCCGATGCTGCCAGACCTGCTGAATTTTTCCAGGTAATTCTGTTTTTGTTCCACTAAGTAGTCAGATGGGGTAGCATTGGCAGAAGTTTGAAAATAGTGCATCCCCTTGATTAGCAAAAGGATAGGGGAAAGAATATACAACGGGTAAAAATTACTTCAGTTGGCCAATGGGAAGCTGAGAAGTGGCAGTAAGAACCAAAGTGCTGGAGAAACTCAGGTTTCATGGCATCTCTGGAGAGAGAAACAGAGTTAACACTTCGAGTCAAATATAACTCTCCTTCAGAACTGGAGTTACACCGGTTCTGAAAAAGAGTCATAATCAACTCAAAATGTTGACTTTGTTTCTCTCCACAGATGCTGCCAGACTTGCTGAGTATTTCCAGCAGTTTCTGTTCTTATTTCAGCTTTCAAGAATCCACAGTATGTTACTTTTATTTGAGAAGTGGCAATTACTGGTGTTCAAAATTAAGTTGCATTTTTTTAATCCTACAGTTTGGGGATTCTCAGCAGTTACGCCTGGTGCGTATTCTGCGAAGTACCGTAATGGTCCGTGTTGGAGGAGGATGGATGGCATTGGATGAATTCTTAGTGAAAAATGACCCCTGCAGAGGTAAGATCGAATGATAGTGGATGCTCATACCTTTATCTTCTCTACCATTGCCAATAGTTCTTGAACCATTCTGCCTTTGTGGGGTGTGTTATCTATTTAATGTATGGTACACCAATGTGCAATACAGTTTATAGGTCAGGTGGTAAACATTTATTATGAAATGAAGAAGGTACTAAGAATGTATTTTAATGCTTTGAGCTCAGATTTGAAATGCTTTTACACAGTTGCCACTTCTGAAAACAAGCTGTAATTGTTTGATTGCAATCCCGAAATTCATTTTATTATACCCTTGCCTATTTCAGATAGGAAAGGCATTCACTCTTATTGATGGATACCTTAGGAAAATATAACTTCTGTTTTGTGAAATCAGTTTTACAAATAGTTTCTTGCTGGTATCATTTAGTAGGCAGTATTGAGAATTGTATAATAATATGATGATGTTTCACCCAAGTACCAGGATATAATAAAAGCCACAAAAACATATTTATACTGGCTTTGAAATTTCCCTGTAATCATCAACAATTTAATTTTGCAAAACTTACAATAGTGACTTCCACATGGTGAAAGTAAAGTAGAGGTGGATAAATGGATGTGAAATACAACACACAAAAGGGTTTGGCAAATTGTGATGAGGATTGTAAAAGATTTCAGGAAGGCAAAGACAGGTTAATGGAATCAAAAGTGCTGGAAAAATTCAGCAGGACCGGCCGCATCTGTGGAGAAAAACAGTTAACATTCTGAGTCCAATATGACTCCTCTTCAGTACAGGTTAATGGAATGAGGATAGATGTGAGGAAAACTGAGAGATATGAGTGTACACTCAATGGAAAGGCAAGGATGAGGATGGATGAACAGAGAGGTGTAGGCACTCGAATACAAAGTACCCTGAAAGTGAAAATGCAAGTGGATGAATCCATAAAAAAGGCTGACACCTTGCGTTTCATCAAAGATCAAGAATAAAAGTAAAGCAGTAATGATCAATTTATTCAAAATATTTGTTAAGCCCCATTTATTGTACTCTACATTTTTAGGTGTCCAACAATAAAAATGTCATCAGAGCTAGAAAGTATGTACAAAATTGTTTTGCCAGGATTATCTCTGGAGCAAAAAGATAAAAGCAAAGGCACTTTACAACCTGCCGGACTGAATATTGAGTTCAACAATTTTAGATCATGAACTCTCTCCTCCATCCCCACCCCCTTTCCAATCCCCCCCCTTTTTTCCAATAATTTATATAGATTTTTCTTTTCCCACCTATTTCCATTATTTTAAAATGTATTTCCATCCATTGTTTTATCTCTACCTTTTAGCCTTTTTCGATTCCTTCACCCCACCCCACCCCCACTAAGGCTATCTGTACGTTGCTTGTCCTGCTTTCTACCCTTAATTAGCACATTCCTTAAATAATATCACCACCTTCAACACCTCTTTGTCCTTTTGTCTGTGACATCTTTTGGTTATCTCCACCTATCACTGGCTCTACTTGTCCCACCCCCCCTTAAACCAGCTTATATTTCACCTCTCTACTATTTTTACTTAGTTCTGTTGAAGGGTCATTCGGACTCGAAACCTTAACTGTGTTCCTCTCCGCAGCTGCTGCCAGACTTGCTGAGTTTTTCCAGGTATTTTTATCTCTGGAACAATAAGCTATAATTATAGCTAGAAGAGAAATGAAATACTATGACTATTTTCACTAGATCAACAAGAGCTATAAGGCGATTTAATAGGGGATTTTTAAAATTAGGGTTTTTAATGGAGTGAATAGATTGTTCTCTGGTTGTAGAATCAATTGCAAGGGAGTCATCAATTGTCACTGAGAGTGAAGAGAAAGATTAGGAAAAAATCCTTTAAACAGTAAGTTGTTGGAGTACAAAGTGTTTTGACCAAAAACATCCCATCTTAAGGGAGGATGAGCTAAATATTTTAAACAGAGGAAAATACAGGGTAGTGTAATGGAAGGGGTGGAGAGCAGGGCAGGGGGATTTATTTTCAATTGCTGTAGCAAAAAATTGGTACATGCATGATGAGCCAATTGGCCTCCTGCACTGTAAATCTATGATTATTTGGGGTGTACATCCAGATAACTTGGAGATAAAAGAATAAATTCAGAAACACGTCATTACTTCAATATTCAAACTAGCTAAAATAAGAAACTGTAAGTTCTGAACTTCTGTTGTCTGACTCTCTAACACTGTTTAAGTTCCTTTTATTTCCTCTGCTAAGGCTCTTATCTGTTTTATCTGTCTGATTGAAGATGATTTTCTACTTGATGCTCTTGCACATACTGCAAATCTGTATTCCTGCACATGCTTGCAAGACACCAAAGGTATGATAGAAATCATTAGAAGTCCTATCTTTAATTAAAACAAACTTTTCAAAGACCCTGTTTATAAACTTTTTATCAGGGAATTGCCCCTTTGCACCCATCATCCTCTATTGATTATCAGTTACAAAAAAATCTTTTATTTGAATCATTCCCTCTGATCACACTCTGCCAATCTACCTTCTTCAATTGAAAGATCGGGACAAACAGTTGCAGATTTCTCTGCAATTGATGATAGAGGAATTTCAGATGTTCAAACACATGAGGCTGTGTTCATTGAAGCCAGCTGGTTTCTCATTTCATTGAAAAACCTAGTTGTTTGGAAATGAATATCTTCAAAAAAAAATTTGCACAGTTTTGGTTTAACCAAATTAAGATTTAAGTAAAAATTGAGCAGCCAACTCAAACTGCTACATTTGCTTTCCAATTGAAGGGCAAACGGAAAGGGTCTTTTTAGTGAAGTGAAAGGAACAATTGGCATGTCATTGTCGTTATCAAGCCCACAAATTTGATCTGGTTTGATGAACTTGATGAGCTTGAGTTCAAGACAACCTGGAACTCAAACTTATGACATCTAGATTGTGAAATGAATGGCAACAGTGAGCTACATGCAGAAATGCATCTTCAATTAGGACGGTCATTAGAAAACATGTAACCTGCAAAGTAAAAATCAAATTTAAATAGTTATAATATGATTTTCTGATAAACTAACACAATGGTTAAAACATTGGTTTTATGCAGCATGCTGCAACTGTCTTTTACACCCCATTTCTACTTCCATGTTCAACCCTTAACCTTTTGATTCCTAAAAATTCTTATAATTTCCACAGGGATTAATGCCAATTTAGGCTGCAATAGTATCTTCTGGTCAACTATCAACCATCCCAGCTTATCCTGCTGTGATTATTTTGCTTTGTGTTCCTAATTTATTTTTACTTTCTCTTTGTAACCTCATTAATTTAACCCTTTCTGATTGAACATTTGGAGACTTCCTTCCAAGTTTCCACAAATGTCTCCCCATGACCAACAGGAGAAAACAACATCAAGGTCACTGATCCCTTTATTTAGATTCCCTCCCATGAAGGAAATGCCCCTCAAGAGAAGCATGATTGAGACCAGAGGTTGAAACTGACAGGCTGTCCTATTGATCCATGGCAGAGCACCTAGGAGCTCCAGAGCACAACATTACATAGGTTCTTTTGTGTCTTTTTAATTGCTACTTTAAAATCCAAATCTATTTTGGTCAGCATGGGCCAGAAAGGAAGAGAACTTATTGAAGGGAAAATGGTTAAGGTGTTGACATGTGCAAGTCCACTAAGTAAATGACTCTGCTATTCTTTTCCAGTCTGTCTGTCTGGTTGAGTTTCAGATTTTTCTGTCATTTCTTTCTAGTTCATCATCAAGGGAATAAATTGTTACGCTCGGAATCGAATTCTTCGATTTCCAGTCAGTCTCCAATAGGTTGGCAATTCTTCTCTGTCCAGCTCTTTCTATTTTCCTCCTCTTCCTTGTGAATGGCTTTGGCTTTGTTCCTTCAGCCACATTGATAGACTGACCCTTTGCACACAGTACCACAGCCAGGCTCTCAAAATTCACTACTTTATTGGCTGCCTTTCACTTCAAAAGCTATTTTACATAGTCTCAAATCTGAACTCTGCCCAAGTAAATACCCAATTTTTATTTGTGTTTTTGATTTAAGACAAGGCAGAAATCAAGAAACTTAAATTGATCCAATTAAAATTTTCACTATAATGAATGCTTGAAATACTAGATGACAAAACTTAAGAAACAGGAATAAAAGTCCAGTGGAGCTTTTACCCAAAAGATAATGGCATTGTGGAATATCTTACTAGAGAAGGCCATGGGTCTAAGAGATAATTACAAAACCTAGAGCAAGAAGTGGTTTGGTCAGAAAGCTGACCTATCAAAGAGATGGACTTCCTTTGTATTCTTAATATTTTTTTACATAGAAACTTCTAAATCTTGGCCAAGTTCAGATATAGTAATGAAGAGCACTTAACATTCTAACCACCTGAATCAAACAGAGCCAGTACTGAACATAATTGGATGGCTTACATTGCCCTGACATTCTTGTCCTGTATTGTATTTCCAGATTCAGATGTGCTTATTTTTTTAATAGATTGACCCTAATATATGTCACAAGCTTGGTCACAAGAAAAGAGCACCCTGAAACAATTTTTATTTTTATTTTTTCAAATTATCACAAAAAGAGAAATTACTATTAAAAGCATTCTGCCTGTTTAGTATATCGCCAAATAATATGATCCAGTGCAATTTCTTTCACCTATGAATAATTGTTAGAGCCAAAAAAAAATGTTGCCTCAACATTCCTGTTTCAGTCTGTCTCTATAATTCTTTCCAAATAACAGCCTTCTCCCTATCCACACCTAACCAAAGTAAACTCGGTGTCCTGTTTCTGATGGGGAAATAACTTGGATAGTGAGTGATACTATTTTACAGTGAGTGATATCCTTTTTGCTCCCAGTCCCAATCATAAGACTGAGGTATCTTTAGCCGCAAGATGCAAGATACGAAATAAAGTATGGATTGGTTGTTAATTGGTTCAAGTTGATTCATGGAGCCAGGCTGTACTGTGTGCTGTGTCAATTGCACTAATCCCAAATTGCATGTAAACTGCTCACTAACTGCTCTACGTTTGTTCCCTTTCACTGAAATAGTCCAAAACTGTAATGATACACTTTTCTACTTTAAATGGAGCGGATACAGGATAACCTTAACTAGCTTTTTTTTTCATGTAGCTATATAACTTCTATATTAGGTTATTCTTCAAACCTTCTGTGAATATTTCATGGCCCAGATGAGTGACCAAAGATTGAGCTCTTTAATATTTATGATGAGATTGTTTCCCTTTAATGGCATTTGATATCAGCCTAACACAGATATAATGAGTTTTTAGGGGATGAATAAAGCTGGAGTAAAGCAAAGCATTTTCAAGTAAGAGTGGCCACCTCTTTTAATGACTGGTTCAGATAAATAACAATGATATAAAAGGGTGAGAAGGAAATTAAAAGAATTTACAGCATGTGGGGTAAATATGTTAGCCAGGATTTTGCAGTTGTAATGATGCCGAAACTCCAGTGTGCACCATCATTACAACTGTGAAACTGATGGTGACTTCTGGCGTCTGCATGTGCAGTTAAGTGAGGAAATCCCAAAACTGCTGTCAGTGGTTTCCTGCTCCTCCACAGGGTGCATCGTTGAAGTCCTTTCAGGTGGAAATCCAATTGGAAATCACTGAATTAACATGAACCTTTACTTTTTATGCTGTTATTCTCACCATAAAACCCCTTGAAAATGTTATACCTTGTTGAATGAGGTGTAACTAGGATTTTAATGGCATACCAAGTTATAATTACTGCTGAACAATCTTGCTTGCCCTGTAAAGCTAATTTTACATCTGGGGAATGTCAAACTTCTCCATTCCTTGACAAAACATTCATAAACTTTTTTTTTTAAATTGCTCAATCAAAGCCAACTTGCCAACCAATCGACACCTTTTTGCTCCTGTAGTATAAGTTGTTGTTGTTTGAAATTTTTGTTGTCCCGATGAGTGCAAGATGAAAAGCTTCAGCAGCATGTCTCTCTTTTCAGCAATATTTAAATAAAAATTATAAATTATTTAAATAAAAATTATTCTATTTAAAGTTTGACATTTCAGCTCCCAGCTTAATCCTATGTGTATGTCCGAATCTTTATTCTGTTTTCTGCAAGATTACTTTAAAAGAGGGGACAAAACCTGTTTTCACTTCCTGGTTGCTACCTGTGAGAATTCTTCAGTGTGACTGGCTGCTCAGCTTGCTTGATGACATCACTGTTGCTGGATGCCAGAGGTTCCCTATAGCTGGTGCCAGCATGAAATTAACATTGGGAAAGCTGAAATCTCTTCCACAGAGGTCACTAGATCCTTGTGAGTAGCTTTCTGCAAGGTCAGCAGTAATCGCCAGCTTTTTGCTGCTGACTGCAAATCCAGGTCAATTAAAACAAAACCCAGAATTTTATTGAATAATTCCCCTCACATGAATGGATTGGCATTCCATTTGCAATCAAGAGGTACCCAGGTATATGTGTAAGACTGAAAGTATTTTACAACGTCTGCAACTAGTTGCATTGCCTTAATCCCAGTTCTTGTGATCCTTTATTACTGTTGCCAAATTATGTTACTTGCATTGTATTTTCCCCTACCTCAAGAACTGAAATATTTTCTTTTGTTTCAAATCAAACGTTGCAGGTGCCTGCTCAAACAGAAAGTATATAATGCCAGGAGAGTTCTTTTGAAACAAACTATTTTTGCTAAAAATGAACTAGATGTAGTTTAACATCATCACTTTGCACCTTTAAAAACTGTTTAGTTTCCTTTTCTAAAATCCTCTATGATCTTGAAACCAACTGGTACTGGTGACTGTTTGATTTGGAAGAATGAAGTAAAGGAAATCAGCTCCAACTTTTGCCAAATGCTTGACCTCACCCATTTTGTGTTTCACCAACTTCCAATCAGTCTGCTAAGGTGACCACAGGGAAGCACAAAATCTCATTTCGGGTGCTAGTGAAACTACCTCCTCTACATTAGCTCAACATAGGTATTTTTCTTTCCCCTAAGCACTTTTATCACTGTTAACAGAAAAGTCCATGGCTCAGTAATGCACCCTACCAATGGAGGATAAGTATCCTTTGAGCAGAAAATCACTTGCCTGTGCAAAGATACATTTTTTTAAAGTACAAAATAATTTATTTATTGAGCATTGTTTAAGTAATTAATTTGGATTGCACTGAGAATTCATCCATTGATACCTTGTCTTCCTCTGTATATCGCACTCCTTCCCTTTGATGTGTTGTGAACACACATGGTCTTCTAAATGGGATGCATTGAAATTTCCTCACTCAGCTCCTAAGATTCTGTTTTTAACCTGTACATTGCAAAATCCATTACTGCCACTTCTATTTCTGTTTGATCAGATTCTGATATTCACTTTTTCTACCCAGTTTATCAAAAGATTTTTGAAATTTTGGTGATATATGTTTGTTACACTTTTTGTATTTTGTTCTTTGTCATCTTAGTTTAATCAAATTCTCTATTACTCAAGTTCTTTATCATTTGCACGTTAAAATGTAGACACAAGAACCACTAAACCAAAGCCATTGGTTTTGTAATTGAACCTGCTCATTAGCATCCGTTTAAGCTGGATCCATGCCATTGCTACACTTATGATGTTTTACGATAAAAATGTTATGTAAAATTTTCCCAAGAGATTATTGGCAACTCCCAACTCCTAGCCTTTTGGACTTCTGTCCCTGTTTTTAGATGCTATTTGACTGTACTAATTATGCCCTAGTACCATCCTGACCAAACCTTAAGTTCTACAGTAAAAATGAATCTTGACTTTTCAATAACCTATGTATTTATGTTAAATATCATTAATTTTGCTATTTTGTTATAATCTGAAATGATTTTTTTCTGTAACATGTGACGTACAGAAAAATTATTTCACGCATAGTTTGATTTTAGATTTCATTTGTGTATGCAGATCAAGTGGCAGTATTGCAGTTGTAGAATCTAGCTTTCATTATAACCTAAATTGTTCATTTTTAAAGTATTTTTCATAGCTGTTTTTAAATTTAAAATATTGATGTGGTTAGCTTAATTCAACATCTGATAAAACTGAGCTAAAAGTAGATTGGATGTATACATCACTGTTGATGTGAAGGGACTTTAGATCTATCTAAAAAAAATCCTGTCTTTAATACAAGTTTTGAAAGAGATTTTCATGATATTCTTGTTCACTCTTTTGAAGAAAGCTTGACTCCTTAGAGATGAGATGGGACCATACCAATTCTATTAATCCATTTGAAAAGACTGCAGAATGGTAACCCAGGACCTAATATGTTTTTCTAGACCATAAATATAATTGCAGTAATCAGGCTCCCAATTTGTCTCACTGGAGAGTGTACTTAAGAAGTGTATGCGTTACTGGTTTATCCCTATCTCACATTCTTCCCTCCAGCTGAGAAGGTCGTTCAATCCAGGCTCTGAACATCTCTTGAATTATCATAATATTGCTTTGTGATCAGATGAGAGAAGTGCATGTAGCATGGTAAGAATGACATTGTCAGGCTGGCCTTCCACCTATCCATTTCCTTTCAAATAAGGACTCTTCTTACAAAACATTCACCCATTATCTTATCCAATAACTGAATAAATTGGAAAATCTCTAGCAATTGATTTTAATCATAAGCCTATGACTGACTTGCTAGGAACCCAGAGAAGTAGCAACAAGACTGTGTACTTGACTGTCTTAAATTTAAGAATATAAATTACATTATCTGCCTTAGTTCATAAAGATAGGTTGTTAAAATCCATTGCTTTGAAAAGCAAACTTAATAAAAGCTTTGCATGATCAACATTTTAATTACAGTTTATATCCACTAATTTTGTAACAATTCTTCCATTTTTAATATGGTGTGTCATGTAAGTTGTTGATTTCATGGATATCTGTTTTGAATGGACTTGTTTGGTTCCCTTTCCTGAAAGTGCTGCGTAAAATTCAGTATCAATGTTCTATCCTCTTTTTCCCTTCAGCAAGAGGACGAACCAATTTGGAACTGCGGGAGAAGTTTATTCTGCCAGAAGGAGCCTCTCAGGGTATGGCTGCCTTCAGGATGAAGGGACGCAAATCAAAGCCTTCTTCCAGGGCTGCATCTCCAACCCGATCAAGCTCCAGTGCCAGCCACAGTAACCACAGTTGCACCTCCATGCCATCATCACCTGCAACTCCAGCCAGTGGAAGCAGGGTAAGCTTTTTTTTTTGTATTTCTATTATGTTTTAACATTCCCACTTCAATTTTAGTTGGAGAGGTCCAAAAGCAGACTGCTGTCCAAAATCTCAATTGGATGAAATTTTAATATCTATGTATTATTTATATACTCGCTGTATTTTTAAGTAAGAATGTGATTTCATTTAAGTACAGTCACTACTGCTGCAGACAATGTCATGGGAGAATTAGAGATGGTTATAAATTGTGCTATGATATTCATGCAATGGTGTAATGACTTTTAATAAGATCTACAAAGCAGAAGAAATTTCTTTTTTTTTACAGAACCCATAAAACTGAAAGCTTTTTTTTTTAACAGTGCTTTGTGGAGTACTTATATAGATATTATAATTAGTATAGCATGATGCTTTTGTCATTCATTTAACAACTAAAGGATCCCCTAAGGCTTTATAACGCTGAATCAAAACTAGCAGGACATCAGACTTACCAGTTTGTCTTTAAGTTAAAACTGCACGGAGAAGAGCAAATATGCAAAATACATTAAAGTCAATAATGAATATGGCACTTGATATCTTAATATATTCAATTCTCTTTTTCTACCGTAAATTCATGATAACTTGATGTGACTTTTTAAAACTATGCACAGTTGGTTGATCACTAGACGGCAGAGAAGACGCATTGTTGGAATATTCGCTCATTAATCTTAAATTGCTTCAAAGCAAGACATTGAAACAGAAAACAAATCTCGATGGTGTCATAACGGAGTCATCTATTGTTGTATGCAATTTAAGATATCATAGCTTAGGCCCACTTCAGTTAACAAGGAAAATAAGAGCACTATCTGCTCAGGACAACAAAATCCTTCCTTTGTCTTTCTGTAAAACAATTGAAAGTGTTGTTCAGTACTAATACTCATTATTCAGAAGAGCAGCTTATGTGTCTATCATATCAGTATTCAATCCCATACCATTTTATTCTGTTGCACTTATTTTTAAATGATGATGTCACCCTTACACTGAACAAGAATAAATGTTTGGTACAGCAAGATGTCAGCAGAGCCAGGGAAAATCCAAGCCTGAACTGCAGCTGTCTGAATCCACACTCTGGATTCCTCCCTTCTATTTTTTCTAGGGCAATTTTTGTTTCTTTTTGAACCACAACATTCATGAAGATTTTTTTTTGTAAATTAGACACTACACTTCCCTTATCTAACAAACAACTAAATTTACCCAATTAGGACTTGTACAAAATTGTGCAGAGACTCAAAAATGTGGGTGGTGCTTTTACCTAATTCTTGTTTGAAGGGAAGAGGAGGGACAGGAGCTTTTGGTAAATTAATATTTTTTGAATAAATGAACAACCTTGTGTTTGATCTTATTTTACCATTATAAAAAAAGAGTTTCTTGTTCAGTATTTTACAAGGGTGCATTGTCCTTGAAATTTGTGAATTTGTTTACATTATAGCTTATTGTGTTTCGGTTGTTATAGTTTTCAATTTATCTTTATTATTTACATTCTTTACCATTTCATTGTTTGATGTTAATTTTCTGTTAACATTTGCCCTATCCCTTCCTGTTCTCTTTTACCCATCCTTTTAAACCCTTTTTCTTTCACCATCCATTGTCCATTTTGTTTTTAATCTGCTCCTCCTTCTTCCTACCCTCCTCTCCACCTCACAGACTTCCCAGACCTTCACACGTTGTTATGACAAACCTTGGTTGACAAACAGTAAAGCTTCTACTCCCACTAAGTGCCTAGACTCCCATGTGTTCCAGATCCCAAGCATTGAGGTACAGTATAAAACAAGAGCTAATCGCAAGAGACAATTGACATTATACAGAGCAGTGGTCAGTGAGTGGCACTTGTTCCCCAGTTAAACCTAAATTCAGTTTGGTGGTTTACTTTCAAGAAGTGGGTGGATCCACTTTTTAAATTACTTATTATTTGAAAATTAATAGTATTTTGTTCAAATAGGTTTTCTCTAAATTCTAGTGCTGGGTATTAGAATTAGAAAAAATACCATGTAATGTTTTTATTGAACAAGAGCTAGGAATAACATGTTTGTACATAAACTATCTATTAAACTCTTAGACCTCTGGGGGAAAAAGACAGTTGCACACTTTTTTGAGTAGTAATTTTTCAATAAAACTAAAAGCCAAATTTGGTTAAGAAAATAGCTATTCTTTGGTGTAATCTTTATCTCATTCAGTTTTATAGTATTATTTAAGCATAGTTAACCAACCCTTAATTCTTATTTCCAGATTTTTAAGAAATATATATGAAAGGAAATTGTGCTTCTTACTCTACCCATCATAGTCATTCCTCTCCCTCTCTATGCCATAGATTTTTTTCTTTAAAGAATAAAACATGAAAAATGTGTAATAAATAGTGACTGTTAATGCTTGTGACCATCACCAGTTACACTGCTAACATTTGAACATCTCAGTATATGATTCTTAATTCCTTTATCATTTGTGGGCAATAATTAATCTTGATTACCCGAGTAGATTTTCTATTCCAGAATTACTCCAACTACATTGCCATTTAAATTTAATTATAAATAGAATTATTTGCATTTGGTAAATAGATGCTCAGCAGATTCTTGGTACTGGAGATGCAGCAGGCACCTTAAAAATTACATGGTTGGCTTCCTGACTGGACAGCTGTGAATTTGAGGTTTGTTAACAAAAATATCCCTAGTACAGTCCTAATGCTGTGAATCATTTGTAGTCTCATTTTCATTGACATTTGTGGGGAAGAAGGAAGTGTCCCACCTCATGCTACTAAAACAACTTCCTGTTGGCTGATCAAGGAGTAGCACTGGCAGTGCTCATGAAGAGCTCCCTGCCTGCACAGCTCAATCCTCACAGCTGAGGAAATTGCAAGGGAGCAGATAGAAGTCATAGGTAAGAAAGGACTCATCCAGGATAATTGGAGAGTATGGAAAATAGAATTACCAAAGCAGAGTTGGAGATGACTGTCTTGAAGTTACTGAAATTTAAGTGTGAATGCATTCTCTGAAGTCTGATCATTTTTTTAAACCTACCACCAACTTCTAATAGGGAGCAGGTTCACTGACATTATACCATTGCTCTGTCGCAGACTCCGCTTTTACCATGTTTGTTCGTCATGTTCCACAAGCTCTGTGCTCCACATCCATTAACAGATAATACATGTGACAATTGAAAGGCTTTATCTCCAGAATAGTTCAGTATGTCAGGGTCTTTTCCTGACTTGATATATTCTGAAATATGTTCACTAATTCACACTGCAGAGCAATCAGATTGAATTATATTTCTCAGGTTGAGGTACAGAAGTAATTGTGGTATTTTCCACACCTACTTAGGATATACAAAAGTTCCCAATGGATTCATCATCACAATTACATTGATTTTTATGCTCTCATGGTTTATATCAATGTGTCTATATTTTGATGAAATTAGCAATTGAACAGCCCAATTAATGAAATGCCTCTGCCTGCAATTTGTTTCCTTGTAACTCTGCTCTCATTAATCTGTAAAATTTCAATGTGATTGCTCTTCAGGATAAACATGTGTGCCAGAACTTGCATCACAATCTAGAACTTTGTGTTGTGTATGTTTCTGCTGGTTACTCATGTAGCACTTATAATTCTTTAATTACCAAATTTTGACACAGCTTTACATTCATGATTGTGACCTGTGTGACTACGTATTTATATAGTGGTTTTATTACATCCTCGTAATATCCCAAAGTGTTTAAAAGCTTTAAAAGTGAGTTACTATGTCCTATAATAGATAATGGCCAGTTAACCTGTTTTGGTGGTGACAGTTGAGGGATAAATACTGAAAGAACATTAGAGAACTCGCTGCTCCTCCTCAAATGGTTCCATGGGACATTTTGGGTGAACGGAACCTCAGATGAGCACCTCATCTGAAAGACAATACAGCATTCCCTCAGTACTATACTGAAGTCATCTTAGATTGTGTCTATGATTGAGTCCTGGAAGGGGGCTTGAACCCCTAACCTTCTAACCTAGAAGTCAAACTGACACTTCGTGGATTGTAATTTTTTTTAAAAATCTCAGTAGACAACCCAATATGATGGAACAGTCGGTGTAAAATGACCCCAACAAAGAGCACAACAAAATTTGCTCTTTGGAACTGATGTTAACTTTTCATTATGTTAGGTGTTAAAAGTTCTAGTATGAGTATAAATTGTGTTTTTGTGTCTTAAGTGTTCACTCTGGTTTATGATCTTGTTGCTTAGTGAGTGGGTAAGCTTTTAAATTAAAACTTTGTATAAATTTTCATGATTTTTTATCATTTTGGACAAGAGCTTTTGAACATGCCAGTAAAGTCTCGTAGCTCAGGGTAAAAGTTCATGTGGTGCAGTACTTGACTAGGGAGACCAGCAGCATCCCAAGTTCAGTCTTTTTTAATTCATTCGTGAGATGTGGACATCATTGGCTAGGCCAGCATTTATTGCCCATTCCTAATTGCCCTTGACAGAGTGGTGGTGAGCTGCCTTCTTGAACCACTGCAGTCCATGTGATGTAGGTACACCCACAGAGTTGTAAGGGAGGGAGTTCCAGGATTTTGACACAGTGAAAGAACAGCGACATATTTCCAAGTCAGGATGGTGAGTAGCTTGGAGGGTAACCTCCAGGTGGTGGTGTTCCATGTATCTGCTGCCCTTGCCCTTATAGATGGTAAAGGTCATGGGTTTGGAAAGTGCTGTCTAAGGAGCCTCGGTGAGTTCCTGTAGTGCACCTTGTAGATGGTACACACTGCTGCCATTGTTTGTCAGTGGTGGAGGGAGTGAATGTTTGTGGATGCGGTTTCAATCAAGTGGGCTGCTTTGTCCTGGATGGTGTCAAGCTTCTTGAATATTGTTGGAGCTGCACTCATCCAGGCAAGTGGAGAGTATTCTATCACACTCTTGACTTGTGTCTTGTAGATGGTGGACAAGCTTTGGGGAGTCGGGAGATGAGCCATTTGCTGCAGAATTCCTAGCCTCTGACCTGCTCTTGCAACCACAGTATTTATATGGCTGGTTCAGTTCAGTTTCTGGTCAGTGGTAACCGCAAGAATGTTGATAGTGGGGTTTCAACAATGGTAATGCCATTGAATGTCATGGGGTGATGGTTAGATTCTCTCTTGTTGGAGATAGTCATTGCCTGACACTTGTGTGGCACAAATATTACTTGCCACTTGTCAGCCCAAGCCTGGATATTGTCCAGGTCTTGCTGCTTTTGGACATGGACGGCTTCAGTATCTGAGGAGTTGCAAATGCTGCTGAACATTGTGCAATCATCAGCGAACATCCCCACGTCTGACCTTGTGATGGAAGGAAGGTTATTGACAAAGCAGCTGAAGATGTTTGGGCCTTGGACACTACCCTGAGGAACTCCTGCAGTGATGTCCTGGAGTTGAGATGATTGACCTCCAACAACCATAACCACCTTCCTTTGTGCTGGTTATGACTTCAACCAGCGGAGAGTTTTCTCCTTGATTCCCATTGACTCCAGTATTGTTAGGGCTCCTTGATGCCACACTTGGTCAAATGCTGACTCGATTTCATACCTCACCTCTGGAGTTCAGCTGTTTTGTCCATGTTTGAACCAAGGCTATAATGAGGTCAGGAGCTGAGTGGCCCTGGCAGAACCCACACTGAGCGTCAGCGAGCAGGTTATTGCTAAGCAAGTGATGCTTGATAGCACCATCGATGACTTCTTGTATCACTTTACTGATGATTGACAGTAGACTAATTGGGCGGCACTTAGCCAGGTTGGATTTGTCCTGCTTTTTGTGGACAGGACATACCTGGGCAGTTTTCCACATAGCCGGGTAGATGCCAATATTGTAGCCATACTGGAACAGCTTGGCAAGTTCTGGAGCACAAGTCCTCAGCACTCTTGCTGTAATATTGTCAAAGCCCATTGCCTTTGCAGTATCCAGTGCCTTCGATCGTTTCTTGATATCATGTAAAATGAATCGAATTGGCTGAAGACTGGCATCTGTGACGCTAAGCACCTCCAGAGGAGGCCAAGATGGATCAGTCACTCAGCACTTCTGGCTGAAGATTGTTGCAAATGCTTCAGCATTATCTTTTACACGATAAGCTGGGCTCCCCCATCATTGAGGATGGGGTTATTTGTGGTGTTTCCTCCTCAAGTGAATTGTTTAATTGTCCACCACCATTCACCACTGGATGTGGCAGGACTGCAGAGCTTAGATCTGATTGTTGGTTGTGGAATCACTTGGCTCTGCCTATAGCTTCCTGCTTATGCTGTTTGGCACGCAAGTAGTCCTGCGTTGTAGCTTCACCAGATTGACACTTCATTTTTAGGTATGCCTGGTGCTGCTCCTGACATGCCCTCCTGCACTCTTCATTGAACAGGGTTGATCCCCTGGCTTGGTGGTAATGGTAGAGTGGGGAATATGCTGGACCATGAGGTTACAGATTGTGTTTGAGTACAATTCTGCTGCTGATGGCCCACAGCGCTTCATGGTTGCCCAGTCTTGAATTGCTAGACCTGTTCGAAATCTCTCCCATTTAGCACAGTGGTAGTGCCACACAACATAATGGGAGGATATCCTCAATGTGAAGATGGGACTTGGTCTCCAAAAGGACTGTATGATTATCACTCCTGCAAATGCTGTCATGGACAGATGTGTCTGTGGCAGGCAGGTTAGTAAGGATGAGGTCAACTAAGTTTTTCCCTCTTGTTGGTTCCCTCACCACCTGCTGCAAACCCTGCCTAGGAACTAAGTCCTTTAGGACTTGGCCAGCTCGGTCTGTAGTGATGCTACTGAGCCACTTTTGGTGATGGTCATTGATGTTCACCACCCAGGGGACAATCTGCACCCTTGCCACTCTCTCTCTCTTTGTGCTTCCTCCAAGTGATGTTCAACATGAAGGAGTACTGATTCATCAACTGAGGAGGGCAGTGGGGCAAGTGGCAGTAGTGGTAATTGGGAGGTTTCTTGCCCATGTTTGACCTGATGCCATGAAACTTCAAGGGGTCTGGAGTCGATGTTGAGGACTCCCAAGGTGACACCCACCAACTGTACACCACTGTGCCGCCACCTGTGCTGGCCTATCTTGCTGGTGGGACAGGGCATACCCAGGCATGGTGATAGTGGTGTCTGGGACGTTGTGTAAAGTATAATTTTGCGAGTATGACTATGTCAGGCTATTGCTTGACTAGTCTGTGAGACCGCTCTCCCAATTTTGGCACAAGCACCCAGATATTAGTAAGGAGGACTTTGCTGGGCTGACAGGGCTACAGGGCTGAGTTTGCCATTATCTTTGGTCACAACAGTGAAATCAAGCATCATGTAGAGTTCAGACAATAAGAACCTTCAACTTCTGTAAAGGATATGTGTTTCATTTTTGCAATTTTAAAGACATTTAAAGATTTCTTCAGCCCCCTACGTTTCTTCCTCTGAATTAACAACATTTAAGAAGCATTTAATTGAACACTTGAAATGTCATAGCGTACAAGGCTACGGGCCAAGTGCTAGAAGATGGGATTAGAATAGATAGGGGCTTGGTGACCAACGCAAACATGATGAGCCAAAAGGCTTCTTTTCGTGCTGTAAAATTTATATCTCTATGACTCTAATCCTGTTATAATGGACCTGAAGCCATTTGTAACTGGCTAGAAAATGAATATAATGTTCAGTTATGAATGATGTTGTGAGCCATTTGCATTTATATTTTTTACTGTTCTTTAGTCAGCTTTTTCTTGGCATTTTTTAATTTTTGTACTTTAAACCAGGTGACGCCTGCACAAGGTAGTAAACTCAGACGACCAAGCTACCACTCCAGTAAGGCTTCGCTCACTGGAGACAATGGCAGCACATCTGCTGCCACTAAATCCAGCAAAACTGGTGAGTTCTAAAAATAATGATGAAATCTAATGGGGTTGGTTACAGATGGTGAGATGTTCCTCTCGTGTTTGAGTAGGAACCTGCTACAAATCTTTTGGCTTCTGCAATAGTGGATTTGGAAAATATGGAATGACTTAAGGCGCAAGATGTATTTTCTTTGAGAGTCTGGAGGTTTTCTCCTTCAAGAAGTTGACATTTTATTTTCATTTAAAGTATTTTGGATTAGATCTTTTATATTTACAGTTAAATATTTTATAATGTGTTAACTATTTCATGACTTTGTGCTAATGTAAGAAAATATACCTCTCAGAACTGGGCAACAGATTACTTGAATATTGAATAAAGTTATTTATGATGAGATAAACTATTACCAAAATAATACACTTACAAACTGCAAAACCTAGAAATCAACAATTACAATACAGCTCTGTAGTTCTATTTCTTTTGTTTGCTTCACACTTGAAATCTTCAGTTTTCTGTCTCTGAATTTTTTTTACACATTTCTCTCATAGTCTGTCACCCTTTATCTTTTATCTCCTTATTCACTATTAAAGTTTACCCCACAAACTCCTAGTAGAATCTATTTGATTGCCCCTTCCCCCACCCCACTATCAACTTCAGGTTCCATTATCCAATGATACAAGATGATGCACAAGATCTGCTCAACCGTTCTCTCACTTCAATTTTGATGCTCTTGCCCCCAGTAAAATATTTCATCCTTGTTATTATTCTCCCTGGCCCAGTTCCCAGCTCTGCTCTTTCAAGTCCAAGGGGAAGACTTCAGCATGTGTGGTGCACAACTAGTTTTGTCATCAATTTGAACCACAGCAAATGTAATTCGGATTCGTTGTCATCTGCCAAAATTGCCCGTGACGCTGGAATCTTTCTGGAAAGAGAAGATAACTGCTCTTCTCTACTACCAGCAACTCTTAACTCCCTTCACCCTCATCTCCAACAAAAGTATGAGGAGCTCAAGAACTTCTTTGACATCATCTATTCAGTTATCACTGCTGCTTTGTCTTGCCTACAAAGCCAAACCTCCCACAAAGCTCCCTCTAATTGAGTTTTTCTCCTTTCTCCCCTCATGTCCTCTGGGTACATAGTGCTCATAAGACCACTTCAAATTCTTGATCCCATTTCCACCAGATACTGACCACCGAAATTCCTTTCCTGACCCATGCTGGCTGACGTACGCAGGTACTGCCACTTTGCTTTCAAAATAGCCATCATCACTCCTCTCCCTCAAAAACCCACCCTGGTCCCCTCTATGTTTGGGAACAACCACCTCCTCTCCAACTTCCCTTTGCTCTCAAATCCTTGAGCATGTTATCATCTTCCAAATTCATATTGATCTCTTCATCTAGGCTTTTGCCCTGTAAACTCTGAATCAGCTCCAAAGTTGTAAAAGCAAAATACTGCAGATGCTGGAATCTGAAATAAACACAGATCGTATGATCCTTCTGGGTCATACAAACTTGAAACGTTAACTCTGTTTCTCTCTCCACAGATGCTGTCAGACCTGCTGAGTTTTTTCCAGCATTTTCAGTTTTCAGTCCAATCAAAGTTGTGATTGATATCCTCAGTGACCGTGACCATGCAGTATTCCTCCTATTCCTTCTTTCCCTTTCTACAATCTTTGTAGTCAACCACTTGACTCTTCCAATGCCCCTCTGTCCAACTTGTCAAACTGAGTGGGACCACTTTTACCTGGTTCCACTCAGCTATCCAATCGTTGCCAGAGCATCTCCAGCAATGGCTTGTTTTCCTTTGTAACTCTAGAGTCTCCCAAGGATCTATCCTTACCTTCACATCCACAAATTACTCCTTGATGGAATTGCCTAAAGACACAAGATCACTCTCTACATGTACTCTGACAACACCCATTTCTAGCTTTTGACATTATCTCAACTCCTCTTCTGTCCCTGTGTTGCCAATCCAACCTTGGTAGAGCTGCAATTTCTTGCTGTTAAGTATCGAGAAGACCAGCACCATTATCTCTGGCCCCTGTCATAAGCTCCATACACGTGACATTGATTCCATTCCTGCATCCCTGGCCAATGTCTCTGGTTGAACCAGACTGTTGGCAATATCAATATCCCATCAGCTTCCTACTCCATATCCTTTTCATCATGCTTTCCATCTGTGTAACATCATCTATCTTCTTTCCTGCATCAGCCCATCTGCAGCTCAACACTTAGGCGTTTTGTCACTCCAGATTCTACTATTCCAGTGCTCTCCTGGGCAGTGTCTCATCCTCCACACTCTATAAACGACAGTTCACCCAATACTCTGGTGCCCGTATCCTCTATCACATTAAGCCCTATTCGTCGGTCACTCCTGTCCTTCCTGACCTACAAGGGCTCCCTGTTCCCCAACGATTTCATTTTCAAATCTTCATTCTCATGTTTAAATCCTTTCATGATGTCACTTTGCCTTCTGTAATGATTTCCAACCCGAAAATCCATCCCACAACTCTGATTCTTCGCCAACTATTGTCTACCCCTTTAGCTGTTTAAGTCTCACACTAAACTCCTCCATCTTTCCCTCTCCCTTTCTCCTTTAAGACCTCCTTAAAATCCTAGTCACCTCTCCTAACATCATCCTTGGCTTAGAGTCATTTGTGTCTGATTCGACCTCTGAAGCAGCATAGGACATTTTACTACATTAAAGGCACCGTGCTGTTGCTATTGTTATTATTTCACTTTTCTGCTACCAAACTTATCTCTATTTTGTTCCAGTGTTGCCACTTATTTTAAAAGCATTATCCACACTCCACCCTAAAACACCTAAACTCCTCACCCTCATTGCTCTCCCTTCCTCACTATTTGTTGGTGGTATGACGTGCATCCATTCCTCAGCAGAATTGACTCACATTTACTGCCTGGGATTTCAAATTCAATATTTTCATGAAACTCATCAACAATTAATAAGCAGATGCGACCGCATGCCTTACATGGCCATTGGATGCTTGGATTTGTTTCTTCTCAGTGATTATGATATGATTGTCACATGTGTGGCATAGCTGCTTCTCGCTAAAAGCAGTGAGAAGATAATTACCTACAATTCTGGCTCAACTGAGGTGTCCTTATGAAATGCCCTTACAACATACAATATTAAAGATGAGACATAGATAATATCCACTTGACAGCTGGCTTCCATGGAACTGTACCTGAACAAGCAGAAGATGGGAGAGGAAAAATTGGCTGAGAAAACGCTTAAAGAAAAATGCAATTGGCCGATATACAACTAAATATGTTTGATCACATTTTAACTTTCTGCATGCAATCAAGCTTTTCTGGATTAGTTGCTTATTCTTAAAAACAGTGAAGGGATAATTAATTCATGTACCTTGTGAAGGATTTCGTAAAGAATCACCGGATAGTACCATGAAAGGATCAAACTAGTCTGTCGTTTTAAGCCCAGCAGAGCGTGAATGTTGCAATGAAAGTGACATGTGACTGCAATCAAATCTCTAATGTTTGAGATAAATGATTTAATTAAAAGTGATAGCACATGGGAATTATTTAAAATGAAGTGACATTGGTATTAAATATAAGTTGATTGAATATTCTGAAAATAATTAGTATTTTCCATTTTGGGGGTGAGGCCGTTAACTGGTAGACACAAATTGGACAAAGCAAAGTTAAAACAGCTGTTGCAAACTTAAATGGCTGATTTGTTGTGTTACTGCATGTACATAATTAGGCTTTAACCTCCAAGTTAAAGGGAAAATAAGCCAAGTCCCCTCCAAATCATGATCCAGCTATGTCTGTTTGAAATATGTTTGTTTGGATTTCTGGAGCTACTCCAGAGTCCCATCTCCAAGCCGTGAACACACATTTGAAGTATGGCACTTGGGCAGGGACCAGAGGATAGATCTGGGGGAATTGCACCACAGCAAGTTGGGGAGAAAAAATTTGGGAGGGGGAAACGGAAAACAACTTTTAATCTCTCAATTCCTAGGACAAAAATAAAAGGACACCACTTTGAGTGCAAGGGAAAACAAGCATTTGGCTAAGTGATATGTTGCTAGCAGTTAAATGCAGTATCTCCCTAGGATAACTTTGATTTGTTCTTTTGACTTTCTCGTCTCTACAGATTCTAAAAGGACACCAAGCAGGCCAACAAGTCGGGCTGGGAGTCGCGCTGGCAGCAGGGCAAACAGCCGGCGAGGCAGTGACGCGTCTGATTTTGACCTTTTAGAGACGCAGTCGATGTGCTCGGATATTTCTGAATCCAGCACAGCAGGATCCCAAGCAAGTTCAAGGAAGAGTTCTACAAAACCTTCAAAAATCCCAACACCCTCAAAGAAAACTACCCCAAAAAACACAAACACCAGAAGATAATATAAATGATACTGTTGAATAGATAGCCACTTCTCTCTCACACACACACACACACACACACACACACACACACACCCTGTTTTAGAAACCACCAGATACCAGATGTATGATATTCTACAAAAAAAAGTACTGTTGTCACCATTGTAAAAGATTAATTGTGGTCTAATGCTGCCTTATCATTGTACCTTATCTGTTTTTGTTTTTGTAAGTTAAAAGTTTTTTCATGTGAATATTTATGTAGATAAAACATCCATATTTTGTTCCCATGACCTCTGTGTCTGAGGGAAGTGAGAATGCTTTTAAAAAGAAAGGAAATTTAAATGTGTTCATGTTCTCTTGAAGATTTGAACTACTGCTTTTTTAAAAACAAACTTGCATTTAGGATACAACCCTTTAAAAGAAAACATGACTTGCTGTGTAAGCAAGACAAATGCTGCAGTGTTTGTTAGAAATCACGGATACCTCACGGAGTATTTAAAGTGGGAAAAAAAAATGGAGCGATGTACAGTTTTACTTATTTTTAAGATTGTTCATTTTTGCCTGCTGAAAGTTACGCAAATAATTATGACAAAAAGTGCACATGCAAGTTGTAAAAGACTATTGCTATCTTGTAAGCAGTATAAAGGACACTTTAATAGCAGCTGATGATTATTATGTGGGCCACACCAGCAGTTGCTAGCGAGGCCTTTTTCTCACTTTTTTATGCTGCTTTTTGTTCATTTGAACTGACCACTGGGGCTACATGAGCAGCCGTATTTATATTCTATTGATATCTAGTCTGACCATGTCGCTGTGTGAATCTTCAACTTAAATTGTACCAATGAGTCAAACATTCATTTTTTGTATTCAAAAGAAAATGTGCTTTCAGTAACTTAAAAAAAAATTAAGTACTGCTTTTCTTGTCTCAATGTCAATTATTCAAGGGCGTGAAGGTTTTCCCTGTTCCATAGATACATTTTCTTTTAAGCTTGGTGCTTACACCTTTCTAGTGACAGGTTTCAGTTGCAGTAAGCACAGACAATTTGACCTGATTATTACTTTTGATGCTAAATGATCATAAAATTCATCCTAGTGTAAATTTCCCAGTATACAGAAAATCTGATTCAAACGCATTTTTCATATGTTTATCAAGTTTCGACTGCAGTTAGTGTTTAAAATGCTATTACCAAAAATACCAAAAAAAAGTATGAAAAAAATCTACTATTGTTGACATCTTTGAGTCCCTAACCGAGCCACACTTGGAGGTAGATGGGGAGAAGAATTATCCACAATTCAATATTGCCGTTACAGTTTGGGATTTTACTTAGTAAAGTTTTTAGTGTCTTGGCCAGCACCTGTAAGAGAGCCTTTGTTCCCAAAGGAGAACTTAAGGAGTGTACTTTACTTGCTAAGTGTGTAGGTAATCGCTCATAAGCCCAAGGGTCAAACAGAAAACCCTTGTCACCATATTCAGCTTACTCAATATACAGTATCACATGTCTTCAGCATGTGACAGAACAAATGCTGCATTAGATTGTGGCGCAAGCTGCTGACCAGATTAATGAAATAGTAAATGGGCAAGTATGTTGTGGCAATGACATGTTTCATTTTGCAGACTTAACTGTTTCTTTGAAGAAAATAACAAGCAGCCATTCTGCACCATTAAACTTCATTGTGAACAGGACCTGATTCAATGACAATGACTAATTAACCTTGCATGATGATTTGCTGCTGAGTGTCCCCACAGTCTCTTTAGACTATAAAACCTGTTCACTACTTGAGATTACTGAACTGGAACAAATCAGGTTCAGATGGACTTTGGAATGCAGCCTTTAAAAAGCTACTTCCACCTGACCACTTCGGCTTCATACTGGAGAATGACAAGGTAAGGAAGAGTGCTTATCTCACTTAATTGACTCTTGGATAATTTTGACGTATGTTACTTGGACATGGGGACCAGTTCTGGGGAAAGTGGGACCTGCACAGACGAGAGGGGTTGCACCTCAACAAGGCCAGGACAAGTCTCTTCACGGGGCAGTTTGCTCGTGTTGTGGGAGAGGGTTTAAATTCATTTGGCAGTAGGTTGGGAACCAGGATGTAACATTAGGAAGGAGAAACAATGTTCAAAAGGATCGGGAGAGAACAACAAAGAAATAGTAAAATATTACCTAGGTTCAGACTAAAGGAATAAAATAACCAATACAGGTTTACGATGCACATATGTAAAACCACAAAGTATGGCATATGAGGTTGCTGAACTGTGGGTGTAAATAGGCACATGGGAATATGATGTGGCAATAAAGGAATCCTGACTCAAAAGAGGAAGGACTGGGTACTATATATTCCTGGATAGCAAGGAAGAAGATGGCACTATTAAGAGTAATATTACAGGGCTGGAGTAAGAGGATGTTCTAGAGGGGCCAAGAACAGAATCGATTTGATTTGAGGTAGGAAACAATAAAGGCACCATTACATTACTAGGTATATTCTATAGACCACCTTCCAGTGGGAAAAATATAGAGAAGCAAACTTGTAGAAAAATTAGAGAGAGTTGCAAGAAAGAGTAGTAGTGATGGGGAACTTTAATTATCCTAATATAGATTGAGATAATAGTGCAAAGGGCAGAGTGGGAGAAGAGTTTCTGATGTGTGCTCAGTAGAATTTTCTTGACAATACATCTCCAGCCTGATAAGGTAGGTCATGTGGACCAAGTTGCAGTGAGCGATCTTTTAGAGAACAATGAACATGGCTCATCTAAACCTTATACTATGGAAAAGCAGCAATCTAGAGTAAAATGCTTAATTGGAGAAAGGCCAATAACTGAGGCTTAGCCTAAATGGCCAAGTGGTTATGGTACTGGGTTTGTAACCCCAAGATCAAGAGTTCAAATCTCACAATGGCAAACTATGAAACAACATCTGAAACAGATGGAAACGGGTTTGTACTCGAAAGAGTTACAGGGTAGTCAGTTTAACTTTGGTGTGAAAGCCTTTGGGAATGATAATCTAGGACAAAATTGGCAGTCACTTGGACAAGTGTAGGTTAAAGAAAACCAGCATGGATTTGTAAAAGGCAAATCATGTTTAACCAAATTAAATTAGTTTTCTGATGAGTTAACAGAGGTTGATCGGGGTAATGTGGTTGAAGGGGTCTATATGGACTTCCAAAAAGTGTGTGTTTGATAAAGTGCTTGTCAGCAAAGTTGAAGTTCATAGCATAAAAGGGACACTGGCAGCATGGATACAAAGTTGACTGAGTTACAGGAAATGGAGGGTAGTAGTGAATTGGAGGAAGGTATTGTCACGGACAAAATTTATCTGTTTTCTATTTCCTGTGATCAATGTGTTTGTAAAAGGTGTGTGTTTTCTCACCCTCAGAGTAATGGTCTCAATTTAAGCTATCCCAGCAGCAAGCTTTAAGTTTGAGGCGTTTTTAAAATGAGGTTAATTATTGTCACACCCTGGTTCCAGAGGTTTAAAGTGCAATGCCTCATTCAATCAACTCTCTCACACAATGATTAGATACAGTTGAAGGTGAAACAATACATTTGCAATTGTCTTTGTGACAAGCCTGTAGTTTCTTAGATGAGTTGGTGCTTTAGCTGTAGTGAAGGTCTTGTAAAGCTGAGGATTCTCAGTAAGTTGCAAGGCTCCTTGTAATTGAATGTTCAGGAGGTTGGTTCTCAGGTGAACTCGAAGTTGGGACAGGCTGGGGTGAGTCCTCCCACTTTCGAGGTATTGCTGTTTATTGCCTTAGCTGTTTATATGACACAGCTGATTCAATGGTTTTCTGATGTAACACTGTCTCTGCAGACAGTTTCGAGCTGTTATTTTAAGAGCAGGCAACAAAGTGGCTTCCTCACCATGTGACTTGTACAAGTTCAACCTTTTTTTCTAATAAGGGGTGGTTTGTTGATTACACATCCTGTGTTGTTTGACATCTTATAATTCACATTCATCTAACACATATCGAGTTTTGATGTTTCTTTTGTCCATGGTGAAACAAAGATGAGCCAGCTGGAATGCTGGAACAAAAACAGAAAATGCTGGAAAAGCTCAGCAAGTCTAGCAGCATCTTTGGAGAGAGAAACAGTTATTGTTTCGAGTCCGTATGACCCTTCCTCAGAGCTGGAATGCTGCTGTTCTTTTGTTGATGGTCCATTTTTAAACAAAGGGATGTGTGAATTCCCTGGATGACTCTGAATGTCCATGTTTAATTGGATATTTGCTTGAGACTCAGGACTGTGGAGCTCGAAATGCCAAAGGGCACATGATTTGCAACAACCCTTTTAATAATCTGTTGGTGTTCAAAATTTTAAAGTATTGACTAAAAATTCATAATATAGTGGACTATGACAGTATACAGTGGAATTTCCCAGGGATGTGCTAGGATCACTGTTTTCCTTGATGGTACATCAATGACTTAGATTTGGGTGTACAGGGTATACCCTTTAATTAGGGCTGAGCCAGTAATTTGCTTGGAAAGATTCAAGTTAGTAGTTCAGGAAAGATGAGCATGTATTTGGCAGCAATACATATAAGAACTTTGCAAAGTATGTGATGGGGCAGTAATTTGCAAGGACAAGGGAGAGTGTGGAGGTTTTAAAGAGGATTTGATGACAGTTATTTTGAAAGCCAGACCGATAACACCTGAGAAGAGGAACCGTTTATTACATCAACTGACATTCAAGGAGGGAAGTTAATGGTCATCAGTTTAATGGGCAGATGGTCAAGATAGCGGGTAGTGGCCAACAGAGAAGATGAGCTTAGAGAAGGCATGAGGGGTGACCGGAGGAACTGGAAAGCATGAATTAAAGGTGAGGGCGGGGAGGTATAGCCTACTGGGTAAGGTGAAGTGAGTGAGGCAACTGAATGAACAAGGTTTGTGAGCCCCTTGCATTTTTTAGTGTGGAATAAGGGGGAAGGCAAGAGCCATTTAAGGAGTCTGTTGGTAGTGGGGGAATAGAAACTGAAGTTATACTAGCTCTACTGGGTGGTCTGGGAGCAATGAGCAGGTTTGACAAAGGAGAGTGATGTGGTCCAGCTAGCCTTGGTGATGGATGACTGAACCACTTGTGGCATGCTTAAGTCTGCACCCGTTGGACATGAGGATGCAAAGAATGGAGCCATAGCAGGAGATTAGATAGGCTGATAGAGACTAAAAGACTTCCTGGAAACAAAGACATACTTTGGATAGTGAGGAGTGCTTAAACAGTTCAATGGTTGCTGAAGTATTTTGGTTTTAGAAAATGCATTTTTGATTTAGTAATTGAGTTGGAGGAGAATATTTTCCCTGAAATTAACAGGAAAGGGCTTGGAAGATATTAGGGGCTGCTTTCTCCCTTTCAGGATTATAACGCTCAAGTGTATGCATAATGGGGAGTGCCATACTTGTTCCACTGCTTGTGAAGGGCTGAAATTCTGCTAGTGAGGTCTGATATTATCTGTAAGTTCAGGTGTATGTGGAGAGTGGCAAAAAAAATCACTGCCAGAAAATGTTTCCCAGCTGCAGAAACTTCTGTTCACCCTCTGCAGATTTTTCTGTCACTGATCCTGGCCTCTGCTGTAGCTCGTAAATCTCAGTTTAGGTTGCCCAGAATGCTTTAGAAGTGTAAAAGCAAGAAACTCAGCAACAGCACCGCTGGCCCTCATTGTAATATTTATTAATGTGGCCAGTCAGAACTCGAGGCTAAAATAAAAATAAATTATGGAGAAGTGTTAGTGGTTCTATGGCTTCTATCCAATTTCCCTGCCACGTATCATTTCCTGCTCTTTCTACATAATTAACTGGTGAATGGATCCGTGACCAGAGGTCAGGAATTCAAAATCATTGGCAAACAACCTAGAGGGAAGATGAGAAATTTTTTTTCACTTGGAGTTGTCAGCATCTAGAATGCTCTACCTGTAGACACAGTGGAAGCTGACTCCATAAATAATTTGAAAAGGGAGTTGGGCAGGTAAGCTTAATATATAGGTACAAGTTATGTGCAAAAGATGGGAATGTGGACCTCAGCATGGCATTCTAAGAGCTGGAATAGGTATGAAGGTCTGAATGGCCACCACCTGTCCTCTTAAGTGTAATTTTTATTCTATGAGCATTCCAAAAACAATGAAGCAATTGGTACCCATCAAATGATAATTTCAACCAGATGGTCGGAAGAGGGCTGGTGTGGGAAATGAGAACTATCACCCGGGTGATATGGATTTTCTTTCAACTTGGCAGAATATGGAGCTTTGCTCTGCATCTAACCAGGCCATACCCGAATTGAAAGTGCTTTTTGCTGATAATGAGCTATATATATTTTATGGGCAAACTCTGATTTAGGGATAAGGTTCAGTGAGAAAATACAACACCAGAGCCCATTCTAGGAAATGTATTCCGGTCTACAATACTAACATCCATCACCATGAACGCAGGCAAAAACAAAATCATATAAAGAATGAAAACCAGGACCTGTTTAGGAATGGATTTTGGGCGGTGCAGGGTGCAGAAAAGTTCTAAATCTGTTTAATACTTTACATAAATTCTACTGGAGCAATCTGCACTAGTATTTTTTCTTTGCTTTTCTGTGGATGCTGGCATGACTGTTATTTGTTGCCTGTCCCTAGTTGCCTAAAGAAGTGGCCTTCTTGAACCACTGGTAGTAGTTTGATATAACTGGCTTATTCAAAGGTCAACAGACTTTGGTATGGGACTGATGTCATAAAAGGCCAAACCAAGCAGGCCTCCTTCTCTAAAGAACATTGATGAACCAGTTGAGTTTTTACAACAATCTAATGGCTTCATGGTCTTCCACTTTTGAGTATAACGAGGCAAAAATGTGGTAGCTCGCTCTTAATTTGCTGGGCCTAATAGTCCTGATTTCATGATTATTGTGATCTGTGTAAATCTATTTCAAGCTTTTCTAAATTAAACTATATTTTTAAAATTTTAGTCCATGCATGATGAGAAGAAGCTCTTAACTTCAGTTAAAAATATCACTGTTATCTAATTTGTCCTCACACGCCTAGTGAAGGCATCTGCTATTCATACCTTTAAACATGGACTGCAATCCCGTATATAATTTTCTGGAACTGTCTTTTATTTTAAAAATTGGCCCTAACAAGATGGCTGCCAAGGATCAGGTGACTCTTGCCATTTCTGCACAAACCAAGGATTATCTCATGTCTGAAAGTACCTCTGGAAAGTTCTCAAATGTAAATGGGTTTCCCAAGTCAAAGGGACCGTCCTTAACAGATCATTGAAGAAATCTAACAAGCAATGGCTGCCATATGTGTTGGAGTCGTGAGTATGGAATATCAATTAAGATCTTCCAGTGCGCTAATTGTAACTGGTATGTTGATGGGTTCTCAATAATTTCCCCATCGTGTGCTAATCACCCTGGCTCCAACCCATTATGTGGACGATGAAAGGCACTGAAACTTGCAATCAAGTGACAAGCGGCTGCAGATGTATCTATTGCCCCAAGAACCAGAGGGAAGCTAGTCAGTTTACACAAGAACACCATCTGCAGAGAACAGCAGTAGCCAATGGCAGTAAGATCCATGCGTTATCAAAATCCCGGAGACTATTGCACCTTAAAAGTCTCCCCAGCTTGTTCCTTTTTCAAAGTCCACCAGAACAGACACAGAAAATTACAAGTGGCTCACTTAATGACCTGTTGAACATCCATCTCTTCGAGGGAATCCTGCAATAATCCTAATGTACAACTCTAACTATTGAGCCCACTTAAACTACTCTTTTGGAGTGAAAATGCCTCCTTCACTGGGCCCGCAACTATTTTTTTCTACGAGGAGCCAAACACACACACTATGAACTATTCTTTTGTTTACAACTTATAAAAGTGCACAGTTCTCTTGAACTGTCTTTCTCATGTGTTTGTGTGTACATGAGTGATATGCCACTTGGCCTTTCAGGGTGAATGCATGAATAAATAAATCCTTCTTGTTTAAATTCACAATGCTTGCTGCTGCTATTTAAATTGATTGTGCGCACACTCTGGGGATCTAAGAAAGACCTACGTTTTCCTTTTCAAATAACACTGATTATGGACAGTAAGGAAAAGGATACAAAGGTTTCAGTTCTCTCCTGGCCCTGTCCATAACAGTCCACACTAGGAATATAGGAAAGTTGAGGTACTTGCCCACCTGCAACAGAGATCATGCCAGCATTGCAGATCTAATTTTTGGAAAATTGATTTTAAAGACAAGGTTGATGATGAGGTTAGTTTTATATTTGCCAAGCACAATATCAAAATTGGGGTCTTACCACTTTTTATTTCTATCATGGTGCTTACCCCTATATCCTAATTCATACACCTCGTGCATCTCTTCAGTGTTTCTAGTGTCCCAAGACAACTCTTTTTAATAATTCCTGAAACTTTTTAATCCATAGCTTAATTCTGAAGTCCTTGTCATCACAAAAAACTTTGACCATCAGTGACCCGACTCGCTGGAGATTTGACACACAAATGGAAACTCGAACTCTGATGCACGTTTGACCTCCCAACTGTGGTGCAGTGAATACTCAGAACAAACATTCCACACTCTTCTCTCAGTGCCCTATTTCTGATTCCAACCCTTCCAAAATAAAATGATTGAATACCCTCATTGTTTATCAATGGTAGAAGCTCTGACTGTAAATGCTTTCAGGGATATTCCAGCTTATTCTATTTTTAGAAGCATCAAGTTTGACTCACAGTCCCCCTTCTTCCTAATTAGTCATTTTAGCTTTGAAAATGATGAATGGTGGTTCGTTGATATACAGTCAGTTTCTAAGATTCAAACTCTGGTATAAAATTGCACAAGCTTTGTTCTTGCTATTATGTAATCTAAATCCTGACAGACACTGCTGCTTTTAATTTTTTCAACATATCTAGTTTATTCACATTTTTGTTCTGTGCTCATCAAGGTGAGCAATGTCTGGTGCACTCAATATTTCTCTACTTGGTCACTCAGTGTTATCGCAAAATACTCTTCCGTGAAGCATAGTGTCAGCCATGGTTCAATTGGTAGCACTTTTGTCTTTGAGTCACAAAATCGTGGGTTTAAGTCCCACGCCAGGACTCGTGCATAAAATAAACACTGATACTTTAGTGCAGTACTGGGGCGGAGGCAAGGGCTGCTGTCCGTTGGATGAGACATTAAACCGAGGCCCCATTTGACATCCCGGTCAATGTCAAAGATCCTAGGGTACTATTTTAAAGTGAAGGAGAGTTATCCCTGGTGACTAGTGGATTCCGCAGGGGTCAGTGTTGGGACCACAACTTTTCACTTTATACATTAATGATCTAGATGAAGGAACTGAGGGCGTCCTGGCTAAGTTTTCAGATGATACAAAGATAGGTGGAGGGACAGGTAGTATTGAGGAGGCGGGGAGACTGCAGAAGGATTTGGACAGGTTAGGAAAATGGGCAAAGAAGTGGCAGATGGAATACAACGTGGGAAGTGTGAGGTCATGTACTTTGGCGGGAAGAATAGATGCATAGACTATTTTCTAAATGGGGAGAGAATTCAGAAATCTGGAGTGCAAAGGGACTTGGGAGTCCTAGTCCAGGATTCTCTTAAGGTTAACTTGCAGGTTGAGTTGGTAGTTAGGAAGGCAAATGCAATGTTGGCATTTATTTCGAGAGGACTAGAATATAAAAGCAAGGATGTGCTGCTGAGGCTTTATAAAGCTCTGGTCAGACCACATTTAGAATATTGTGAGCAATTTTGGGTCCCTTATCTCAGGAAGGATGTTTTGGCCCTGGAGAGGGTCCAGAGGAGGTGCATGAGAACGATCCTAGGAATGAAAGGCTTAACATTTGAGGAACGTTTGAGGACTCTGGGTCTGTACTCGATGGAGTTTAGAAGGCTGAGGGGGGATCTGATTGAAACTTACAGAATACTGAAAGGCCTGGATAGAGTGGACGTGGGGAAGATGTTTCCATTAGTAGGAGAGACTAGGACCTGAGGGCACAGCCTCAGAGTAAAGGGAAGACCTTTTAGAACAGAGATGAGGAGAAACTTCTTTAGCCAGAGAGTGGGGAATCTATGGAATTCATTGCCACAGAAGGCTGTGGAGGCCAGGCCATTGAGTGTATTTAAGACCGAGATAGATAGGTTCTTGATTGGTAAGGGGATCAAAGGTTACGGGGAGAAAGCGGGAGAATGGGGTTGAGAAACTTATCAGCCATGATTGAATAGCAGAGCAGACTCGATGGGCCAAATGGCCTAATTTCTGCTCCTATGTCTTATGGTGTCTAGGACAATATATACTCCTCAATAAACATCACAAAAACAGATTTTCTGGTCATTATTACATTGCTGCTTGTGGGTGTTTGCTGTCTGCAAATTGGCTGCTGCATTTCCCACATTACAACAGTGGCTGCTTTTTAAAAGCACTTCATTGGCTATAAAGGGCTCTGAGATGTCTGGTGGTTCTGAAAGTCACTATATAAATGCAATTTTTTAATGAATAGTTAAGTGCTTGTTCAGTGCTAACATTTAAATAAACTGTCTCAGTCATCAGGATATCTGATAGAATCAGTGAGCCATCTTCAAAGAACCAAATGGCATTATAGTGTGTATGTTGCCAGTAGTATTTCCAGATATGTTTTCCTTTTAATATATCGCCTGACCATTTTGGGGGTAAGGAAGGCTTCCTGGTCATTCTGAAAACTGAATTATCTTTGTGGTTTAATTCCAGGTAGTTTTCTTTAAAAAAAACCCTGGGTCTTAATTGCAAGGTATATACTGTTCTAGAATTTTTATACTGTGACTCATTCATAGTGTGTAATTGGTGATTATTTCTGATCAGCTGCTTAATTCTGGTAATTATTTTAGCTGCATTTTGGAATGATTTCATTTCTGAGCATTTGTATTTGTTTGGTTCGATGATGGTCTACAGTCAGTTCCTAATATTATAACTATGAGGTTTATAAGGTTATGATGTTTTGGAACTGTCGTTTAAATTTAGGGTAAAATGAAGGGGATCATGTGACATGTTCTGCTGTTTGGCTGAAAGTAAGCCTGGGTGATTTGATTGTTAGAAATAAAAGGAAGGCTTAAATTGTTCCAGTGGAAAGAGGTGCATGGTATTTAAACTTGGAGACAATTGCAGCAGCCTGTAAGTCTCAATACCCAGAAAGTGTTGAGAATGTCAGTTTGTAAATAGTTGTGTTTTAAACTGTCCATTTAGCTTCAAGATGAAAGAGAGCTGGGCTGTCAAGAATAGTTCATTAACTTTTCTGTCTAGATACAAAGGCCCTGTGATTCACATTGCTATGGGGGAAGATGCAGAGGAAGCCATTGTAAGACCAGGTTACAGGCTTTCCTAAAATATCACCGAGTATCACAGTTTTTAGGATTCTGCTTGAATCCGAGAGAACACAGACAGAGGCCAAAAAAGCACAGGCGGAAGTTTGCATATGAATTGAAAAGACCAACTTTATGGGGAGTTAAAACAAGGCTGGAATAATCTTGCTAGCTTGAGCTAGAGGGAGAGTTTCTAGGAAAAGAAAGTCTCACTGTAAAAGATTATTCCAAGATTGCAATTTACCAGGCTGAGAGAAGAAAAGAACAGAAATAAACCCACAGGAGTTAAGACTCGGTTTGGATTGATTCTGGGAAAATTGAATGCCTATGTAAAGGGCAGTGTAAAGTATACTTGTGAAGTATGTATTTTTCAGTTGGGTTAAGAATGAAAAGGGGTTATTCTGTTCTGTGGTTTAAAGTATAAGTTACCTATAAATATAATGTTAAAGTCATTTGTAAAAGTTTTAAAATATGAAATCTTGTCACATCCTTTTCAGCAATTAACCTTTAAAAAGAAATTCAAACTTCCAGTAATCGATCTCTGCAGGAATCATAACACTAATATTCAAATTGTAGTAATACATTGTACAAGCTTTGTTCTAGTTCATTATGTCATCTAAGTCCTGACAGATTCCTGCTTTGCAATCTTTTCTACATATCTAATTTCTTCTAATTTTTGTCATGTGCTTATCAAAGTGAGCAATGTCTGGTACATTGAATATTTCTCTACTTGGTCACTCGGTACTCTCCCGTGAAGCATGGCTGGTTAAAGCTCTCTCTACATTGACTGAATAATGTGCCTTAAGCTTCACCTCAGAACTTTTACTTATATACAAAGATTAGCAGCTGTGTTTTTGTTCTGAGTGATAAAGCAAGACAAAAAGTGAACGTAGTACAGCAAGCAGGGTTTGGTGATAAAGGAACCAAGGTTCAATTGTCCAGCATCTTGCATGGTTCAGTTCCTGTACAAATCTCGTTTCACTCAAACGAATACCTTGTTTCCACTGCACAGACTACACATTGCGCTGATTAACATCCCAGCCTTGCATTCATCATGTAGTACTGTAAGTTACAGGTATATTGTAATTGATACATTGAAGTTACTGGAGCACAGAAATTTCTATTTCAATCTAAACAGTGAAGATACTTTTTTTTTAACTTGTCATTTAAATTAAAATGCTTTTCCAATATAGCTTCCCTTATTTTCAAATTGTTCATGTTGAACTTTAGTGTCTTGTTTTCAGCAGCAAAAATTACAAACTCACACTTGGATTTGATTTTCCTTATTTATGTCATCCACATGTATGTATTATCCTTCTAGGTGAATTTTGTGCACATAAAGGACTCCCAGATCAAGATGTATGCTCAGTAAGGTTCCCTTTGCCAAACCTTAGCAGGTCAACCATAACCTCAGAAGATAACTACCAACTGCACAATGTGATTTTTTTTCTCTCTCTCTTTCCTGCAACTCTCCTTGAGTGAGACAGCCATTTTTGTGTTATTTCATGATAGTTGTGTGCTGTAGACCCTTGACCACTAGGATTTGAGGATTTCCAAGCTAAGGATAATTCTTAGAAAATAAATTCTTGTCCCATCAGTCTGAGGCTGGTTTCAACAGAAAGAACAGTCTGCCTAGTCACTCAGTCTCCTGCATTACTTCTATATTATTTTATTCATGCAGCCAATTAAACTCACCATCCTTCAAATCATTTATTTTGTTCCAACATACTTTGTTTTTAATTGTTTGTCAGAGTTATGCAAACTCAGATAATTTTTAAAGTTATCGTTGAATCTTAAGAACTGAATTCAAGCTCTTCTTCATTACCTGCAATCAATTCAGTAGAATAAAAATGGTAATAGGTGTCCCACATTTGTTACATCAAGGACAATTAGGAAGTACTTTGTAGTTGACAGATTTTCTGTGAAGATCATACCTTTAGTGCTATGTGCAATATGTTTTTGTTTTAAAATTTTGTACCAGCCATGATGTATACCCCCACCTTTCATTATCCAGAGGCCACAATGTACCCTGAACTCGGCAAGTAAACATGAAGCTAATGCATTTTTTTTTCTCATTTGAGTTGAGATCACATATTATCTTGCACAATTTTCCAGATAAAAGACCAGGGCATGCCAACTTTGCAATCTCTATTCTGTACTGTACTTAAGTTAATATGGAGAACCACTTCTGCTAGCTAGAGTGCTGTCAAATGGTAAGTGTTTTTTATACAGGAAGGCTGGAGGTTTTCACAGATGGCCTGGCTATAATTAGCTAATAGCGCTGTTATCTCTCCCTCACAGACAATTGAATGGTGTTGGTAGACTTACCCTAAGGATAGTCATGATTCCAAATCTATCTCTCAAGTATTGATGCAAGATACAAGGATCATTTGTTACAGATATTGTTACTAAGGGTCCTGGTGAATACCAACATTAGCCTGGACACAGTTATTTGAGCCTGCGCTGAGAAGAAAGGAAAAAACTTTGGTTCTTTTCATCTGCCTTCAATGACTGCATCCTCCCAATGAAGTTTAAGTTTATGGCATATAACACTATGTCCAAACAGTCCCCCTTCATGATTCAGATCTCCCATGCAAGCAAGGCTTCAATTTGAGGTAAAAGGGTAATGGTTGTAGACACAAAGGACAGTGGCCTACAGCAACCCAATCTATTATGCCATACCACTCCAGAAGAGAAATCAACTTCATGGCGAACAAAACACTTTGCCAATTAGCCAAGGATGAGGCCTTGGATTGAGCAGTTGATCGAAAGTAAGCCTGGTACATACAATTAGACTCTGACATCTAGAACATCAAGGGGCCAGGCACATCACCAACTCTCCAACATGGGTCCTTCATCACACAAAGCAGATGTCTGTAATATAGCTATTGAGGAAACATTGACGACAGCTCATTGTATGAGAGTTACTGGAAGGTAGCAGCATATGACTAGAAGTTTGCTGCAATGTTGATATTTATACAGAAGACAAAAAGTAAATTTAAAGCCTGGAAAGAATGTTAGATTGTTGTCCTTTTCTGACCCCATAAGGGGATTACAGCAGGTTCAAACAACAAATTAATAATAAATTGAGATCTTGATTAACTGATGGCTGATATGAGCATGTAGCTGCAAACATCTGATTTCCATTCAAAGTTGCAAGTGCGGTGAGAGGCTGAATTGAATAAAAAAAGTGGGATAATATTCTGGCCTGGCACTCTTTCTAACCACAAATATGAAATCCTGAGCCAGTGCTACTTCTGTTTCCAGCCACACAATGTTTCCCTAACAAAAGAGTTAGACGCTTGTTAAAACTAATTGTAGCCTTCACAAAGAACATGCACAACGCCTCCTCCATGGTTAAATCCCAATTCTACAAAGAAGTCTTGAAATGAATACCAGAACTAGCTTGATTCAGTGATCCAAACAAAGTGAAACATTTCTTCACTAATTCTATGTTTCACCAAACCATTGCCAGCACCAATTCTGACTGCACAGCACCAAAGAGCCTTTCTGGCCTTGAAAGGTAGGGTTCCAATCCTCACAAAATGAAGTTGCTAGAAGGGGCTATCCAAAATTTGAACTGATTAATGTTAAATATTTAATAGTTGCATCTTTTCATGGATAACCCTTGTTTATGCAGTGCTGGATTTTTTTTTTCAATTGTACTGCCAGTACCGTTCCTTTTTTTTCAAAAAAATTTCTCAGGATGTGGGCAATGTTGGCCATGCTGCATTTATTGCCCATCCCTGGTTTCCCTGACGACAATGTGGCTTGCTAGGCCACTTCAGAAAACATTGAGAATCAACCACGTTACTGCGGGATTGAAGGCACACATAGGCCAGACAGTGTAGGGTGGCAAGTTCCTTTCTTGGAAGGACATTAGTTGAACCATTTGGGTTTGTAGAAGAATCTGGGGCCTGTACTGGTTATTTTTCTGATGCTAGGTCACAAATGACAAATTTTATTGAATTCAATTTCATTAATTGCTGTGTTTGCAATTGAACATAACAGAATTATTTTACTAAACCTATTTTCTCCACTCCATTTTTCCTGGTTTTGTTGTAAGGGTTTGTTCAGTAGGTCTCATGAAGAGGTTCAGAGGGTTGTAAGGTTGAACAGTAGTGTTTATTGGTAACACATAACTATATACATATGTACAAAATATAGCCCAGACTAAGAGCTAACTTCATGTTGGCTTCTACACGAGTCTCTCCATACAATTCTGTCTCCTGTCTACTCTCATGTTTCTCTCTACATCATCCTGTGGCCGATACTGTTCTTTAGTCCCACATTAACCCTTGCTGATGCCAAACACCCTTGTGTTACACCTCCCACCAAGTCTTAACCCAACTTATTTACAGTACAATCTTTCTTTATATGTTACCCTTTCTCCTCACCCCCTCAAGCCTCTGACTTTATAAATTCAGGCAGTCTCAAGGCTTGACAATTCTTTGAAATCTCTTTCTGGTCACACTTGGAGGAGTGGTAGGCTCAGATACTTTGGGCAAGCTTTGTTGGCTTGGAATTGAAATTGTAGTACTTTGTTTCCGGCACTTGGTTATCGCCATCTGATTTGGTTTTTGCGCTTCTTTGTGTTGAATTTCTCTTTGTCAACAACCCATCTTCTGTGCTTGGTTGCCATTTTCTTATCCTGTTCCTTCTGAAGGGAATGCTCACTCTATTCATTCATAGAGTGAGTTCTGGTTTTCTTTTTCCATAGGGTCCACCATCCCAGTGAAGCCTTAGCTTGTTTCAGTTCTGCAATCATGTTACTTGTGGCTTCATTATCTGCTCACAGTTTAAAACGCTCTTATGACTTCCCTTCATACAGACCCAGCTGCCCATTCAGCACCACCACTTGCAGTTTGGGTAATGTATTGGCATTTTCAAAAAAATTATAATCTTAAGCTTTCCAACTGCTTCTGAGTCTCCTCTTTCCTCAGCACTAGACTCTTCGGCTCGTGCACCTAATTGTGCTGACATAGTCTGGGTATTGGCTTTTGCCCTGTCATTGCTTTGTTAGGGGTGTTCTACCCCTCTTAAGCTCTGTGCTCTCCAACACTTGAAGATTAAAATACTTGTCAAATTCCTCTAATACTTCATCAATCTAGCTGAGGATTCATAAATGCCTTGCATTAGGATTATTTCATTGGCAATCTCACCAAATAAGTATAAAAATTTATTAACTTGGACGTCCTCTGATTTCCTAATTAATCCTGGTGTACTGCGGTAACACAAAATTTCTTCTTCGTGATGCCCAATTTTGTGACTGGTTTGTCTGTTGCATCAGCCCAAATTGATCTGGTAGGGTTGATTTACATCCATGGCTGTTTTTTTCAGCTCAAGGGAGTACAACTTTGAATGCTGTTTCACTTTTAAAGATGGTTCTGCAGTAACCATTTTTTCAATGCTTCTTCCCGCGCTTGTTGGGTTTTGGCAGGCTCCCGCAGCGATTGTAGACCCAACCTAAAAGGGATCGATTTCTGTAGTAAATTTTCTAATCAAAGATTTATGCCCTTTAGAACATTTTCAGTGTATGTTCGGAGGATTAAAAGGCCATTCCTGGCTTTGGCTGAGTTTTTAAAACTTCGTTTTTTTTCCCTTAACAGAGCTTGGCTGCCACATGGTGTGGCATCAATTCTGAACCCAGGCTGGCCATGGTGATTAACAGAACAGACTGCTCTGACTGATTAATAGTCTGAAGACTTTTAAAGACTAGTTCAGCCTTGGAACTGAATTTCTGCTCACCCTGACTAGGTCCTTTGACTCTGCAATCAATAGGGATTCACAATGGACCTCCATGTGCTCTGGTGGAGTCCTTTAGCTGTACAGTGGATTTTTCTTCTGCCTTTCAGCCTCCATGTCTGCAATGAAGCTTCTTTTTAGGCAATCTCCAGCTTTGTTTTTGGTTCAGGTGCACTTCAGTCAGGAAAATATGCTGTTCCCTTAGATTTTCAGATTCCAGGTCCTTTACCAGCTTCTTCAGGTCTGGGTTCATTCATTATCTGTTTAAAAGTTTGTTCAGTAGGTCTCACGAAGAGGTTCAGAGGCTTGTGAAGTGTTTATTGGTAACACATAACTATTTACGTATGTACAAAATGTAGCCAAACTAGGAGCTAACTCCATGCTGCCTTCTACTCGAGTCTCTCCATACAACTCTATCTACTGTCATGTGTCTCTCTACATCATCCTGTAGCCAGCATTGTTCTCCAGTCCCACATTAATCTTTGCTAAGCTGAACAACCTTATACTATAGATTTCAACTAGTCAAACACCAAATATAGCTGAGAAGGTAAACAGATCTCATCCCAGACTCCTATGCCAATGTTAGCCATCAGGAGATTAGCAAAAATTACTTAAGAACTAGTGCCTCTTCCTTTCCTTCTTTAAGGCTCCTGTGAAGAAAAGCTAGCCTGCACTCTGGAATTTGTAGACTTTTGAGATCTATGTTTGGAGCATATTCCGTTGTTTCATAGTGCATCATCTAATCAAGAACCTTCTGTAAAATTGCTAATAACCCTTAGTATTTGTAATTTGTACTAAAACCGTTTTCCTTGATTTTGGTAGGCTAAAGATCAAGCATGGAGTTTTCAAATACTACTTTAATTCTTAACCTTGAAAGAAAGAATGAAAGAACTTATATATATAATGCATTTCATACCCTCAGAGCATTTCAAAGCACTTCACACCCATTTAATTACTTTTAAAATTTAGCCACTGTGTAGGCAAACACAACTGTCAATCTGTGCAAGATCACACAAAACATAGAGACAATGCGCAGATAATTTGTTTTTGATCTTGTTGCAAGTTGTATTATCTCAGGCACCAGGGAACTCCCTGTACTTCTTTGAGATAATTACATCGAAACATGATGAGGAGGCATCAATTTCGCATCTCATCCTAAAAGGACAGCATCTCCAACCGTGTAGCACCCATTCAGGACTCCACTGAAGTGATTGCCTAGATTATGTGCTGAAGCCCCGCAGTGGGCCGCCACTTTTATCACTTTTTTGATACTGGTCATTTCATTCAATCGGCCAGTTAGCTCAGTTGGCCGGATGGCTAGTGTGTGGTTCAGAATAATGCCAACAATGTGGGTTCAATTCCTGTTCAGGCTGAGGTAATAATCTTGGGGACCTGCCTCATCGCCCTGCCCCTGAGAGTGGAAGGCAAACCATCACTGACAAAAACTGCCAAGAAAACAGTTCAGGATGAAACAGTAGACAATGAGCCAAGAATCTGCCTTCGGGCAGAGCACTAATGGAATTCCGTTCAGAATTGTTAGCTACAAAGTGGTAGACATTAAAATTTGAAAGGGCAAAAAGAACTGTACAGAACATCCTGATTTTCAGTGAGCTTTTTCTTGTATTTTAATGTGTCTCCACTTCCCTTCCTGGTTCTATTCACATCTATCTAATTGTAGCCTGAGAATTGCCATCAAGGTCTTCTCTTCCCATACTCGCAGCATTATCTAGTCTCCCCCAAGAATCTATCAGTAACATCATTTGAAAACACATCAGTACGCTGCTGACACCCATCTTTACTGTTTGTCTAACACCCAGTGCTGCATGAGCAGAAATTTCTTTCAATTAAATACAGGGAAGACTGAAGCCAATTGTCCTTGATCCTGCCACAAACTTTGTTCCCTTGTCACCAGCTGCATCTCACTCTTTTGCAATTGTGTCATATTTAAACACAAGTTGAGCCTTCAACAAACATTCATACCATCCCAAGACACTGCCTCAGCTCTTCTGCTGAAACATTCATCCATGTCTTTTTTATCCCTAGACTTGATTATTCTAATGTTATCCTTGCTGGTCTCCTACTTTCTACCCTCTGCAAATTTGAGACCTCCCAGAACTCTGCTGCCCATGTCCTAAGATGCACAAATGTTGTTGACCCATCACGCCTAGCTGTGTTTGCTGACCTATACTGACTCCTGCTTAAGAAATGCTTTGATTTTAAAATGCTCATGCTAGGTTTTAAATCCCTTTATGGTCTCATCCCTCCTAATATCTCTGTAATCTACCAGATATCTATGCTGCTCTAATTCTGGCCTCTTGTGCAACCCTGCTTTTAATCACCCCGCCATTGGTTGCTGTGCCTTCAGCTATCTAGGCTCTAAGCTCTGAAAATCCTTCCCTAAACGTCTCTGCCTCAATACATTGCATTCCTCCTTTAAGACACTATTTAAAACCTAACTCTTCATCCAAACTTTTGGTCACCTGCCCTAACATCGCCTAATGTGGCTCAGTGTCATATTTAGTTTCATAATGCCTTGGGCCATTTTTATTACAGTAAAGGTGTTACATAAATACAAGTGGTTGTTATTAAAGTCTCCCTGTGCCACAGTATGCACTTTCTCTGGCTGAGAAATTGGGAAGGAGACCTTGCTCCCAGAACTGTGGCAGTGTATTGATATAACTGATTACTAGGAGGAGAATGAAACTAAATAGAGAAGAGCCTTGTATTAATGTAGTGGCTTTATTATATTCCCAGCACATCCCAAAGTGCTTCACATGCAATACATTTTTGAGGTGTATTCACTGTCGCTATGGTGCCAATGCAGCAGTCATTCGTGACAGCAGCAGGCCACAAGCTCTGAATAAGATGAATAACCAGTTAGGATCATAGAATGATAAGCATGGAAGGAGGCCATTCTGCCGATCATCGCAGAGCCTGCTCTTTGGATGAGCTGCCTAATTAATCCCACACCCCTGCTCTTTCCCTGTAGCCCTGTAAATGTTTTCTCCAAGTATTTATCCAATCTGTTTTGCATGTTACAATTGTGTTTGGTTCCACTACCCTTTCAGGCAGTGCATTCTAGATTACAACAATACCCTGTAAAAAGAAAAAGTTTCTTCATGTCACTTTGGATTCTATTGGCAATCATCTTAAATCTGTCTCACTGACTCTTCAGCCAGTGTAAACAGTTTCTTTTTATTTACTCCTATCAAAACCATTCATGATTTAAATCACCTCTAACAAGTCACCTCTTAAACTTCTGTCCTCTAAGGAGAATGTCCAAGTTCGCCACAAATCTGAAGTTCTTCGTCCCTCTAGTAAATCTCCTCTGCACCCTCTCTAAGGCCTTGACATCCTTCCTAAAGTGATGCTCAGAAATGAATGCACTACTCCAGCTGAGACTGAAATCAATGTTTTTTTAATGCTTAGCTTTAACTTCCTTTCATTGTACTGCATTGTTCCATTAATAAAACCAAGGTACCATATGCTTTTTTAACAGCCTTCATACCTTGTCCTGCCACCTTCAAAGATTTGTGTATGTACACTTCCAAATTTCTCTGTAGCTGCATTCCCTTTAAAATTATATGATTTAATTTATACTGTCTCTCTCCAGTCTTCCTATCAAAATATGTAACTTCACATTTTTCTGCATTAAGTTTCATCTGCCATGTATCTGTCCAAATCATTAGTGCTCCTGAAGTTTGTTACTACCTTCCTCATTGTTTACCACATTTCCAAGTTTTGTATTCTCTGCAACCTGAGATTATGACCTGCATGCCTAAATCCAGGACATTAATATATATCAAAAAGAGCAGTTGTCCAATACTGACCCCTGGAGAACATCACTGTATACTTCTCTTCAATTTGAAAAACAACCAATCACCACTACTCTGCTATCTGTCCCTTAGCCAATTTTGTATCCATGCTGCCACTTTTCCTTAAATCCCACAGGCTTTAATTTTGCTAGCAAACCTATTATGTGCCTTTTTGTCAAATCCCTTATGAAAATCCACACACACAACATCAACCATCTCCATAACTTCATCAAGGAACTCAATTAAGTTAGTTAAGTGCAGTTTGCCTTGAACTAATCTGTGCTGACTTTCATTTTCTAGCCCAGGCTTTTCCAAATGCCAATTCATTTTGCTCCAAATTATTGTCTTTCAAGTTTCTCACCACCTATGTTAAGCTGACTGGCCTGTGGTTACCAGTTTTATCCCTCTTCCTTTTTTTAAACTGGGATGAAATATTTGCAATTCTCCATCCCTCTGGCACCAGCCCATATCCAAGAAGGATTGAAAGACTGTGGCCAAAACCTCCACAATTTCTGTCATTACTTCCTTCAATAACCTTGGATGAATCCCATCTGTAATGGGTGATTTTTGACTGTTGAGGGCTGCTGACCTTTTAAGTACATCCTCTTTATCTGTTTTATCCAATCCAATCTCACTACTTCTTTTACTGCTACATTGGCATCACCCACTTCTCTAATGAAGACAGATACAAAATACTCATGTAAGCTATGCCAACTACTTCCACAAGAAACTCCTTTCTGTGCCTAATCCCTATCATTCCTTTGACTACTATTTTATAATTTCCTTCTCTCTCCCTTTCTCTCTCTCTCTGGCTCTTTTCATGTAGTATCCTCATTGTTCAGGGGTTGCTAATCATGGGTCTGCAATATCATGATATCACAATGGGACAAGGAGGAGAGGGAAGGCACCAAAAACTACCTCAGCTGAGTACCAGGACTGAACCCACACAGTTGCCACACCCTCTAATTGAGCTAATTGTCCCCCTTTTTTAATTATAAGTTTATGAAGCATTTTTGGTTTCCCCTTTGTTAGCCACTAATCTATGCTTAAACTCTCTTTGCTCACCTTATTCCCTTCTTTAGAATCCTCGGTATTTTCTGTATTCAACTTGGTTATCTACTGTATAATGAACCCTACATTTATCATCATCCTTCCCTTCCTACTGTTTCATTTTAATCTCCTATATCTATAGTTGTCCAGGCAGTTCTAGCTTTAGGCACCCTTCCTTCCCCCCTCATAAGAATGTGTCACCTGAATCACCATCTCTTTGAAGATCTCCCAATGTTCAATTACTGGTTTGCCTACCAATTATTGATTTCAATCAGCCTGGGCCAGATTGTTTTTCATCTCACTGAAGTTAGCCCTCCTCCAGTCAAATATTTTTATACTTGATTATACCTTGTCTTTTTCTATAACTTTTTTTTATTCTTTCATGGGATGTGGGTGTCGCTGGCTAAACCAGCATTTATTGCCCATCCATAGTTGCCCTTGAGAAGGTGGTGGTGAACCGCCTTCCTGAACCACAGCAGTCCATGTGGTATAGGAACACCCACAGTGCTGTTAGGAAGGTAGTTCCAGGATTTTGACCCAGTGACAGTGAAGGAACGGGGATATATTTCCAAGTCAGGATGGAATGTGGCTGGAGGGGAACTTCCAGGTGGTGGTGTTCCCACGTGTTTGCAGCCCTTGTTCTTCTAGATGGTAACGGTCATGGGTTTGGAAGGTGCTAAGGAGCCTTGGTGAGTTCCTGCAGTGCATCTTGTAGATGCTACACACTGCTGCCACTATACGTCAGTGGTGAAGGGAGTGAATTTTGAAGGTGGTGCATGGATTGTCAGTCAAGCAGGCTGCTTTGTCCTGGATGGTGTGAGTGTTGTTGGAGCTGCATTCACCAAGCCAAGTGGAGACTTGTGCCTGTATATACTGTGGACATGTTTTGGGAGTAGGAGATGAGTTACTTGCTGCAGAATTTCCAGCCTCTGACCTGCTCTTTTAGCCATAGTATTTATATAGCTGGTCCAGTTCAGTTTCTGGTCAATGGTAACCTTCAGAATGTTGATAGTGGGGGATTCAGCAATGGGAATGCCATTGAATGTCAAGGAACGATGGATGGATTCTCTCTTGTTGGAAATGGTATTGCCTGGCACTTGTGTGGTGTGAATGTTACTTGCCACTTGTCAGCTCAAGCCTAAATGTTGTCCAGGTCTTGGTATTTGGACATGGACTGCTTCAGTATCTGAGGAGTTGCAAATGGTGCTTAAAATTGTGCAAACACCAGCGAACATCCCCACTTCTAACCTTATGATAGAAGGAAGGTCATTGATGAAGCAGCTGAAGATGGTTGGGTCCAGGATACTATCCAGAGGAACTCCTGCAGTGATGTCCTGGGGCTGAGATGTTTGGTCTCCACCAGCCACAACCATCTTCCCTTGTGCTATGTATAACTCCAACCAGTGGAGAGTTTTCCCCCTTATTCCCATTGACTTCAGTTTTGCTAGGGTTTCTTGTTGCCACAATTGGTCAAATGCTGCCTTCATGTCAAAGGCAGTCACTCTCACCTCGCCTCGGGAGTTCAGCTTTTTTATCCATGTAATGATGTCAGGAGGTGAGTGGCCCTGGTGGAACCCAACCTAAGTGTCAGTAAGCAGGTTAATTGCTGAGTAAGTGCTGCTTGATAGCACTGTCGACAACAATTTCCATCACTTTGATGACGATTGCAAGTAGACTGATGGGGTGGTAATTAGCCAGGTTGGATTTATCCTTTTTGTGGACATACCTAGGGGTGCAGCTAGTTCTGGAGTACAAGTCTTCAGTAATATTGCCAGAATCTTGTCAGGGCCCATAGCCTTTGTGTATCCAGTGTCTTCAGCTGTTTCTTGATATCACGTGAAATTTATCAAATTGGTTGAAGACTGGCATTTGTGAGATGGATCATCGAATCAACACTTCTGGCTGAAGATTAGTGCAATGATTCAGCCTTATCTTTTGCACTGATGTGCTGGACTCCTCCATCATTGAGGTTGGGGATACTTGTGGAGTCTCCTCATATTGGTTATTTACTTGTCCATCACCATTCACAACAGGATGTGGCAGGACTGCAGAGCTTAGATCTGATCTGATGCTTGTGGAATCGCTTAGCTCTGTCTATCACATGCTGCTTCCCCTGTTTAGCATGTAAGTAGTCTTCTGTATAGCTTCACCAGGTTGATACTTAATTATTTTCCAGGAATTCCTCACCCTCTTTGCCCTTTTACACTCTTACCATCCCCCTCTATGTTCAGATAATTGAAGTACCCCATTATCTTTACTATGTAATTTTTGCATCTTTCCGAAATGTGTCTGCAAATTTGCACCACTATCTCCTTCCCACTATTTGGTAGTCTCTGGGATGCACCCAGTAGTGTAATAGCTCCTTAATGTTCCTTAATTCTGACTAACTGGACTCTGTCTTTGGCCCGTCAACTTCTTCATCCCTCTCCAGCACTATAATAGTTTCTTTGACCAATACTGCAACCCAGCTCCTTTTTTCCTTCCCTATCTTTCCTCAGTGTCTCATAGCAAGGAACATTAAGTTCCCAATCCTCCCCTTCTTTGAGACACAGTTCTGTTACTGGTCTTATGTTATAGTCCAATGTAGTGGCTTGTGCCTGCAGCTTACCAACCTTATTTATCACATTCAATGCATTTACATACATGTACACGAAACCCACCTCAGATTGCTTTCCATTTGCCCCGGCAGATTTCTTCTATTTCTGACTGATTCTTTACTCCAGTGCTACTTGTCTCTCTCAGTCCCCTGCACCTCTTTCCTCCTCTCTGATGCTTCATCCAGGTGCCTAATTCTTCTGTTTAGTTTAAACTAACCCCCACAGTGTTAGTTAACCTTCCCATGGGAGCATTGGTCCTAAGTCTGTTGGGGTAGCAGCCCACTCCTCCCTGAATATGTCTCCTACCCCAGAACTTGTTCCAATGCACCAGGAATCTGAAGCTCTTCCTCCTGAAACCATTTCTCAGCCACACATTAACTTGTTTTATCCTATGATCCCTCTACTCATTAACATTAAACCAGAGATTACTACCCCTGAGGTTCACCACCTTAACTCATCCCCTAGCTTTCTTTGACTGCAGGACCTCAACCCTTTTACTTCCTAGTTCATTGGTTCCCACATGGACCACAACTTCTGGCTGTCTCCCACTGCCCCCACCCCTGCCTCCAAATGGTTCGCACCCTCTCAGTATAGTCTTTATCCTGGCACTCGTGAAGAAACACACCTTGTGGGATTCACATTAGCAGTTGCAGAAAACTTGTCTCATCTCCCTGATTATTGAATCCCATATGACCATATTTCTACACATTGTGTCCTCCCATACATAGTAATTTGTACCACAATGCTGTGGATATACTCAAGACTTCACTTCTCCAAGGTGTCATCACCCACACTAATATTCAGTGCTGAAAACTGGTTTAAGAATGTCACGCTCGCAGTGGATTCCTGCACTGCCTGCTTTGTCAAATCTTGCCAGACACTCCTGAGATCTCTCGCTGGAGTGACCACCCTTTTAAACATGCACTCCAGGAAATTCTCAGGCTCCTGTATGTGTGCAGTAATTCCATCTGTTCTCAGGAACCCTGAGCCTGAGTTCAAGCAAGTGGGAGAGTTTCCTGCACATCCTGGGAGTTCCTACATGGCACAGTTAAACAGAGAGTCAGTCTTTAAGGCACAGGAGGAGACTATTCAACTTGGCAACTCAATGCCAGCTCTCTGTAGAGCCATCCTGCCAATCCCATTACATACTTTGTTCTTTTGTGATCTTGTCTAAGATCTAAGAGGGCTCTTTTTAATACTACCATGAAATTTTTTACGTCACCTAAAACATTAGTACAGGCAGCCAGGGCCTCAGTTTAATGTCTCATTTGAAAGACAGCACCCCTGGTGATAAGTAATCTTCAAAAGGTGTTTTGTAAAATGTCTTAAAATAGGTTGTTACTTATGATTTGGACTTATGAGTTTGGGACTATCAGCATGGATTGAGGATTGGTTAATAGACAGGGAAAACAGCATGTCAGAATAAATGAGTCATTTTCAGGATGGCAGGAGGTAGAGTGGAAGTGGAGTGGAGTACCAAACAGATCAGTATTTAGGCCTTTAATTATTGTACTCTAGATCAATGACTTGGAAGAAGGGACCAAGTGTAATGTATCTAAATTTTTGACACTACAAAGCTAGGAGGGAGAATAAGCTGTGAGGAGGACAAAGAGAATACAAAGGGATGTAGACAGGTTAATTGAATGGGAAGGTTGTAGATGGAAAATAAAGTGAGGAAGTGTGAAGTTATCCACTTTGGTAGGAAGAATGCAAAACCTGAACACTTTTGAAAACGTGACAGACCAGTAAATATTGGTATTTATAAGGATTTGGAGATTCTCGTAAGTGAATCACACAAAGTCAGCATACAAATACAGCAAGTGATTAGGAAGGTAAATGATATGTTAATCTTTATTCCAAGAGGGTTGGAGTATCAACAAGGCTAGTTGAAATTAAGTAGGGCTTTAATGAAACCACACCTGGAGAACTGTGTATAGTTTTGGTCTCCTTACCCAAGGAAGGATAAACTTGCCTTAGAAGAGTGCAACAAAGATTCTTGAGATTATTTCCTGGGATGAGAGGGTTGTCCTTTGAGGAGAAATTGAATAGAATGAGCCCACATTCTCTGTAATTTTGAAACATGGAAAATTCTTAAGAGGCTTAACAGGGTAGATGTTGACAGTCATTTCCCTAATTGGAGAGTCTAGAACAAGAGGGGTCATAGTTTTAGGATAAGAGGTTGGCCATTTAGGACTGACATAAGGAGAACTTTCTTCACTTGGAGCATTGTGAGCCTTTGAAATTCTATACCCCAGAGACGTGTGGATGCTCAGAGAACCTGAGAGATTTTTGGGCATTAAGGGAATCAAAGAATATGGGAAGGATGGGAAAGTGGAGGTGATGTAAAAGTTCAGCCATGATTTTATTGGCTGGTGTAGCAGACTTGGTGGGCTTGTAGGGCCTTCTCCTGCTCCTATTTCTTGTGCCAAAAACTATGCCAAAAGCAACAGATAAATTAAAGAAAATTAAGAAGTTGAAAAGAGTAAACAGAAAGGTTAAATTCTTTTATCTTCCAGAATGAGAAGGAAACTTATTTCTGTTGTTGACTGTAGTAAAAGTGCCATAAGATTTATCTTAGCAACAATGCTGCTGAGCTCTGGAAAAACAAAATGGGTTATTGCTATGCAGCATGGATACTCCCTAGACTGCACTGAAATGACAAAAAAAATTACTTTTCTTTGCCAACCAAAATTACCATCCTGACTAGACCTGATTCTTTGATCTGAACCAAATGGCTTGCAACTACCTATTAAGACGCCCCTCCAACTCTCTCTTCTTTACGACCCTCCTTAAAAACACACTTTTCATCACCCCTCCTCATACCCACTTCCTTGGATCGGTCTCAATTTTTTGGCTGATAACACTCCTTTGGACATATTCATGAATTAAAGGCACTATATAAATTCAAATCCTTAATGTAATAGTCACATTCCATGCCTTGTTAGCTGAACAATTAATAATCTCATTTGAAAATTCAACTTAACTGAATACCATTAGCTTCCATTCTAGCCTCTGTGTCCTGTGAGAGACTGTATCAAATCAACAGCCCATACCCTAATGCTGTTATTTCCTCTTGGAACCCCAACAACATGTCTTAAGGGGTAGCCTGCCTCTGTAAACCCATATTGGTTTACATTCAGTGCCTTCATAATGAATGAGAGGCTTGGTTGCTTGCTGAATTTCATAAATGTGTGGTTTTGTGTTAGTAATCTGGAAATTATGCAAGAAAGAAGGATTCCAGAATTTCAAGCAATTGGCCCTTTTAAGTGATGCAAACCTTCAGAGAGGGTTTAAACTCAAAGTCTCTGAGACATCATGAATCTGTAATTACCTTCAATGTTCAGTCAACAATTTTCAAAAACATTTGTTAGGATATTTGAATGAAGACCACATGGAACTAATGTAGTTGAATTCAATCTTTTTAGTATCCTTGTTGTCATCAGGAGTCAATATCATGTCTTTTAGTGGTCATATGGTACCCTATAATCAGCTTAGATACCAATTTTTATGAATTTGAGCTGATGGAGAAGCATCTACCACTCCCCACCCATATACATAGATGGAGAAATCATTTTAAAATTGTCACGCATCAAAAACTAAGAGATTTTGCAAAATTTTGTATCCAAAAACAGGAAAAAGTTGAGTTTGATTATATCCTATTATATATAATTATAATTATAAATATATATAATTATACATTATAAATTATAAGAAGGAATAAGGAATCTTTAGGAACAGAATTATTTAAGTTATTAGGCCCAAACCTTGTTTTTCATGGAACAACCCTGTTATTGACTCTGCTTTATTTCCGCCTTTGCAACATTGTCTGAATCTTTACCTCATCCCGACCACCACTGAAACCCTTACTCTGTTACTGTGAAACTCAACTTCTGTAACATTCTCTGCAGAATCCTGAGGTTTACATTCAACTTACCTAAAATTCTGCTGGTTCACATCCTTTCCCTTACTAAATCACCACGGCCCTCACCAGCCACTTGATTCCCAATGCATTGAATTGAAAATTCTATGTGTTTAGAGATTTCTGCAGCCACCTTATTCTATCTTTCCAAACTATAGTTTGCCATCTCTGTCCATTCCATTCATTCCTTCAATGCCTTTAATTAAAAAATTTGCAATAAGAAAGGAGAAAAGCTAAGCTCTGATACTGACAGGCTGTAAGTGAACTCTTCTCAGTCCTGTTTCATTCTTCTGTCCACTTTTTTTGTAGATTACCATCAATCTGTAAATTTTTGTTAGTAGAGTTGCTTCTTGCCTGTATTGATTCCCTGTGGATCAATTTTCACTGCAATTTTGACAATCCCTGCATGTGCTTTGCAGCTCTCTTTTTCTCTCTTTTGTCTCTCTCTCTCTCTCTTTCCCACTCTCTCGCTCTCTCTCTCTCACTTCCCCTCTCTCTCCCCTAAGATTATTCAAGGTAGGTTCAGGCCTTGAGAACAGAAGCATAGGAACCAGAACTATAGCTATTATTTCACTCCAATATGATTGATTGGGTTGAATTGTTTGACTCAGTCTAGTTGTGCAGAAAGGGTTACAGAATATGAAATAAAAAGGAGCCCTAGTGTACACATAGCACATTATCATGCCTCTCAGCAACATCTTAAAGAACTTCACAAATACACTGGATTTATTTGAAGTACAATAACTATTATGCAATAAAAGTTTATTAGCAAATACCAAAAGTATAAAAGAGCTAATTGGAAGACACTAAGGGATAGAAATTTGCTTAAGCCTATTTTCAGGCCTGAAAAGGGCAGTGCACTATCAGAGTGCACACCAGAGGTGGAAGCCTGATCCAAGGAAGGCCTTGGGCCTCATTACCATATCACCAAGTTGCCGATACCAATCCTGTGCCTGGAGGCAAGTCACTGGTTTAACGAGGATGAAGTTGGCTGACTGTCTCATTGACAGCAGCTGTCAGGCAAATTTAGAGCCATGGGATTCAAGCATGGGGAGGGTGATCAATGGCTGACAGTGGCCTTCAGAAGCAGCCAGGAGGTACACTCTTGCTCCCCTGGTTTACATCACAGTAAGTTTTAAAAATTGAGTTACCTTTAGGTTATATTAGAAACCAGAAAACTGAGCCTGTGGGAATTCTGTTGACCAATTTCAAGAAACAACCTTAAACAACCTTAATATTAGTGCCCTTATTAACCTATTCATGAGGCCTAATGCTATCTTAGCTGCTCTCCTGAGATAATTGAACATTGTACAAGGCCAGAGTGGTGTTTGGTGCATTTCAGATGCTCTTGGGGCAGAGGACATAGTCCTGGAAAATTGGATCTTTGTGCCCATACCCAATTTCTCTTCCTTGACTAATGAAGTGGAAGAAAACTGATGGATGCTCACACAGCCACAATCTTTAATAGACCTTTATAAAATTAGTTCCTGTAAGCCTCACCACTCCCATTTTGTGCAACAGTACTAAAACTAGAGTAGTATAAGACAACCTCTCACTTCTATCTATACAGTTTAAATGAGATGGGAGGGAGGGAAGTTTGGAAGCAGCATTACAGATATACCTAATTGGAGCCAAAGAAATACTCATTTAGTTCATGAACAAAAGTGAATTTTAATTGTATTGTAAAGTAAGGTGTGCAATTCGCAACTTAATGCGGTTCTATGCTTTCTATACTTTATTTTTATTCTTTCATGGGATTTGGGTATCACTGCCAAGGCCAACATTTGTTGCCCATCCCGAATCGGTCTTGAACTGAGAGGATTGCTCGGTCATTTCAGAGGGCAGTTAAGAGTCAACCACATTGCTATGGATCTGGAATCACATGTCGAACAGACCAGGCAGAGATGACAGATTTCCTTCCCTGAAGGACAATAGTGATCCAGATGGGTTTTTACAATAATCAATGATAGTTCCATGGTCACCATTACTGAGACAAGCTTTCTATATTCCTTTTTTTATTATTAATTGAGTTTAAATTCCATCAGCTGCCATGGTGGGATTTGAGCCCTTGTTCCCAGAGCATTAGTCTGGGCCCCTGAATTACCAGTCGAGTAATATTAACAGTACGCCACCGTCTCCCACTTAAGAAATTGACTTAAGCACTGGTATGACTTTGCAGAGTCTTAAAAATACAATTTATGGTAAGTTCATCAAAGTCAACATTTCCTACCATTCTGAACTTTGAAATGGGTACAATATGCCAGGGAAAAGATGAAGCGGAACAACAGAAATCCGTGATGGAAACAAGCTGCCCACTTGATAGTAACTAAGCCCTGAGTCTGCAGCAATATATTTAGTGATTCCAGTTTCTGACACATTGAATAAAGAGCTTTAAATGTTGAAGTAAAAACAGAAAATGCTGGAAATACCCAATAGGACTGGCCACATCTCTGGAGAGAGAGTTAACACTTCAAATCAATGACCTTTCATCAGATTTTTGTAACCATTCAGACAGAACTTTAATTCTCTTTCCATAGAAGCTGTCAGATCTATTGAGTTTCTACAGCACTTTCTGCTTTTTACTTCAGATTTCGAGCATCTGCAGTATTTTGCTTTTGCCTCAATTATGAAGTGTCCATACAAAGCTCCTGTTCTTTCAATTTTCAGCAATAGCACTTTTGAAAAGTTCTAAGGGCCTGGTGCTAAAGTGGATATTTAGGCTGTAGCATTCCATTGTCCTTGTTGATGAAACAAACTGGGTGGCAAGAGATCACAGGGGTGAGAATGGGGAAGCTGAGCATAACAGAAAACCTCAACAACAACAAAGGGCATTGCAAACAATCTTCACCGCGTGGTGAACAATATAGCAACAACTTGCATTTATATAGCACCTTTAATGTAGTAAAATGCCCCAAGCTGCTTCACAAGAGTTTTATCAGACACAATTTGACGCAAAACCACTTGATGTATTAGAATAGATGAGCAAAACTTGGTCAAAGAAGTGAATTTTAAGAGATCACCTTAAAGGACGTGAGAGGGGTGCATGATCTTAGTGCAAGTAATCTGTGATGTTACCAATAACAGCCACTAACACTGCAATTGATTTTTAGCAAAATCAATGCAGATAATTTATTTATGATATGCTCTGCAGATTACATCCTCTGAGAGATTAATTATTAGTATGTTGTCTTTTTCTTAGTAACTACTGTACTAACTCATTATTTCACAAAGTTATTTTATTGTTTTCTTTATTTTGATCCTGAAGTGGATGGAGCTGACATGAGATGGATGATTGAAGATCTGTAGCGGATCTGAGACAGAACTACTACCCAGTGGATTTCTGATGCCTGCCTCACCCATCCTGTCTGATCAACAATCTCAGTCCCAATCTCTACAGTGTCTGGGAGTTTATGTTGTCAGTGACGTGCAGGGTTTTCTGTTTGCTGTTGTTAATCACAACATGGAAAAGATTCAGACAATTATTTCCAACCTGTGTTGTATGTACTTGGCCTCCCCTAGTCTTCCACCTGTGCCATGAGTGAGTTACCCTTCTCATCTTTTAATATTTTCCATTTCCCAAACACTTGTACTCTGTTAACTGTTTGGCTTTAGAAAAACAGTGACACATGTACATGGAAAAATATCCAGTAAGAAAGAGGCAGACAAATATAAAGCTCCAACTTATTTACTGGTACAAATAGATATTTAGGTCTAAAGAAGCTGTTTCTGGAGCAACAGTAAATGATATTTACAGTTCTTCCACTACCTTGTAATCTTGCACAGTTGATTAATGTTTTCATCTACAGGTTCTCTGAGCTGGGACTGCTGTAAAACAGATGAAGTTTAGTTTGAATTTTATGGAACTCATAAAGCAAAATAAACAGTCAAATTACAAACAAGCCAAAAATTCAAACACAGCTTAAAAACACTTGGAAATTAACTACCTTAAAATGAAAAATGAGCACAAACAAAATAAAACAAATGAAAGGGTTAAGCTCATTTTAAATGACAGGCTGCATGGGTGCATGGATTTGGGCACTGTATAACCTCAGGATTCTGTGAATATGCTGTGATTAGTCTATATATAGATGGTATGGCTCAAGTCTGGAGTATGCGGATACTGTGGTGTTTGAATGGCCTGGGGTTGTACCCTATCATCCAACAACAGCCAAACCAGTCAGATAGTAACAAACCCTGGGGAATCGGCCTGAGTCATTTCAACAGCTTGAGACTCGATAAATACAGACTCTGGAGGCTCGGGCTGAAAGTGTAAGTCTGCAACTGAATTCAACTGTCATATTTTCTGAAGGGATTTAAAGCTGATGGAATCGTTTAAGCTGTGACTGGTAGCCATGGTTATCAAAAAACTGCACTAAATTTGCAGCACTTTTTAAAAGTCTCTTGCAATTCTTTTTTCCCTATAAATTTGTATTTTAATTTCAGCAGATCTTTTTCATCTTCAGAATCTTAATATCTAGATACATGTTTGTGAAGAATTTTGGAGGAACTTTTGACCCTTTAAGTGTTGAGATTTTTTATCAATAACGATAAAATCAATCGAAAGAACAGAAATTATTGGTTATGGCTGGAATGCGGAGGTGTGACAAGACAGTGTTTCTGCTGATCTGCTTATTGGGACTGTTTCTGGATTTAGTTAACGGGAGCTTGGTGAAGCAACGGCCTCATTCAAGCTTTATCCATCGGAGGCTGAACAGCAGGGAGAGGCGAGAAATGCAGAAAGAAATCTTGTCTATTCTGGGCTTACCTCGGCGTCCCAAACCTTTGTTGTCTATCAAACGTTCATCATCTGCCCCAGTCTTCATGCTGGACCTTTATCGCACTGTGGCCAATGAAGAGTCAGACAGGTGGCCACGGGCTCCGTTGCCTTTCCATGTGTTCCAGAGCACCCAGAGATCCCCGGAAGAGACCTTTCTCACTCAAGCAGATACTATTATGAGCTTTGTTAATGTAGGTAAGTTTGAAAAGAAAATGTCTTGTGCCTTACAGTCTACATATTTTTAATGGATTGAATGCAGACATGATCCTCTGCCAACACTTGTTATAGGCCAGTTACACTACAGAGTTTGGCTTCTCATTGGCGTGCAGTTTGTAATATAACCTGGGCATGAAGTCAATTTGTCAATGGTGCTTTACATTTTAGCAAACAATGTGAGGCCAGCTAGTGGAAGTAATCTCACACTAGCTTCACAGCAACTTCACAGGAATGAAATGTGGCAGAGATCTATTGTCCTGATGAAGATTCGCTGAATTCAGTCAATGCAGATAAGATGTCTGGTGTGCAGGCTTGGTAGGCACTGAAGTACAGCTGACACTGTATATATGATTCCCACTGTACAATGACCTCTGTAAGCCCACCTGTAAAAGCCAACTTAATGGTGACCTGAGATGAATTCTCAAATATGGGTTTGGGTATGATGAAAGATTTTAAAATAAAAGTCAATAGTTGTATTAATCTTCTTTAACAATGTGTCCCTTTTAAGTACAGCTAATAATTGTTACTGAACAGAAGACCTTTTATTTCTTTAAAATTGATTCATTAGAGTTTGTGATTCCAATTTTATTAGATAAACAAAAGTTTATTACCACAGTTTCTATCTTGGGCATTCCATATATCCATTATGGAATAAACCTCCAGATGACATAACTGTATCATATGGGAATCCCATAGTTAGTTACGTGCAACAATAGGTTCTTTCCAATGATTACTAATATACTAAAAATGGAGATGTAAAATCAGTTTATAAATGTTTGATTAATATAAGGTTGATATTTGTAATTTGCTCCAGTACTTAATCTGACTCATCAGATTAAGAAACCTTTGCAGCCATTACAGGATAAGTAATTTAGGCTGGGGACCTGAATTATTCTGGTTTTGTCAACAGAGGACAAAACCCAGGGACAGCTTAACACTTTCCTAACTGTGAAGCATGATTACATGGCAAATGGTCTGTTTCTGTGCTGCATTTTCTATGCGATTCTTTGTGTAAGAGCATGTAGGGAATTTATAGTGCCATATAAATCACTGGAAAAATGCATACTCATTAGCCGGATTATAAATTTAGGTATTGCCATATAGTTTTTAAAAATTCAGAAAATAATGAAATTCTAAAGCATGGAGTCACTTTGCCCCAAAGTATGTTCCATCCCAAAGAAAGTTTTTTATTTATTGTACTTTTCTATCTTTATAACATGAAGTCAAGTACAATGTTATAGCACATCACAACAACGGGCCATAATTTGCTGATGCAGGCCATCTAATGACATCTGCCATTAGTCCAATTTGCCCTTGTATGTTTCAGTTTCTAACATTTCTTTGTGTGACAACTTGCTGAAAGTGTGAGCTAATAATGTTACATTGAGGGGAAAAGGACATCTGGGACCTGAGTGAATAGGGAAAGCAACTGCATTCCCTGAACTATTTAGATTTAAGGATTGTGAAACACAGACACAGATTAAGAAGGAAATGTAAATTAGAATGGGTGAATTCATTGTCACATCAGGTACAGGAAGAGAAAATAGAGAGAGGAGAAAATGTCTCCAACAATTAAAACCTGAGTCACTGGGCGTCCACACTTGTAAATAGCTAATTTTCAGTTCTAGTCAGTTTAACTGGCAGCAATTAACACTTAGCACATCTATAAAAGATTTGAATTAGCGGTAACATCATGTGCTAAGTTTAATTCATATCTACCATGCAATTAAGACAATTTCACACCATTCAATGCATTTTAATAGTGAGGCAGACAGAGAGAGATAGTTTTCATGAAACAAACAGCAGAATGGCACAACTCTCACTACCTTCATGAATTTTGAGTTTAACCCTGTACCTGCCTCTTGCTTGAAGTTGCTGTACTGTTTACACAAAAATAAGGATGAGTACATTAGCCTCATCATTATTTTGACACATTCTGGACCAACAACTTGCATTTATATGGTGCGTTTAATATAGAAACTCCACCACAGAAGCATAATTGGTCAAATGTCGTTACGAGCCAAAGGAGAAGATATGAAGAAGGATGACATAAAAGCTTAGTCAAAGAGGTCTCTGTTAAGGAAGTTCTTCAAGGAAAAGAGTGAGATTGAGGGACATAATAAAATGAAATGGTCAGAATTTAGGGCCTGAAGGAACAGCAACTAATGATAGAGTAAAGGGATTTAAAGATGCACCTGATGCCAGTGTTGGAGGAATACAGATTTCTCAGAGGGTTGAAGGTCTGGTAAAGGTTACAGAGTTAGGGAAGGGGCAAGACTGAAGAGATTTCAGCACAAAGATTGGGGTTCTGGGAACAAATGTAAGTCAGACAACACAGGTATGATGGATAAAGGGAATTGGTGCAAGCTGAAATATGGACAGCAGAGAGTTGGGGCTGAGGTTTATGGAGGGTGGAGGGAGACTGGCCAGGAGAGCATTGGAATAGTTGAGTCTGGAGGTTCCAAAGGAAAATCGGTGCAGCAATATTCACCACCTCAAAGCTGTTCTGTCATTCAATTAGATCATGACTGATCTGTCCTTCGACTCCATTTATCCTTGATATTTTATCTAAAAAGAAAACTATTAATCCCAATCTTGGAAATTCGATTGGAAACAGCCTTTTGAGAGAACAGTTTTCAGATTTCCTCTACCCTTTATGTGAAAAAATGCTTCCTGCTTTCACTCCTTATGTGAAACCTTATCCAATATCTTCTTCTGGAAGTCCATATAGACAATACCATTAGACACTCCTTTCTCTACAAATGTTAGTGACCTGCTCAGAAAATCCAAATAGATCAAACATGACCTGCACGTTGCAAGTTCTTCCTGACTCTCTTTGATCAGCTGAAATTTGATCATTCACTTAGAAACATGGAAAATAGGAGCAGGAATAGGTAACTCAGCCCTTCGAGCCTGCTCCATCATTCAATATGATCTTGGCTGATCCTCTATCTCAATGCCGTACTCCTGCGCTCTTTCCATACCCATTGATGCCTTTAGAGTCCAGAAATCTATCTATTTCCTCCTCAAATATATTTAGTGACTTGGCCTCCACAGACATCTCTGGGTGTCTGGGTGAAGAAACTTCTCCTCACCTCAATCCTAAATGGCCTACCTTGTATCCTGAAACTGTGACCCCTTGTTCTAGACCCCTCAACCAGAGGAAATATCATCCCTGCATCCAGTCTGTCCAACCCTGTCAGAATTTTATATGTTTCAATGCAATCTCCTCTCATTCTTCTAAACTTCAGTGAACCCAGGCCTAGAAGGCCCAATCTCTCCTCATACAACAATCCTGTCATCCCATGGATCAGTCTGGTGAACCTTTGCTGCACTCCCTCAATGGCAAGTACATCTTTCTTAGGTAAGGAGACCAAAACTGCACTCAATACTCCAGGTGTGGTCTCACCAAGGCCCTGTATAGCTGCAGTAAGACATCCTTGCTCCTGTACTCAAGTCCTCCCATAATGAAGGCCAACATACCATTTGTCGCCTTAACTGCTTGCTGCACCTGCATGCTTGCTTTCAGTGATTGGTGTATAAGGATATCCAGGCCCCTTTATACATCAACATTTCCCAATCTATCATCATTTAAGTAATGCCTGCCATTCTGTTTTTCCTACCAAAGTGAATAACTTCACACTTATCCACGTTATACTGCATCTGCCATGTATTTGCCCACTCACTCAACCTGTCTAAGTCAAACTGAAGCCTCTTACCTCCCTCATCCCTCACATTCCCACCAAGATTTGAATTGTAAGCAAACTTGGAAATATTACGTTTGGTTCCCTCATCCAAATCATTAATATATATTGTAAATAGTTGGGGCCCAAGCACTGATCCCTGCAGTGCCCCACTAGTCATCACCTGCCACTCTGAAAAAGATCCAGTTATCCTGGCTGCTAAATAATTCTTAATCCATGCCAATATATTACCCCAATCCCATGTGCTTTAATTTTACACACTAACCTCTTATGTGGGATTTAATCAAAAGCTTTCTGAAAATCCAAATACACCACATCCACTGGTTCTCCCTTATCCATTCTGCTGGTTACGTCCTCAAAGAACTCCAACAGGTTTTTCAAACATGATTTCCCTTCCATAAATCCATGTTCACTTTGTCTAATCCCATTGATATTTTCTAAGTGTCCTGTTATCACATCCTTTATAATAGACTCTAGCGTTTACCATACTACTGAGGTTAGGCTAACTGATCTGTAATTCCCTCTTTTTCCCTCCCTCCTTTTTTAAAGAGTGGGGTTACATTTGCCACCCTCGAATCTGCCAGGACTGTTCCAGAATCTACAGAATTTGGAAGCTGACAGCTAACACATCCACTATTTCCATGGGCACTTCCTTTTGTACCCTGGGATGTAGATTATCAGGTCCTGGGGATTTATTGGCTTTCAGTTCCATTAATTTTTCCAGCATTATTGTCTTAGTAATGTGAATTTCCTTCAATTCCTCCTCCTCACTAGACCCTCAGTTCCCTAGTATTTCTGGGAAGTTATTTGTGTCTTCTTCTGTGAAGACAGAACTAAAGTAGTTGCTTAATTGCTCTGCCATTTCTTTGTTTCTCCCATTTCAGACTGTAAGCGACCTTCACTAATCTTTTTCTTTTTACGTACTTAAAGAAGCTTTTACAGTCCGCTTTTATGTTCCTTGCAAGCTTACTCTCATATTCTATTTTTCCCCTCTTAATCAATCTCTTGATCCTCCTTTTGCTGCATTCTAAACTGCTCCTGATCCTCAGGCTGGCTGCTTTTTCTAGCAGCTTTATATGAGTCCTCATTGGATCTAATACTATCCTTAATTTCTTTTGTTAGCCATGGTTGGGCTGCTTTTTCTGTTGTGTTTTTGTGCCAGAAAGGAATGTATAACTGTTGCAATGCATACGTTCATTCTTATGTTCTGATGATAGATTCCAGTAACCTCTCAACAACTCATGTTAAACTGACAGGTTTTTACTTACTTCGTTTCTCCCTTCTGCTCTTCTTAAATAATGAAATGACATTTGCAGTGTTCCAATCTGAAAGTGCAATTCCAAATAGAAGGGTTTGGAAAATTCTGACTATGTATTTGCCATTTCCTCACCTATTTCTTTGAATACTCTGGATTAGAAATAATCAGGTCCTGGAGATTTGTTCCCCTCTAAAGCCCTGTTTGTTTCTTCATTATCATTGTTTTATTTACTTTTAAACCCATTGCCTTCCTCCCCTTTAATATATTTTTAGGTGCCCTCATACTGAAAAAGATATGACTGAGGTTTGTGTCAGCAGATGGGCTAAAACAGAGGCAGGCAATGTTAAGAAAGTGGAATTGGATGATCATTGTGATGGAGAGGGCGTGGGGTTGCAACCTGGGTCAGGATCAAGTTGGATGCTGAGGTTGTAAACTGTGTGGTTTAGAAGTAGACAATGAATGGGGAGGAAATAAAATTACTGGCAAGGATACAAAGTTTGTGGTGGGGGGAAAGACGATAACTTTGGGCTTCCCAGTATCTAACTGATGGAAATTGCAGTTCATGCAGGGGTGGTCTCAGACAATTGGTCCAACAAACAAACTGAGGGAGTGGAAGTATTGACAAATAGAACTGAGTGCCTTTGACAGACATGTAGAAACGGACTCCGTCTATGACTGATGTTGCCGGGGACAGCGCATAGATAATTAAGAGGAGGGGGCCTTGAGAAATCCAGAAGTCACAGTGCAGCAACACGAGGAGAAGCCATTGCTGAAGATGCACTCACTATGTTTGTATAGTTAAAAGAGGAACCAAGTGAAGGGCAGTGCCATTCAGCTGGATGATGGAGGAGAGGCTGGAGGTGAATTGTGTGACTGACCTTATCAAAAGCCACAGAGAGGTTGAAATGGATGAAGAGTGATAGTGTACTGTCATGGAAGATGTTGTTTGTGACTTTAAGGACTGTTTGAGATATGTACTAGGAAGGAAACCCGATTGGAGAGATTCCAACTGAGAGTTGCAGTAAACAACTCAATATAAATAAGTGTTTCATTCTTATTTCTTTCTGTGACTATCTCACACTCTCATCCCTATCTAATACCTATCTATCTACTCCAATTGCAACACATTAAACTATGTCACCTCATGATAACTGAAGTCAGCAGAGTGGGACAAGATAAGTCAAGCTAGCATGGACACAATGGGCTGAATGGCCTCCCTTGTGCAGTAACCATTCTATGATTCTATGACTCACAATGTGCTCCGAAAACCCTTTGGTTGTGGTCTGAACATGGGCAAGTTTTTGGTGCAGGTTTAAAGTACCTTTTTTTTTTGAATGATAGATTGTGATCTACAAACTGATCCCTTTGAGAGGAGAATAGCTCGTACACAGGGGCTTATTAAGTTGTAGATTTGCACTTTTGTACACAAGTAGCACCATCCAAAACAATTCAGGATGTCAGGTGTGCTCTTCTCAAATATGTTCCTGATCATTCATTTCCCTGAATCTTTAGATAACACATTACTGATGTTGAAATGTTGCACTATCCTGGACCTGCTAAGGCACAAGAATCAGATAATCCTCTTTTCCTCAAATTCATTGTAAACTGTCTTTTTTTTAATAGATTTAAGATGAGGATTCAAGGTGTAGCACTGGTAATCGGACAATCGTTTTCTCTGCTTTGAATGCTGAATTGCTTGATTTTTCGGACAAGTCACTTCTTCAACCTTGTATTCATGAATTATCTATAAATGATGGCTGCATGTTAATGGCTGGTGTTAATTTTTAAATTGAGGTCACAGTAATGATCTGTGGAATCTGTTTAACGTTTCCAGGAGTAGGGCAAACAAAAAAATCATGTTTTAAAAATAATTTCAGATGAGACACATATTGGAAATTTTCAAGTGTTGGATAAAAAAGGAAAACGGTAAATAAATTGAGTGTTGGTCCTCTAGAGAGTGACAGTGGGCCATTAATAGCAGATAATAAGGAAATGGCGGAAGAAATAAATAAATATTTTGCTTCTGTGTTCACTATAGAGGATGCAAACAACATTCCAGTAGTAGCTGTAAATCAGGAGGTGAATGGGAGAAAGGAACTTGGTAAAATTGAACTCACTACAGAAATAGTACTGAGCAAATTGATGGAGCTGTGGGCTGGCAAGTCTCTGGGTCCTATAGAATATATCTTAGGGTCTTAAAAGAGGTGACTAATGAGGTAGTTGATGCGCTGGTGTTAATTTTCCAAAATTTGTTAGATTTTGGAAAGGTTCCATCAAATTGGAAAATAGCAAATATAACCTCCCTACTCAAGAAGGGAGGGAGGCAGGAAACTATAGGCCAGTTAGCTTGACATCTGTCATAGGGAAGATATTAGAATCGATCATTAAAGAGGCTATAGCTGGGCACTTAAAGAGCTCAAGGCATTAGGGAAGAGTCAGCATGGTTTTGTGAAAGGAAAACCATGCTTAACCAATTTATTGGAGTTTTTTGAAGGAGTAAGATGTGCAGCAGATAAAGGGGAGCCTGTAGACGTGCTGTACTTGGATTTCCAGAAGGCGTTTGATAAGGTACCACATCAAGGATTATTATGGAAAATAAAAGCGCATAGTGCAATAGGTAACATATTGGGCAGAATTTTCCGTTTGACGTGCGGAGGGTGGGCCCCGCACGTCTGCACGTAAAATGATGCGCGGTGACGTCAGTCGAGTGAGCCTGAGATCTCCCCTAACTGTGTGGGCGGACACCCCATGCCAGCGGTTCTGAAGCTCACAGTTGCCCTCAACTTCTATGCCTCTGGCTCCTTCCAGGACTCGGTGGGTGATCTTTGCAGTGTCTCCCTATCAGCTGTCCACATTTGTGTCAAGCAGGTTACAGACGCTTTTTTCAGACGGGCATCGACCTTCATCCACTTCCATTGGGACCAGGCACAGACACAGCAAGCCAGAGGCTTCGCTGCCATTGCTGGCTTCGCCCACGTCCAGGGTGCAATAGACTGTACACATGTGGCCATCAAGGTGCCAGAAGGTGAGCCCGGTGCCTTCGTCAACAGGAAGGGCTTCCACTCCGTGAACGTGCAGATAGTGTGTGATCACAGGATGCAGATTCTACAAGTTTGTGCAAGGGACCCAGGTAGCTCCCACGATGCTTACATCCTCAGACACTCACAGGTGCCGGGGCTCTTCAGTGCTCCAGACTGGCTTGATGGATGGCTGCTGGATGACAAGGGCTATCCCCTCACAAGGTGGGTCAAGATGCCATCAACACTAACTAAAGGCCTTGTAAATAAATCTGAATGTCCAAAAAAAACACTCATGACACTTTTCTTAAAGATATGCATGCAGAAGAAATGAGGCATTCTCAGCCATGGTCACACATCTGGCATTTAATGTGTGAAGCAGAAGTTATCACAAGTAGAAAACAACAGTGTAAACAATCAAAAAGAAATCAGAAGAACCTAATCTTGGGCCAACTCAAAGCACCAGTGAAAATCCCGTGGTGTGCCTAATGTGCATCACGTTTCCGGGTGCTACGTCTTGGTGCTGCCCCATCGCTCGGAGAGGCATCTGAGACAGCCTGCTGACTCTGCTGTCATGTTGGCCTTGAGGACCTTGGTGGACGTCCTCTGGCCCGTGGAGCCTGTGCTGGCTCCGCCTGGGAGGGATCTGCCAGTTCCACAGTTGGCATCTCCCTAGTCGTCACAGCCTCACCAGATGCTACAGTCACTGGGAGAGGGGCGGAGGAGCTGCCGCTCTCATCCGGAGCACCCTGAGAGGAGCCCACAGAGACGCCAGGCAGCTGCTGCGCCGATGTGAGGTCACCTCGGACCTCCCTCCTCACCGTGGATGGATGTACAATGAATTGGGAAGCTTGATGCCCACACCATCTCCCACATTGGCAGTGACCAGTTGAGGTCATTGCCAAAGTAAGGGCTTGCTGGTCAGAGTGCATCCCCAGGAAGTCCTGATGGGTCTCCTGGAGGAGCCTCTCCACGAGAGTCGCCACTGTCTCCATGGAGGACGCTTGGCGCTTGGACATGTGGCCCATTGCCTCAGCAATCGTCTGTATAGACTCCTCCACCATGGAGACTAAGCCTAGCATAGCTTCATGTGTCTCCCCCAGATGCTCCCGTGCACCCGGCCACATTTCCTGCACCTGCTGCATTGTGAACAACTCCAGAGGCACATCATCAGGCACCGACTGAGCATATGCCTGGTCCCCTGCAGTCCTCCGACTGCTAGCGCCATGGGCACTCTCTGTCCCTGCCAGCTCCTCCAGTGACTGTGAAGTGCTATCACCACTGTGCCCCGGGACACCAGCCATTGTTCTAATTCCCACTGAGGTGCTTGTATCTGCGCTGGTGCCTGCCTCGCAGAAATGGTGTGACACTGGTGAGATTTCAGGTCCCTCAGGTGTGAGAGGGGGCATCTGTTGCTCCTCCTCTTGTCCATGCTCTGATGATGTTGAAAGGAAAAACAAGGACAGTGGGTCCGTTAGCATGCAGAGAATGACAAAGATCATCCCTGTCCCCCTGGCTCATTATTTGCTCAACCTTCCATAACCATTGGTCCAGCAATGTTGCAACAATAACTAATTTAACAATCATCAGTGCTATGGCTGTTGGGAGGACAATGCTGACCTCACTGTTGGCCTTATATACCTGGCCATGGCACCCCAGCCTCACTGACACCAGTAGACCTGGATGCATGGCACCTTTCCAGCTCAGGGACTCCTGCTCGAAGCAGCTTAATATGGATAGCTGTGCCTGGCTGACTCAGTCCTCACATGCTCGGCCACGTTATGAGCATTCTTCTCCTGAAAAAGAGAAGAGCATTGATTAGGGCAAATTGCACATGGACCCTGCTCGCGCATGGCCCACCCCAACCAGAGTGGGACATATCAGGCTTCCAGTGCCTCCTCTCCCCACTGCTGCTGATCACTCAGACAAAGATGCTAGGCCTGTTCCCCATCCCCCCACCACCCCCTTGGACACATGCTGCCTACATCACATTAGGAACCACACAATATTTTCTCCCATAGCAACAAGGCACAAGCATGAGCAGTGTAGAGGGCCACAGATGGTTCATTGCCATGCCACCTTGAAGCTCCCCTTCAACCATCTCATCACCCTGACTAGGACGTTTCCTGAAGTTCTGAATCTGCACCTAGCTGCACTCCTCCAGGTTGCCCCCAAACTAGTCATGTGGGACTAAGATCGACACATGCTGTGGAGGCGAACTCATCTCCTCATGACCCACTCAGGCTGACCTCAGCATGGGCACTATCTGCTTGGCCATCCAGCAAAGGAAAAATGCCCTAAATGATTCAATGCAGTTCAACATAGTCGACACTAAGACTTTGCCGGGGGGTGGGGGGTGGGTTGTAGTGGTGGGTGCCTCAGAGGGTAAGACTACCTGCTGGGTCAAATGCTCAATGCCAGCATGGTACTCGCTCTGCCAGAGCGCAACAAATCATTGAAATGCTTGTGGCACTGGATCCAGTTGCGCTGCACCATGTCGCAGGAGCTCATCACCTCTGCCACCTCCTCCCAGGCACGTTTCAGCATGTGGTGGCGGGGGGGGTGCGCGCGGGGGTCGCAGGGGGGTGCCGGGGGAGGGGGGCGGGGGGGGGCCTCCTCCCATGCTGGGGAACCAACACCTCCCATCGTGCTGCCACCTCCTCAAGGAGGGTAACGAGGCAGTCATCAGAAAAATGAGGGGTGCACTAGCCCCCTGCTGGCCTTCCCTCCAGCCTGGCCTGCTCACCCAAACCCCTCTGCTGTGGCCTGGAACTGGCCATTGCCAGCAGCCTACAGGAGGCTGCCAGGTCTTCCGCTGCTACCCACAGGAGTTTGAAGTATGCTGGGTGGGCCTTAATTGGCTTGCCCGAGTAAAGCCCACTCCCACTCTCTTTCCCGCCCCAACCAAACAGAAAATCCTGGCCATTAGCATGGATAGAAGTTTGGCTGGCTGGCAGAAAGCAGAGAGTATGCATAAATGGGTCTTTTTCTGATTGGCTGGATGTGACAAGTGGAGTCCCACAGGGGTCTGTGCTGGGGCCTTAACTTTTTACGATTTACATCAATGATTTGGACAAGGGGAGTGAAGATATGATAGCTAAATTTTCAGATGACACAAAGATGGGTAGGAAAGTATGTTGTGAAGAGAACATGAGGAAGTTGCAGATGGATATAGATAGGTTGACCTGAGTGGGCAAAGATCTGGCAAATGGAGTTTAATGTGGGAAAATGTGAAGTTGTTCACTTTGGCAGGAAGAACAAAAAAGCAGAGTGTTACTTAAATGGTGAACGGCTGCATAATTCTGAGGTGCAGAGGGATCTAGGTGTTATAGTACATGAGTCGCAAAAAGTTAGTATGCAGGAACAGCAAGTAATTAAGAAGGCTAATGGAATGCTATCCTTTATTATGAGGGGGATTGGACATAAAAGTAAGAATGTTATCCTTCAGTTATACAGGCATTGGTGAGGCCGCACCACAAATATTGTGTGTAGTTTTGGTCGTCTTTTTCAAAGAAGGATGTAAATGGATTGAAGGGGGCTCAAAGGAAGTTTACTAGATTAATACCTGGAATGAGTGGGTTGTCTTATGAGGAAAGGTTGGACAAACTGGGTTTGTTTCCACTGGAGTTTAGAAGAATCAGGGGTGATTTGATTGAAGTATACAAGATCCTGAATGGCCTTGACAAGGTGGAAGTCAAAAGTATATTTCCTCCTCTTATGGTTGAGTCCAGAACTAGGGGTCGCCCTTTTAGGACAGAGATGAAGTGAATTTTTCTCTCTGAGGGTTGTGTGACTTTGGAATTCTCTGTCTCAGAAGGTTATGGAGGTGGGGTCATTGAATATTTTAAAGGCAGAAGAGGATCGATTCTTGTTAGGCAAGAGAATCAAAGACTATCAGGGTTAGATGGGAATGTGGAAATCAAAACACAAGAAAGTCAGCCATGATCTTATTAAATGGTGGGGCAGGCTCAAGGGGCCGAATGGTCTACTCCTGTTCCTATTTCTTATGTTCTTATTTGCAGGAAAAGTGGGCACAGATTTTGGTGGAAATGGCAGGTTTGAGGACTATGGAGAGAAAAGGGAGGTTGGAGATTGTGGCAGTTTGCAATGACAGGTGGCTATTTTGAAGAGAGGGCTGATGGCAGATTTAAAAGGACTGTATCAGAGGAGTGGAAACCATTTACAATCTCAGCTAGCATGGGGCTAGCAAAGGGAATTGGGTCCAACACTTTAGTGAGGAAAAGGTTAGAAGGTGTGTCTCATGGACAAGAAGTAAGATAAATCTTTGTTTGCAGCACAGACAACTCTGCAATTAGACGTGTGTATGACTCTGTTTCAGTACAGTAAATCTTAAATGTATTGAGAGTGCATCCATTCTCCTGATCCACATAAATAGCATCTGCTTCATTTTATGAAATGCCCAAGTGTTCCAATGGACCCTGAGCACTGTTTCAACTAAGCATAGTACTGCATTGGAGTTGAACTCAATTCATTGTTAAGCCAAACAATTGGAAGACTTCCTCCCAGTGAAAATCATGCATATTCCACTCTAGAGTTGGAATGGATTTGACTCAAGTTATATTGTTTTGTTTATATTGCTGTGAGGCAGAAACATTGAACCGTTTAATTATTTTTACAGAGCCATTCATTGCGATGAAAAGAAACTTGGATTAGTTCAGATATAACTCTCAAGCTGATATTAGGCAACATTGTAGCAGGCAATTTTAAAAGAGAAAATGTGCCTTTTCACTGTTAATAGTCTATTTATGTACATTTAAGAAATATTATTTTTAAATAATATCAACATCTAAATGTCCTCACAGGAGGAAAATGGAACTGAAATTAATTGCATTTAACTGAATAATTCAAACATTTTCTTCCAGTATTTGTTCATTTTCCTTTTATACTTTTATATATGTCCTTTTAAACTAAATGAGAACATTGCAAATGTTAGGACTTAGGTTTCAAAACATCTTTCATATCAAATAAAGTGAAACATTATTTTGGTTATTTATTTTTTAATGATCATAACAAGGTTGTAATCTGTCAAAAATCACATTAATATTTGCTAATTACATTCTCTATCCAGGTAACACTAGAATGACCATGAAGACTAGGGAAGCCAATACAGCACAGCAAAAGAACATAGAGTTAAACTAGTAAAAATCCATAGGGAAAATGTCCTTCACGCTTGGAATCAGCTTCCTGATAGACAGCTGGAAATGAAACCCTTAGATTCATTTATGATACAATTAGTTGATATGAATGAGATGTGATAGGTTAAATGATCTCCCCATTTGAATTTGTTTTGTGCTCTTGTCGACTGGATTTGTCTCATTGGCAGCTTTACTGCATTAGAATTGTCCCATTACTTGGGGCAGGATTTTCACCCCGTAATGGGGACATGAATGGAGATGACTGGGTGCATAATTTACCAGCACCATTCTGCCTGTGAGCCATTTTGGGGAAGGGCAGGTTTGGGGTAGAATTTTCCAGTCGGCCTGTGTGTCCCTGTAACATCAGAAACACAGTAACATCAGTGGCAGGCAATGGTGGTCTGACAGCTGAAATCAATTTTTATTTCAAATTTGTTAAAGTTGCTGAGAAGGTGCCACTCTCCCTTACGGCAGGCTGCCGCTCCTTCCCTGCTGGAGAGCTTCCTATTAGCCTTCCAGCTTCAAGAACCCACCCTCCCATCCTTAATTAGATGGCATGCATGGTCAATTCAAGACCGCAGTCAGGTTGCTGCCTCTGACAGTGCAGCGTCAGGATCCACATTTGAACCCGATATCAGGGTCCCTGCCCAAAAAGCAAAATATTGCCCAGGAGCACAAAATCCAGTCTAACACCCCAGTGCACTACTGAGGGTGTTCTGCAGGCCAGAGGTGTGACCTTTGGATGAGATATTAAGCCAAAAGCCCATTTGCCCTTCCTAGATGGATGTATAGGATCCCATTTACACTGTTTCCAAGAAAAGGAGGGGAGTTTTCCCCAGGATCCTGACCAATATTTATCCCTCACCCAATATTGCAAGAGCAGTTATCTGGTCATTATCACATTGCTGGTTGTGGGAGCTTGCTGTTTGTAAACTTAGCTGCTGAATTTTCTATATTACAGCAATGATGACACATCAGAAATATTTCATTGGCTATAAAATGTTTCTGGACATCCTGAGGTTGAGAGAGCTGTGATATAAATGCAAGTCTTTGAAACCCACTGGTCTCATAGGGCCAAGACTCTGCCTAATTTTCCTTACTGCAACTTCTTTACTGATTAATGCTGGGCCTTAAGTACTATTAGTGCCCTCCATAGGCAGACTACCGCTAGCAAAGGAAAATTCATTGATGTCACAGCAGCTGAAAGTGTTAAGGCAGGTATGTTGGGCAGAATCTTATGAGATCCGTGAATACATGGTTAAAGGTGGAACCAGAAGGAAACTGTAAAAGGGCCACATTAGGTTCAACTCCCCAATGCATTCCCACCTCTCTGCCCTGTTGCTGGAAGTGGGTTGAGACTGGCATCAGTTATCCACCTGGCAATGGTGGGTGGCTAATTAGAAACCACTTAGGGGCAAATTGGAGATGCCATCAAGAACTTACTGGCGGTGGACGAGTTGCCCACTGAGGCCAAAGGCAAGTAACTTAAGGTGGCCGGGAGGCCATGGGGCTGCCTTTAATTTGCTACCCTTCCCCCACCACCACCCCACCCACCCCACCCCCTCAACTCCAAGAGATGCAGGTTCCAGTGGGACATAACTTCAGTCACTGCCCATCCTTTAGAAGGGTTTCCCCTCCAGCCCTCGCAGTCTCCCAGCTACAGTGGCAGCACCAACCTCCTTCAGTGTAGTTGCCAGCCACTGCTCAGAGCATTGGGCACTCCGATTGGCTCTCCTGCCCTTGGAACATGTTTGCTGTCCTTGGGGCAGAGTCTTTGTTGGCCACTCAGGGGAGGTCATGCAGGTGGACAAGACTGACAGGCGATTATGGTCAGGACCTGCATTTGTTCCCAATGGAAGCACCTTTTCAAAGATAAGAAGATTCCACCCATTGTGTCCATATGATTTGCCTCAATGCAACAACTGAGGCTGGTGCTTCTTCAGGGCATATAGCCCACAAGTTTAAGGAGTCTTTAGGTGAGTTGGAAGGAGGCAACACAGAGGCACATGGATGAAGGTGGTCTTGGCAGAATGCTTTCTTAAATATTGATACACAGCCTGCTTTTGTGCTTGTTAAAGGGAAGATGCCTGACAACCCAAGGCCACCTCGACAATAGCACCTCAGTCTTCCAAAACTCTTGTGGCAAATCATCAGCCAGCCACCTGAGAACCAGACACAAGAGTAAGCGCAAAGTAGGAAGGGTCTCGGTTTTGGTGTCAGCAAGAAATTTTTGTCACAGACAGATAAGTTGAATGATTTGGGGGAAAGGTGAAAAATGCCTGTATAAATGAATAGCCGAATGATCTCCCAATGGCAGCTGTGAACATTGAGGAGAATAAGCCAAACAACTGAGTTCAACTTGTTGTCAAAAAAGGGACTGTTGTAGGAGAGTTCATTTAGACGTGGCCTTGGATCTTTGTCAGCTCAAGGTCTTTCTTGTGAGCTACGTCTGCAGCTGTCTGGCAGCTGGCATAACTCAGCTTTTGTTTGGTAGAGGCAGCATATGGTGTCTTTACAGCCTGAATTCCATATTGATCCTCCTCTCCCTAGTCAAAGCAGAGGAACAAAGGAAGCTGCATTAGTTCCGATGGCAGAACTCTCAACTCAAAATTATGGTAATAATATTTAAAATTCTTTAAAAATATTTAAAGAAGCTTAAAGTTTGAAAAAACTTTTCAAAATTTTCAAAAATTGTAAAAATTCATTAAAAACAGCTTTAAATTTTAAAAAGCTGTTATCCAGGTCCCTGTAGCCCTTAGTTTAGGAGCACCTCTGCCCCTAACAAATAGTCCCAATGCCTTGTCCAAACGCATTGGTGTAAGTTTGCCAACACTCCAGGAATTGCCAGAAATTGAAGTTTATTCTGTTAGGCACGAACAGAAAAATCATGGGGGCATTAAAAAAACAATCATTTTCTTCCTCATTTGCTTTGAACACTTTCATTTATCAGGTATGAAAATACTGGAAGTAGAGAAAAAAGGCTGTTTGACAGATTGGGAGGCTTCTAGGAATACACGTAACCAAGATTGGCAGCTCTACAATGACAGTATTATTTGCATGTAGTAAGGTGAGAATATAGCAACAAGAGATTTCTGGCCCCTGTGAAGCCTTTCTGCCCAATTTATCTGTGTTGGCTGCCTCAGCTATGCCCAAAAAGCAGGTGATCAAATAGAGGGAAATCCTTACACGTTTGGAGAGAATTTTGCATAACTTCTTAAGTTTACACATTCGCCTTGCAATTTTAAAAGGTGTTCTTTCATTTGATTTGCCTGGGCCATGAAAATTTGTGACACAAGGAGTCAGATCTGTGACCAAATCCTGTATTAATATTTTTTGGGAAGTACTGGAACAATGTATCCTCTGATTTTTTTTTGATTTAGCGCATGGTTAATTCGATTAAATTTTTAGCGAGGTTACTTGACTGGCCTGCACAGGAGCTTTCAAGTTGCTACGCAGGCGTGCGACTTAATGGGAACATCATGAAGGAGACTTTCTTCCTGATTTGATTCCTTTTCCTGTGGGGAGGTCTCTCCTTTGAAGAGCACATTCCCTGAGCTGAGACTGGGAACTTGCTGTGCTGTGACATGGGCACAACCCTGTTTTCTGCTTCTCTGGAGTTTCACAAATGAATGATGATCATTTCTCAGCTGAAATATTCAGGGCAGGCGTGAACTTCTTTTCCCTCCTGTTATTGCAGCTGGAGGGCTGGGCAAAAACAAAACAAAAGCAGTTCATTAAGACACAGAAAAGACAATTCTCAAAGAGTGCCATCGTGCCACCTGCCTTGATGGGATCAAATCGGCAGTTATTGTATCATGGGTTGTAATCTACATACAGCTGAGCAACACAAATTGAACAAGTGCTACTATTTCATATGCAAACATATTTTAAGTTATGTCATAGAGGCAAACTCTATGTTACAAAAGCTACACAGTATCGAACCCAATTGTAGTCTTACAGTCTGGTAAGAAAGGAAAGGCAGACAAAGTGTCAAAGTGGCATGGAGTGATTCACACCCCATGAAAAGATGTCCTCCTTGTGAGAAAATTGATATTCATTTTATTGTGGGGGAGAAAGTGCGGCCCTTCAACCCATAGTGCCCATTGTGAACTGGTTAAGGAATTAATGGTTGAAGTGCTGATTGACATGAAAAAATTGCATCACTATCATTTGACCACTTTCAACATTGAGTATGATTTTTCCTGCAGCTTTCTCAACCCTGATATCAGGCTCAAATGGGAGTCAGACGTCTGCACTCTGTGGGGAAACAGTCACTTGGTGATTTTCCCCAAAGTGGCCATTTAATGACCAGGGAGCAGGCTGATTGGCCAATAAAGGACAGTGGGTGGACTCTCAAAGCTGGAGGGCCAATCAGATGCTCAGCTTGCAGGCAGCAGCAGGTTGCACTGGCAGGTAAATAAGAGGGTGGGTGTTTCAAAATGGTGGTGCCCTCTCTCCAGCCTTTTTAAACTTTAAGTTAAAAATGGCCTTTGCAGCTGGGCCACCACTGTTGGGGATAAGCCACTCCACAGGGCAGTCTGTAGTTCCTGTCGCACTCAGACAGTCAGGGAGGCACCCTAAACCTGTCTGGGGTGCTGGCCCCTAAGTCTGCCGCTGGGAGGCTGCCTCCAGGCAGCTAAACTGTAAGAACCCGCTCCCCATCCCTGTCCCCTCTGAGAACCTGGACTGCAACTGGAAAATCCCAGTCAGCCCCCATTAACAGGCTTAAATAGGCCTTTAATTGAGTCAAAAATAAAAACAAAAAAACTGCGGATGCTGGAAATCCAAAACAAAAAACAGAATTACCTGGAAAAACTCAGCAGGTCTGGCAGCATCGGCGGAGAAGAAAAGAGTTGACGTTTCGAGTCCTCATGACCCTTCGACAGAACTTGAGTTCGAGTCCCAATGGAAAGCAATGAAGGTGAACAAGGCAACAGAGAAATCCGGAAATCTTGTCGCAGAGAGGAACAGAACTTCTTCAAGGAGGTAGGCATTTCTTGAAGAGCAGTGGCAGTCAATTAAACACAGAGATAAAAACAAAAAAACTGCGGATGCTGGAAATCCAAAACAAAAACAGAATTACCTGGAAAAACTCAGCAGGTCTGGCAGCATCGGCGGAGAAGAAAAGAGTTGACGTTTCGAGTCCTCATGACCCTTCGACAGAACTTGAGTTCGAGTCCGAACTTTGGGACTCGAACTCAAGTTCTGTCGAAGGGTCATGAGGACTCGAAACGTCAACTCTTTTCTTCTCCGCCGATGCTGCCAGACCTGCTGAGTTTTTCCAGGTAATTCTGTTTTTGCTTTAATTGAGTCAGTTAGCTACCTGCTATTTGTGATTGAGTAGCACTGCTGGCCCCACACCAGTGGCACGAAATTTCCTGCCCACCCACCTCCGTGTCTGGCCCCACTGGGGGCTAAAAATCCAGCCCTATAATTCGGACTCTTCCAGCAGGAATGTTGGCCATCACCTAAATCGAGATCCGCTAGACAATCGGAATAGGTGACTTCAAGAAGTAAGTCAGAGGGTTATTCCTACAAATTTCAATCTAAAAGGAATGCCAGAATTGCTAGACTAAAAAAAATACCAAGCTGCATGCCTTCTTGGTATACATGATACGTGTTGTGTTATTGACCTCTAACACTACCTTGCCAGTCATGCATTGATGAACAACAGACTATAGACTGGGTTACAGGAGATCTGTACATATACATGCTTTCAGCAGATCAACACTGTTCCAACTGCTGTGTCACATATTGCATTGCATCATTTCCTGTGGTGATGATGTGTTTTAATGATGAATATTTAGTGGTATGCTAGTCCGAACACTCCACTACATACGTTAAAGTAACATCACAACACATCAGTCATGGAATTGTTGACTAATTAAAGCAATTCACCTCTATCAATTAGTACACAAAAAAACCCAGAAATGAGGAAAAACCCAGTGTTCAAGAACTTTGGGAATTGTTGGTCCAAAGTCATCTGTTCCTCCCAATAAACTATTGAGACTAAAATCAGCCCCTATGTTCCAAGCAATGAACTTCTGCCCCTCACTGTCACTGATTGATGGGCAAGAATTGAATCCACTTTTACTTTTTTAAATAAAAGTGTTTTTCTATTAATTCTCATGATCTGTACAAAACTCCTCAGCATCAATTTCTAGGGTGCAATCAACAGAAGAACTTTGTCATCAAAAAGTTTCTAAGGGGCTCGTTAGAACCTAAAAGTGGTGTTGGTGACCTGCAGTATTTGAAATGCGAACTGTAGGCTGGGATTTCCTGCGCCCTGCTGTGCCAGGACCTGCCACAGGAGATACCGCAGGCCAGCCAAGAGTCTACTGACATTCGGCCAGGCTGGAAGATCCCGGAGGCGGGAGGAGCCAGAAAATCCTGGGCTATGGCCTAACGCCAGGTGCCACCAGGCAGTAAATGCCACCTTCGCCTTTTGATACATGATGCACTGTGCATGAGGGTTTGTATGTATTAACATGGAGTTGGGAGAAGAATCTTGTCTGAGCTGCGTGTGATTTTAAAAAGAGACCAGAAACAATGACCATTGTGATCTTCACCTTGGATTTCCCCAGGGTTTTTCTTTACCTTTAGAGGAAACACCATTTAGCTCTGTAAATGGATTCTTGCCGGAGTTCAGGAACAAACCAAAAACGTCCTCAACCCTGCAGTTCACCTGTGACACCATTGTTGCTTTCTGTCTCTTGTTGGAAAATGGTTTGTGATATGCACCAAATCAGATGTAATCTCTGTTAGTGAAACTGTTTTATATTTGTTCTTGAAAACTGGACAAACTTATTTTTTGGAAAAATGTACTTTATTCATAAAATATCTGAAAGAACATTACAAAACACTTCTAAATGACTATCACAAAAAGTGCAATCAGATTCAAATATTACGCATGGGTCATGAGATGCTTCAATACAATCAATGAATGTTAGTCATTTCAATATGGTCATTACAGACAGTCAGTCAGTGCAATGGTATTGATGTTATCGACATACATCGCGTTGCACTCTGAGGTTCTTCAATACAATTATGATACATTTCGTTTTTACTACATACATTCATTGTATATACAATTCCCAGTCCCTTGGTGCAGTATGGCAGAAAGGTCTTAGACAGTGACCTTGCCCCATTGCGCCTTTGCGGCGGCTGCCCCAAGCTTTAGTGCGTCCCTCAGCATGTAGTCCTGGACCATGGCCTGTGCCAGTCTGCAACACTCGGTCGGGGACAATTCTTTGCACTGGAAGACCAACAAGTTTCGGGAAGCCAGGCGTCTTTCACTGAGTTGATGATCCTCTAGCTACAGTTGATATTTGTCTCGGTGTGTGTCCCTGGGAACAGCCCATAGAGCACAGAATCCTGAGTTACAGAACTGTTCAGGATGAACCTCAACAGAAACCACTGCATCTCTCTCCAGACCTTCTTTACAAAGACACATTCCACAAGGAGGTGAACAACAGTCTCTTCCCTACCACAGCCACCTCGAGGGCAACGTGCAGAGGGTGTGAGACTCCTGGAGTGTAGGAAGGATCTGACGGGGAGGGCCTTTCTCACCACCAGCCAAGCTACGTCTTGGTGCTTGTTGGAAAGTTCTGCCAAGTGACTTTGACAGTCTGCACGGGGAACCATCCCACAGGATCCACCATCTCCTTTTCTGCAGGGCCTCTAAGATGTTACATGCCAACAACTGCCTGATGGACTTGTGGTCAAAGGTGTTTCTCTGCATAAATTTTTCCACAAGGGACAGATGGTATGTCACGGTCCAACTACTTGGAGTGTTCCACAGCAGCGTGGCCAGACCCATCCTTCGCAACACCAGGGACAGGTAGAACCTCAGCACGTAGTGACACTTGGTGTTTGTGTACTGAGGGTCAACGCACCGCTTGATGCAGCCACACACGAAGGTGGCCATCAGTATGAGGGCAATGTTGGGCACATTTTTTTCCCCCTTTATCTAGAGGTTTGTACATTGCGTCCCTGCCAACACAATCCATTTTCGACCTCCAGATAAAGCAAAAGATGGCTCGGGTGATCGCCATCGCACAGGAGTGAGGAATGAGCCTGACCTGTGCCACGTACAGCAACAGCGAGAGTGCCTCACACCTGATGACCAGGTTCTTATCCACAATGGAGAGGGAGCATTGCTCCCACATGCCCAGTTTTCTTTCCACCATAGACACTCGCTCCTTCTAGTTTCTAAAGCCTGCCCCAGTTCCTCCGAACCATATCCCCAGCACCTTCAGGCCATCCAATCTGACAGTGAAGGGGACAAAGGATCATTTAGCTCAGTTCCCAAAGAACATGGCCTTGCTCTTACCATGATTTACCTTGGCTCCCAAGGCCAGTTCGAACTGGTCATAGATGTTGATCAGTCTGCACACCGACAGCAGATCCAAGCAGAAGACGGCAACATGCACAGGGAGGCTTTGACCTGACAAATGCTTGGACAACATGCTATTTATTGCCCATCCCTAGCTGTCCCCAGGACATTAAGAATTAACCACATAGTATGGCATTGGGTTACATGAAGATCAAACTGGGCAAGGGTGACAAGTTCCCTTTTCTGAGGACCTTATTGAAATATTAGTACTCATGGTCGTGTTTTGGTGCTAGCCAAACCAATTGTTAAATAATAAAATTCAATTTCACAAATTTCCATTGGGGAATTTGAATTTGTTGCCCGGGTTGTTCGTCCACTGCAATAGCTACTAGGCTACCAACCCCTTAACTAGAGGCATAGTTATTATTTTTTTAAAAGTATTTAAGTAGCAGCATAATTTTCAGAAAGTACAGATTGATTCAAATATTTTTGTGCTTATTATAAATTGACAATAAATGGCCTTTTTGCAGTCTGCCATTTTAAATGGGATTTACCTGCTGTTCGAGGAAGATGAACAAACAAATTACTTTCCTTGGAAGACTTGTTGCCAAACCTTTTGTGTTGCTTAGTTTCACAGCCAGTGGATATAATACTTTTTTTGGTCCATGATCATGCTGCATATCAGAGTGTCAGTGCTACTGATTCCCTACATAGTACCTAATGATTTTGGATATGAAATTAGGAGGAGGCGATGAGCAGATGTGGGATTCTTCAACACAGCAGCACAAATAGAAGGCTTGCAGCCAGTCACTTTCCTACCCTTTGAGTCACTGCCGAGGACATTGGTTGACAATATTTTTTAAATTAGCTAATATGCTTGCGTTGTTAAAAGTTTTTGCTCTCCCCTAATTAATTCTCAATGCATCCCCTAGCTAAACAAAATGTCTGAACTTTCTGGTTAGGAAACCAGTTACTAAGAAGCAGGATCTGGGCAGGCTGTCTGTCTGTCTTTCATTCCTTGCTTTGAGGAATCATTTGATCAGCAACAAGAGTCTCCTACATTGCAAAGCTGAGATTCCTGACTTAATTTTGTTCCATTAACTTTTATTTCTGCAGTAAAGACTCTTGTGTTGATTAAATTTTCTCATCAAGTATAGTTTGTAGTTTCATATTAACATATAATTTTGTACTTTAGTTTGGCTGAGGAAAATCTTCAATAAAGTTTCTGCTTCTCTTAAAAGTATCTACAACAAAAGCCTCTAGTAACATGTTACTAAGGTTGTATGTTATTTTGGTATTATTTTGAAGTGTGTTCAGAAATTATTATTGGGAGGGTGTTGGGTACTGAACAGAAACTGCTCAGGAGAGAGAGAGGCTGGTTACGGATGATATACATCAGCTCAAAAGATCTGTTTGCCACCATATTTCAGTGGTTCCAGGATCATGCCAATGACTGAAAGTTAAATTCCTCCTGTCCTGTGAAGTGTCCGACATTCGAAGCCAGAGGTCTTTCAGCCATGGTTCCTTATCCAACAGGACTGTCACACTGGCACCTGAATGTAATTTAAAAGTTGTTAGATGGCCATTTACAAAATGTCTGTATTCCAGAATGAGAAACCACAAATCCCTGAACTTACCCAAGAAGCATGGCTGTGTGTCTACTGAATCTTTGGTCTCCACCTCGTGGATTACTTCTGGGCCTTCTGTGCGTTTCTGGGGTTTTGACTTGCACAGTTTGCCATAGTGTCCCATCCTGTCAAAGTGGAAGCATTGGACCATACTCGCAGCACACTGATCTCTCAGTGAGAGCGCTTCATACCGAAGCGCGGGCAACATAGCTCTGCCGGCTTGGGAATTGTTTTCCTTGACCTGTCAGTGTTGTCCCTGTGTCTTTGCAGCCTGATGAGCTGAGCTGAAGGTTGGCTTCTGTGCTGTGTTTTATTCTCTCCCCTTAAGATTGTCCTGTGATACTCCATGGAGTTCGGACTGTCTAACTATCTTGATTGCCTTGTCCAGGGTTAGATTTTATTTAGCTTGTAAGAGGTCAGAGAGTGTATCATCTGTTACACCCAGCATTATTCTGTCTCTGATGAGTTCAGGCTTTAAAACCATAGTCACACCCCTCTGCCATCCTGAAGAGATCATTTATGAAGGAATTGACAGGCTCCCTAGACAGTTGGACTTTCCTATTGGTTTTCAAATTATAGTAAAATTCAAAAAGATTTTAAAAGCTCCTTGAATTTGGTGGTTGACTTATTAATTATCTGTCTTATAATTATGCCATCTGCATTTGGGCCTATAGAGTAAAGCAGTGTGTTCATCTGCTCTTCTTCTGACATTTTATTTGAATCAGAAGCGATGCTGTACTCTAAAAATATTTTCCTCCAAAGATCTATTTTGTGACAGGTTTGGGTTAGTCCAAATTGAGCTGGAAGTATTGAATTGTGATCCATGTTAAAAGGTTTTAAACTATATGTGCAGCCTTAAAAGCTTTACAGGCTTTCAGGTTAGTGTCATTGTTGACTCTGAGACAAAGCGATTTTCCATGTTTTTCGGTTTTGACGGGCTCCGAAAACGGTCGATCACGAGCTCCTTGAAGTAGACTCTTAGCATTGGTTGCCTGGACCGGCTGCGTGCTGACTTCTTTCATTCCGCGGTTTGATTTGACGACTAACTAGGCATTCGAATTCAAAATTATTCTTGCCGTTTTCTGAGCCGAGCAGTTGCAACGTTCCCAAGTGCTTTAAATAATTAATTCTTTTTTACTTATCTTACCAATTCAAAGGCCACGTGTTGGGGCTCCAACTGAGGAATCAGGTTTTAGCAACGGGCTTTCTTTCAGCAGTGCTAAATTAGGGAAAGGATTCTCAGGACAAGCTGCAGCCTGAAACTTTAAAAGAGTGAGCTAAGCCTTGCAGGCTCTATGGACTTTGCACAGTGAGGCTGGACTCCTAAGGGAGATTCAATAGTGCCTTCTGCTACAGTAAAAAATCTCTGCCTTCAGCTTCCAGGCCTTTTCTCTAGAGTGTTTTCAGGCGAATTTTCTCTGTGCCTTCAGTTTCTGTTGGGAGCTTCTCTCAGGTCAGAATTTTCATTGAAGTTTGGGTCTTAGTCTTCCAGGATCCCGGCTTGTTTCAGTATTTTAGCGAAGTTAGGGGTTTTTGATCCTCAGCTGCCACCCTTTTGGGAGGGTGTTGGTTATAAAATGATGTCTCTTGAAGAAGTCTTTGTAGTCTTCAGTGGGTTAACTGTAAGTCTTTATTAAACAAGTAGAACTATTTACGAATGTACAGTAAAGGGTACAGGCTAGGAGCTATCTCCATGCTTAGGTCTTCACCTGTCTCTGCTCTACACCGCACTGACCCCTGACTTATATCACTGTGTGGATGGTACCATACTTTGTCCCACATTAACCCTGTATGTGCCAGACCCTTATATTACAGTTACTTGTTCTTTTTCTCTCCAAAACCAACTGAACCTTTGTAATGTGAATCATTTACGGAGTTTTTGCATCGCTCACTCTGAAAACTCAGCTAAAGGCAAGTATATTAACAGTAAGTTGAAGTGTACATTGGAACTGATATTCCAGTATATCAGTTCAATCGCCTCCTGGCCACACTGTAATTTTGTTTTATTTATAAATTTACCTTGGAGGTCTTCACTGGCTTCCCAGCAGATTCACCTGATGGACAGCTGCAGGAAGTGCCTCATTCAGAACGCTAATTCTCAATACTTTGTTTATATCCTGGAGTTGCCATTTTAAGAAACTGTAATGATACCTATGCTGTGATCATGTCATTTATGGCTTGACACAATGAATTTGTCTTGTGGGTCACTTTACGTGGAGCTATGTCCCTTTTTGAGAATCATTTTATAACTTGATTGTTCTTAAGCCATTGTTAGATAGTTCACAATCCCACATTAAATAAAAGAACAGAACAGAAGATTAAGGATGGAATATTAGGAAGCCTGATAAATAAGTGGCAATTTTAACTGTCCCAAATTGGTGGGTAAAGCGTGGGAAGGCTATTAAAATAGAGCACTTCCCTTCCAGCTGATCTGAGATCTTAATGCATTAGTTTTGGTGGCAGGTGAGGCTCCTGCCAAACTCTGGTGGGACCCTCATTTAATAAGTGGTAATTGGGGCCCAAGACACACCTAAAACTCAAATGGAATGTTAACCTGCTCCTGAATGAGGCACTGACTGTAACTTGCCCCACCAGGTGAAGCTTCTAGGAAGCCAGTGAGGACATCTAAGTTAAATTTATATCTATAAAATTACATTGTGGCCAGGAGGAGACAACTGCTCCCCTGGGATCTATAAGTGAAGTCCATCTGCTATTGCAAGCTCTCCCCATATTCCAACCACTCGTCTCCCAGCTGCGAGACACTCGGGAAATCCCCCACCTATTGGACTCGTTCTATTGGCAGCAGCCTTCTGCTACTGACCTGTTCCCTCTGCATCACCCGATTTTCATCCTTTACAAGTTAAGCAGAATGAGCTCCTTTACAAATCAAAATTTGTATCTTATTCACCATGGTGTATTGGATAACATGCCTGTGTTTAATAATGAATTCCTTGACGCATTTATCACTTGTGACAGGATGCCTGCACCACATTCTTCTGTCATTGTAGAAAATAGCGTATTACAAAACCAAAGCATAAAATTGTCTAATCAAGTTTATTTTCAGCTTCATTGAGCCAAAATAAATCAGGACAATATTTAATAAGCTAGTCCTTGCTCTTCCTGCCAAGGTTAACTGCTTGTGGTCCTCCATTTTGAATCCCAGTGAGGAAGGATACCTTCCATTTTAACTCTAGCTGTGTGAAATAAAGACACGGGCCTTGACGTTCTACAGGAGTTCCTCTCCTGGCTTCTTGCTGCAACTTCAGTGGGGTGGGGGCAGCAGAATCCTCCAGAGAAACACGACCGTTTTCAACAGGTTGTATCGTTTCCCTGAAGTTTCCACTGGTTTCTGCCAACTGAAAACTGGGAGAAATCCAGTGGAATTTCAGGACTGGAGCCTTTTGCATTTGTCACTGAACGGTCATGCCTGAAATATTAACTTCACTGTTTCAGATACTGAATGATCTGCATGCATGTTCTGTTTTATTTGGCAGGAGTTGGTTTTTATTGCAGTAGGTTTTTATATAATTAGGTCATCCATATGTGTATGTGTGTGTGTGTGTGTGTGTGTGAGACTAAGGTGAAAATTTCACTGCAGCACAATACATTCCATTAGAAATCCATTAAAAATAACATTTTAGTCACATCCTGTCCAGGAAATGCAGCAACAAGTGATATCAGTAAAAATGTTTTGTAAGAAATTTAGCGCATGAAGTCCTCCCCTTTGAAACAAATTAAATTTTGTCTGTTCAGTGTTATTTTTTTTAAATTCCAGAGTTAGGATTCAGTTGCATTTTCCACCTTCATGGTCACCTTCTCTCCATCATTGCCAAGTTCTGATGATGTGCCAGACTCTGCCAGAGTCTGATATAAACGTAAGCCAGTTTTCACTGAGTGTGGAATACGGCACAGGGCGGGGTGCGCAACAATTCAGAAGTGCCATATTACAGACATCAGCTGAGTAATAGCCACATGTATAGCTGCAATCACAGGCCTGTCCAAAATGTGGCCAGGACTGTGTAAGAAAATAAATAATTCACCAGACGAATAGTGGAAAAGAGGTAATTTACAGAAGGGGACAGATTTCGAACATTATGCCTTGACCCAGACATAATGGTGAGAGTGTGTTCAGATTTCTGTCTCAGTTGCTGACCAAAATGTTTGGTAGTATCTGCAAATCCGGCCTTTCAAAATGGAAGCCCGCAGTTGGGATTTTTGTTCCAGGGGCGCAAGCTTGGTTGGAAGTCGGGCCCACTGCCCCCAGAACGAGTACAGAAGTATCCGGGTGCATAAGCGGGCTGGGTGGAGACCTGCCTCTCTGCTCTGGCACTTTAAGTTATTTTTAAATAAAGGTTAAAATAAAAAAACAGCCCTCACCCACCCCCCCCACCCCATAGACTCCTCATGCCCCATCCATGCCAACCTATGCCACTTCATCCCCACACCCAACCTCCATGGCCCTTCAGATGCTCTATACCAATTCATGCCACTCTACCTACACTCCATGACCCCTCAGGCCCTCTATGCCTCCAAAATCCCCATGGCCCTTCTTACCCCTAGGCCAATTTAGTACCAATTCATGCCAACCCATGCCCCTGCCCAGCATCCTTTGCCCTAACCTCCCTCCATGCCAACTCATCTGGTATCCTTTGACAGTTCCAAGACAGCTTTGACAATTATTTGATAGCTCAAAAGCTCCTTGGCAACTTTGACAGCTCCTTGACAACTTTGACAGTTCCAATGAGTTTATGCACTTTTTATGCAAAATCATGTTTACTTTTAACAACCTCAGAGTGTCTTACCTCTCCCAAAGGATGCTTTACCCCTCACAAAGGGTGCCTTACCTCTTCCAAAGGTGTCCTGGGACCATATCTAAAAGGGTGCCCTGGCTTCCAACCAAATCTTACCTGATCTAATCCGCACACTTTGAATTTCACACACCTGGCCTACCAGAATCCCAGTTTAGTGGAGGCAGCTGCTCTTAAATGGCCAGCTGCCTCCATATATCATGCATGCATGAACCCTGGCCCGACTCCAGTCTGGCCCCGGTGAACATAGGCAATGCCATCTTTAGAGGCAGGACGCAGGATTTCCAGGATTTTCACCATGACCTCGCCATCATAGCAGAAATCTGGGCCTCACTCTACATTTAGCCTGTGTGGTACTGAGCTAGGAGTTCTTGAAGGTTATTGGGCACAAAATGATGATTGCATTCTCTCACTGAGGCATACACGAATATGTTCCTAATAAGTAAAGCAACAAATCACTGATCTAGGGCTACATCAGGTCTGTGACATTCCTCAGTCTTCAAACAACCTATATTCATGCCAACCCATGCCCCTGCCCAGCATCCTTTGCACATGGATGATGTTTCCAACTCACGTGGCTACAGGAAGTCTGAGGAGGAAGAAATAGGAAATAAAAAGATGCTGGGGTAGAAATTCATCTTGGGCAGCAGCATCGAACAAAAATATCACCTTAATTGCCCATTATATATCTGACCTGACAAATAATTCTTCTGAGGTCAATGAAATTGATTATCAGGGTTGGTTACAGTGATACAGCCTGAATCTCCCTATCATTCATGACAAATTTCTATCCCATTTTATCTTGTAATGGTGAAAGTGCAGCAAATTATACTTTGGATGACTTCCCCAAAGCCTGTCCACCATCAATAAAGCAGAAGTCAGGAGTGTGATGGAATACTCTCCACTTGCCTAGTGAGTGCAGCTCCAACAACACTCAAGAAGCTCGACACTATCCAGGACAAAGCAGCCCATTTGATCGTCACCCCATCCACCAACTTAATTACTCACTCTGTGCACCACCAACGCATAGTTGTAGCAGTGTGTACCAGCTACAAGATGCACTGCAATAACTCACCCAAGGCTCCTTCGACAGCACCTTCCAAATTCGCAATCTCTACCACCTAGAAGGACAAGGGCAGTAGATACATGGGAATCCCACCACCTGCAAGTTCCCCTCCAAGGCACACACCATCCTGACATGGAATGATATCCCTGTTCCTTCACTGTCACTGAGTTAAAATCCTGGAACTCCCTTCCTAACAGCACTGTGGGTGTACCTACACCACATGGACTGCAGCGGTTCAAGAAGGTGGTTCACCACCACCTTCTTAAGGAGGGATAGTCAGCAAATGTCTCCCCGCAATGCTCGCAATCCATGAACAAATTTTAAAGAAGAGCATTTGGATGGCTGGGTTTTGTATAAAGTTGATTCAAGTTTACTCTGTGGTTTACCAGGCTGTATGGTGTCTCTGGTGTGGTTCCTACATTAACATGATGAGGCTGCCAACCTTCCATGTGGCTTCCTCCCAGTCACAAAGACAGGAATCAACTAATTTATATTAAACGCTCTATAGAATTAGGACTCGAGCACTAACCACACCTTTACACTAGGAACTAAACCTGCTTCTGTGGCTCACTCAACCATTTATCAGACAGTCATGGTTTACATCGGAGTAATCATTAAGCCTTACCGATGGCTGGACAAAAAGGAGTCACAGGAAATATTAGTTCAGCATCAAAAAGGAAGCAGTTCCAACAAATCCAATGGATTCGAACAGCTCATTCTGATTTGAGCTCCCCACATAGCAGTTTTTGACTGTCGTGACATGATGACATCATCAGTCAATCATTATAACAACTGGATAAGCTAATAATCATGTCTAAACAGGAATGAGGAACACAAAATAGATGTATGGGAACCCAAATCACCCACCAGGGAAGGCACTGAATTAATTGTTGTGCTTTTGCACCTTAAGAGGCTCTGATGTGCATGTCTCAGGACGTTTTACCATGTTAAAGGTGCTATTTAAATGCATGATGTGTTGGGTTTCCACAGACTGATGGGAAGGTCTCCCAAATATATGCCCTTCTTTCCCAGAACTCTGTTTTCATCCCTTCGCTTAGGTTTCTACCTCAGCCATAGTACCGAAAGAGCTCTTATCGAAATCACCATGACATCCTATGTGACTGTGACAAAGGTGAACATCTCCCCTCATCCTTCTCAGTCTGTTGCAATCTTGGTATTATATTTGAAGCCGGGATGAGCATCCAACCACATATTCACGCTGTTACTAAGACTACCTGTTTCCACTTCAGTAACATCGCCTGACTCCACTCGTCTCAGTTCATCTGTTGCTGAAATCCTCTTTCATGCCTAATTACCCTAGACTTGGTTATTTCAATGCACTGCTGGCTGGTCTCCCACATTCTACCCCCATAAACTTGAGGTCCCCCAAAACTCTGCTGCCTGTGTCTTAACTTGCACCAAGCACCGTTTCCCTGTCACCCCTGTGTTCGCTGACCTACATTGTCTCCCGACTTAAAGTTCTCACTGCTGTTTTTAAATCCCTCTATCCTTATTCCTCCTCGTCTCTGTAATCTCCTCCACCCCACGACCTTCTGAGAGATCTGCGCTCATCTAATTCTGAACTCTTGAGAATCCCCAATTTTAATTGCTCCACCATTGGTTGCCATGCCTTCAGTGGCCTAGACTCTAAACTCTGGAATACCTTTCCTACGTGTCTCTACCTCGCTCTCTTCCTTTAAGACACTCCTTATAAACCTAACTCATAGCCAAGCTTTTGGTCATCTGGCCTAACATCTCTCTATATGGCTCGGTGTCTTGTTTTGTTTTACAATGTTCCTCTGAAGTGCCTGGAGGTGTTTATTAACTAAATCCACTATATAAATATAAACAGTTGTTTCTTTCACGAGGTGGCCAATCGACAAAATTATTTTTTAAATCAATTACAACAAGTGAAATAACTCAGGGTAAAACTATTTCCCCTTATCCTTACTTTCTCCTATAATAGAAAAGATAGTCAATTCATCAACCCCTCTATTTTCTGAGTGATTTTCCCCCTCCATTTAGATGCTATGCTTTGCACTCCCTAACCAATTGGAATTGTGAATGGCAAGCTCTACACCAAGTCCTTATATATTGCCGCCAGACAGTTTTTGAGTAGCTGAATGTATTTTGAATGGAAGCCAGACACCACATGTCTGATTTTCAAAATAAAGGTCCATTTTTGGATTTAATTCATGTCTTATGTTGTGCGGCATCCCTTATTGACAATATTAGAGTTTTCATCATCAGCAGAACTCCAGTTACGATCCCACTTCCTGCCCTGTACCTGTTACACTCCCCAACAACTTTGGATTTGGAAATTCTGCCAACCCTAGGCTAAAAAATGTGTGGATTAATTCAGCCCTAAATTTCTCTCACTCATCCTGGGGAGGCAACTTTCATCCTCTTGATATCACTTCAGAGAGCCTGGCAGGTGCTCACTATATGGGGAATCACAGAAGAAATTCTGTGTTTTGTATTAATGGTAATATAACATGTCCTGACTTTGAGCGGTTAGATTTCTCCATAGTATGTGTTGGTTCACACATCTGCACTTTTCTAGGGTTAAATATAGTGGCAGAAGTAGAGATGAGCTGTTGCAGGTATCTATGGGTAAGGTGTGAGCAGAGAAATGGGCTCCTGAGCTGCGCACTCACTTTTCCCAAGGCAGTGCCAAAGTGATGGACATGTGATGTACTCACAGTTCTCCATTACCTGAAAAGATACACACAAGGCTGAATATTTTGGCTTACCTCCAAGATGGCTGCTGGGGACAAAAGCAGGAGGCGGCCCTGCATTGGCTGTGGGACCCTGGGGAGTCATGATGCAGCTTCAGATGAGAGCACTACAATGGCGAGACAAACTCAAAGAGCAGCCAGGCTTTAGGGAAGAAGCCGGGGCAGAGAGGAAGGGCCTGGCAATCAGGGGAGTGGTTGGGTAGGGAGTTCATGGTGCAGCAGCAGCACTGGAGGGCCCTCCATCGATCATCGAGTGCCCATAAAAGTGGACCCCCACCACCGGGAAGCCACTGGAAGGCTGCCAAGGTTTACCCAGCGGTCTCCTCACACGACAGCGGGCCCCCCCCAATGTGGGCAAAATGTCCGCGGGGGTGGGAAGTCACCCTTAATTGAGCCACTTCTGGTCATTGTCCGGTGGCGGCTACATCACTATGGTTACCGCTACTGGCGATATGCCATGGTGACAGGGAGACTTCAGGGTTGCCACCAAACGCCTTCCCCCACCATAATGCCAGCCTCCCCCCACATCCCAACCTGATGGGCCGGGAAAATTCAGTCCACGAAGTCACTGGAAATAAAATCAAGGAGAGAGGCAAAACGGCTGCTGATTCACAAATACCCGCATGACACCATTGCACATTAACTAGACTGCTATCACGTACCTCCTGTCAGCCGACCCCACAACAGTATGACATCAGTCGGTGGAAGGCACGTGGAACAGGGAAGCTCGGGGCAAAGAAAAATAGAAGGTAACTTAAAAATGTGTTTTTATTACTGTGTTTTTTTTTTAAATGTAATTTAGACTTGTACCTCTCCAGCATTCGAATCATTTTTGTTAGCAATTCTGGCGACTGTTTCACAAGCCCAAAACCAGCCATGGGGCAGGGGTAGAATCACGGCCCACGGTACAACAAGTCCCAAAGTTCTCTACACATGGCAAACAACAGGCGGAATCGCCCCGGGTTTGCACTAAGTGCAGTGGTGGGCGGGAAAAAGGATGTTTTACTCGCTGGCCATACTGGCGGCTTTTAACACCGTATCATCCCAATCCTGCCTCATTAACCATGAATTCCCGGGAAACACGCCGTTTTGAGGGCGGGCGGGCGGGTTCAGATTCGCCAGCCACGCCATCGCCTCGCCGGGCGCCATATTTAAAGTGCAGCCACACACACACCTCTCAGTGCTTCCAGCCCAGGACTGCTGCAAAGAAGACATGGCCCAAAAGGCAAGAAGACTGCAGCCCCCTGATTCAGTGATGCGTCACTCGAGAGCCTTTTGGATGCCCCGGGAGCCAGCCGTGATGTCCTCTAACCCAGCTCGGGTCACAGGAGGGGCAGCAACATTACCATTCTGCTTTGATAGACAATGGCAGTGGTGATCAGTGCCAATACTGCACAAAAGAGGTTGGCCAGCCAATGCGGATAGAAGATGAATAATGTAATCTGTGCAGCCATGGTAAGGGGACTATCTTATCACTCTAAACTTACATGGCCATCGCACATTAATTGGCATCTCACTCACTGCCAGCTCAACGGAAATCACCACCCACTCTCTCACACAATCCCTCATATCTCCATCTGGCCTCATCTCCTCTGGAGACTGCCTCCTCAGCCCTCATCATCTTAAGGCCACTTGCACAGGTCAACCTGTGTCCCCACACACACCCTGGGATACCCCCTTCCCCATTATAGCCCTCGTCCTGCAACCTCTTCCCTTGCCTGAGGCCATTTCTCCCCTTTCCCCAAGCAAGCCCTAGCCCCGCAACCATTGAGAAGCCACTCCCACCTTGTGGTGGGTCTGGTAGGTAGGGACTGGCCCCAGAGCCCCCCTAAAAGTGGCGTGGTGCTGTCTGTGAAGCCTGGCGCTGATGACTGAGTACTGCCTGAAGCAAGGTAGGCAAACAAATCTTGAAGTCCCGAGTGAAGTGCAGCTCACCAGGAGCACATTGCTTATGTACAGTTGTGAAACACGTCAGCATCCAATCACACAGATATGCTTGGATGATTCAGCGTGGGGGATGATTCCAGCGAACTGGGCTTATAATGATACGTAGAATGTATTACAATGAAGTTCCCAGCATCCAATGGCAGGAAACATAACCCACCATTGGTGGGCTGAGCAGATGATCGCAAACTGGTTCCACGACGCCGTGAAACCGATTTTTGGCTTTCTCTCCATATGTCCGCTTGCACTGCCAAACACGCCCGATGCCTGCGGGCACGGAAAATTCCACCCAGCGTATATTGTTGACCATGAAACACTTTTGCTTTGAAAACTCCCCTGAGGGCAATTCCGACACAGAATGTGCAGCCTCAACAGCTGAATAGCTGTGAATTCTAAGCATGGAAGGAAAGTGTGGTAGCTGAGCCTTAGAAATGGCGCGGCTCCCCGCACTGGGTTTTTATTTGCTACAACAACTCGCTTGCCTGGCTTGAGGTCTGAGGTCAGAAGTTTGTTTTGTAATTGATGAAAATTCACTAAGAATGTTAAAAACGAGCAGCTTAGAACTAAATGGGGGAAATGATAAATTCCTCTTTTAAAAATCAAATATTTGGGTGTTGAATGGGTTGCCCAGCGTAAATGGGCATAGGTGGTTTACTAGCTTGATTCTGCAATCGCCATGAGAGGGCCCTCACCCGCCTGGCTTAGCAAATCAAAGTCCTGTGGTGTTCACGGGAACTTTGGAAAATGAGGTGGTCTAGTGTTCAGTGCCTCAGAGAGATGCAGAGAAGACTCTTAACAGGTTCTAGGGTCAGGATCTTCTTACCCCTCAGGAGGCAAGGAAGGAGGTGGGTGGGCCTGAGAATTAGGTGGGTTGGCGTCAGGACCGATACTCAACGCCTTCCCACCTCCGCTGGTATTAAGTTGTGCTGGAAGCACAATGGTCAACCTTCCCACCCCACCTCCACTTGGATCCCTTAAGTGGTCAATTAACGACCACTTAAGGACCTCTTCCTGCTTCCTCCGCAATCTTTCCAGCTCCAAGCAGGTCTGACAACATGCTGCCTGCACGCCTGGTAAAACTGTGCAGGCTGCATGTCAGCTGGAGGAGTGGTCCCTTGATCTGCACTACTATGTGCATGAGTGAAGGCGTGGATATTTGGCAGAGTCGTGGCAGCTAACAGCCACTTGCTACACCCCCCCCCCCCCCCTCAACCACCCACACGGTGGTCCTTCTGCTTGAATTTACCAGGTGAAACAGCATAAGAGGCATCAAAAACAGTAAGTTTTTAAAATACTATTTTTGTGGGGCCTGGAGGAGTAGGTGTGCTTACCTAAGATCCAAAATAATAACACAGGCCTTTTCCACTCCAGGCTCATCCCCCTCAACTCCCAGCCTCCAACCTTCCTGCCAGCCAGGTCAGCTTCCACATAGAATCATAGAATGGTTACAAGGAAGAAGGCCCATTGTGTCTCTGCCGGCTTTCTACAAGAGCAACCCAGCAACAGTGAGTCCCACTCCCTCACCCTTCTGTAGCCTGCAATTTTTTTTCCCCTTCAGGTGCTTATCCAATTTCCTTTTGAAAGCCATGATTGAATCTGTCTCCACCATTCTCTGGCAGTGCATTCCAAATCCTAACCACTCACTGAGCAAAGATTTTCCTCCTGTCACTGTCCATTCTTTTGCCATTCATCTCAAGTGTCTTCTGGTCTTCTCCCCCTCCACCAAAGGGAACAGTTTTGCTCTATTTACTCTGTATAGACCCCTCGTGATTTTGAACATCTCTATTAAATCAACCTTCTCTAAGGAGAACAAGCCCAGCTTCTCCAATCTATGCTTGTAACTGAAGTCCTCATCCATGAAACCATTCTCATAAATCTTTTGTACAGCCTCTGTAAAGCCTTCATATCCTTCCTGAAGTGCAGTGCCCAAAATTGGGCACAATACTCCAGTTGAGGCTAAACTAGTGTTTTATAAAGATTCATCATAACTTCCTTGCTTTTGTATGCTATGCCTCTATTTATGAAGCCCAGGATCCCATGTGTGTATTCATTCTATCAAATGGTCCGGTATTGGGCTAGCTCGAAGCTGGTGAGCTGTATCTGGGTGCCCATTTGATGGTGGGAGCTCACTGGCAATATAACAATAAGCTCTGGCCCTCTGCATGCAGTCGTCCCACTGACAGCATCAGGCAGCACAGTCCACCTGAAATCTCCCTCGTGGTGTCTGGTTTTTAATTCTAGTTATTTCCAACATCATCGGTCAAAAAATAAAAATCAGGTCGCCTGCCCCGAAGCTGCCTTGACTGCAGTAGGGCAATCCAATGGAAAACAGCTCCTTCAAATCAACTGTTAGATTTACAGATAATGATTCTTGCATATTTATATTTGGTCTGTGTTTATTCCTGCTTTTGATTATAATTAAAGCCTTCAGCATCAAATCTAGTGCAAGCCAAGGAAGTGCTTCGAGCTATTTCTCGCCGGAGCTTTTCAGGAGGGTTGTCCTACTGGGGCAGGAACCCATCCCTGTGCGTGATTGTCATACCCTTCTGATTAGATGATCTCAGAAGATACTTTAAGTAAATAAGGATGAAAAGCAACGTAATTGTAAGTTCATTTCTTTTAATGTGGTGAGCACTTCATCATGGTCCCTGGAGATGAGAGGCAGTCACGCAGATGGAAAATATTATTGTTCCATTCACCCATGATCAGCATCTTTCCACATTTATGAATGGACTGGGCCTGAGATAGTCCACTTGCTGGGAACATTCTCAGTATATTAACTGCAAGTACTCTGCCCTTGCCTTTCTCTTGAGCTTGTTTAACTGAAATGTACCGGCTCGCACTGAGTATTTTATGGAACGTAGCTGTTTTAAATTTCAGTACTTTTCTCTTTCTCTCCTTGGTAAAACTTTTCTGTTCTATTCTTCTGGCTCAGCTCCTGAGAACACTGATCTCTTCAAGGTTCCAGTTCCATTGGTGCCAGGCACTCTGGTACTGCTTTTGATTATAATTAAAGTCTTAAGCATAAAATCTAGTGCAAGCGAAGCAAGTGCTTCATTCAAACTGCTTCTCACCAGGATTTTTCAGGACAATTGTTCTACTGGGGCAGGAAACCATCCCTGGCCCATTCCCTTTATGGATCAAGACAGTAAAGTGTCAATAATGAGATGGCAGGTGGCCCACAGGCTTTCGCATGCTCTCTCCTCCCCACTGTGGGTTTGAAGTGGCTGCCAGCACTCAAGCCCTGAGCACAAACTGGGCAAAACTTACAACCTCAGTGGGCATAAATCAGCGCTGGAAAGAAAGGCCACCTCCCATATTCCCTGCCTGATTCTCCTGTCTATTGATTTGAACGTGAAAGGGTGATCAGTATGTAAGGTAACACACAAGACACAGTGCTCATTTTAAGTTGGTACTTGTAACTGACCCAGAGAACACATTGAAAAAAGGAGGTATGCCACCTCTGGGGTTTAGTGATCATAGAATGTTGGGGTTTAACATGATATGGAACCCTAATATACCAACAACAATGATCAATTGTATTTATCTTGTACCTGTAACATAATACTTCACGGAAGTGTTATAAAGCAAAGTTGAACACCAGCCACACAAGGCGTTCAGGCAGATGGCCAAAGTCTTGGTCAAAAAGGTAGGTTTTAAGGAGCATGTTAAAGGAGGAAAGTGAGGTAGAGGGACAGAGGTTAAAGGAGGGAACTCCACAGCTTGGGGTCTGGACAGCTGAGAGCACGACTAGCATTGATGGAGCAATTAAAATCAGGGATGCTCAAGAGGCCAGAATTAGATGAGCACTGGATTAACAAACAATTAAAAGTGAAATAAGAAGGGAAAATTACCTCTCCAAAATCTGCAGGGAGAAAGAAGAAGGGAATCAAAGGGATGACAAGTGAATAGGGCACCCAATAATGTGGATACTCCTGCCATGCTGTGTTAACTCAACATTATTACAATCATGCAGCTCTTCCTTGAGGCTTGACCCTGTCTAATTGGTAGTCTGTAACTACAAAGCTGAAAAATGTAATTTTTTATTAAGAGTTTCCATCTCATTGAGGAGGTTTCTGATCAATTCACATCCAAAAACTTGCTCTGAAGACTCTGCTCACATTTTGACAGCTGTGACAAATTTCACCACAACAGCTTAGACAATCCACAACATTCTAAAACAATCTACAACATTTTTTTTAAAAAAGTCAACTCGCTCTTTCTCCCAATGTTAATGGATCTTTTTTAAAATTCCAGGATCCAGATCTGCATCTTCACCAAAAAGTAATGAGTTCTTCCTTGGGCTATTTCCTTCCTATGTATCAAGTTTTGTTGAAATCTATCCATTACTTTTTCAGATATATTGTTTACAAACTGAGTAATAGGGGTGAAAATGTTGCCTCTGCCCATCTTGAGTGGCAGAGATAACAAGTGAAGAGGGTGCTAAGTAGAGTGCATACCTCTGCCATATTGTGTTAACTCAACATTAATAAAATTATGCAACTCTTCAGGAGGCTTTTCCCTGATGCGTAGCAACTACAAAGATGAAAGAATAAATCTTCTTATTAATAGCTTCCTTCTCACTAAGGAAACTTCAGGTCAATCTGCATCCAATAACCTGCTCTGAAAATTTTGCTCACACTTTGACAGTTGTGACAGATTGTACAATAGCAGCTGAGATGATCCACAACATTCTAGAACAATCAATAGCATTCTAGCTCAAACAGCCCACAACATTTTTTTTAAAAAGTCAATTGGCCCCATCTCCCTATATTAACAGATCCTTAAAAAAAATTCCAGGATACAGATCCTGATCTGTATCTTCACCAAAAAACTACATAGTTCTTCCATAGGCCATACTCTATCTGTGTAGAAGTTTTGTTCTGTGTAGAAGTTTTGTTGAAATCTGCCCATTAGTTTTTGAGATATATTGTTTTACAGGCTAACAAATGGGTGAAAACATTATCTCCTCCCACCTTCGGTGACAGAAGTAACATAGCTAGAGAATTGTCAGGGAAGAGGTGAGAATATTTTATGATGCAAATGGAAGAAAATCACAGGACGGTAAATATTCTTAATATTTCAGCCAATTAACGGACAATTAACAAGTTGGGGAGAGATCAATAGAATGGACCATGTTGAGGAGTAACATCAGCATTGTCCAGTTGAGCTGATTAGTCTGTTACTGTGCAGAAGATTCTATGTAATTCTGGATAAATGAATTAGGATTGGACAAATGGCCTTCCTCAAGACAAAGTATCTTGTGATTTTACCCACTAGGTCTTTGAGGTGCCAAAACGTATTTTTTCTAGAATATTTCAATCATCAGGAAATACCTTAGCGCTAGGAATGTTTATGTTTTTTCTCTCACTAAGCTGTGAGACTGTAAATTCTGTCCAAACTGCAGTAAACCTGCATTCCTGGCTCTGCCGGATTTAACTTGCTATTTATTCTCACCTTCTGACAAGTTTGTAAAAATATAATACTGTTTGGATAGAATCAATCAGTGAACAGCAATGTGTAGACTCTTACAGTATCTGCCAAGCCACCCTTTTCTGATTCAGCCTTTCACCATGCGTCTGCGGCTGAAAAATATTCACTTCCATTTCCGTCTCCAATTCAGCTGCTGCACTCACACATTCGAAAGGCTTAATGAAAGAAACAGTGGCTTCCCCTCCTTTACAGCAGACTTGCTGACGTAAAAAAATTAAAAACCTGAGCAACGTACTGATCTCCATAAACAAATCTTAATACTGTCATTGTACTGTGATTTAAATAATTGTGCAAGGGTATAAGTATTAGAACTTTGTTAGATGTTTTAAAGGTGTTCTGCATATCAATTATCTCATTTCATCACGTATTAATTCCATTCTTTTAATAATTTTATCCTTCAATGTTGAGTATGATATTCAGTACAATGTCTGGTTATAGCTTGTGCCTGTATGTAAATCAATTCTAAGGAAATCCCTTTTCTATATGGTTAAATATTTTGCATATAGCACATCATACTTGAAATCTGAGGGTTATTTTTTAATTATTCACTTATATAATCATGGTTTGTTTAGTTAACTGTGCTGATTTATCTAGAGATCCAGGAACAGCTAATACTTCAATCAATAGCAAGGAACTCCACCCAGGCTGTTATCTGAAAAGGAAGAATGTGCAGGGTTATGGGGAGAAGGCAGGCGAATGGCACTAGGTGAATTGCTCATTCGGAGAGTCAGTGCAGACACGATGGGCCAAATGGCGGCCTCCTGTGCTGTGCTGTGCTTCTGGGACTCTGTGAAATATATCATTTATTTGTTTTCAAATCCAGCCATTCAACATTTTTTTCCAAAGTGCTATCTGTTACCCTTTTGATTTTTGACCATGCTAAGTGTAATTAAGATTTAGAACATTTTAAATACATAGAAATCTAAATAATTCTGGGAAAAAATTATGAACTTTCCAAAAGAGTTATCCACTGCATATTACATACATCATGAAGAAGCTGTCCCCACATTGAACTCCTACACTTTCTGGGACTTAAAATCTCTTTTTCAGCTTGTGTTGTACATCTGAATAAAAAGGCTTCCAGAATACACTCTGCCCTGACGCAACTCCCAGAAATCAGTTTATGGCTGTCACACTTTATAGATAGTTTCTTTAAATTCTTTCATGGGATGTGAACGACCCTGGCAAAACGAGCAGTTGTTGCCCATCCCTAATTGCCCTTGTGAGGGTGGTAGTGAACTGCCTTCTTGAACCTCTGCAATTCATCTATTGTACATATACCCACAGTGCCATTGGAGAGGGAGTTCCAGGTTTTTGACCCAGTGACAGTGAAGGATATAATTCCAAGTGTCAGGATGATTTATGACTTGAAAGGAAAATTGCAGGCGGTGGTGTTCTCATGCAGCTTACAGTCCTTCTAGGTGGTAGAGGACGTGGGTTTGAAAGGTAATGTTGAAGGAGGCTTGGCAAGTTGCTGCAGTACATCTTATGTATGGTACGAACTGCAAACAAGCAGGTTTAGCAAGCAGGTGTTCTGGATGGCTAGTCTTTATTAATCATAAAAATAAAGATATTGCAAGTTTTCTAAGTGGACAATTAGAAAAAGGTCTTCCATATACAGCCTTCTGATTAGAAATCAGATTGAGGATCAAAACAATTCTCTAGGGACAGCTATACTTCCCTACATTCCTGGTGTTATTTCACAGATGAGGACCTACATGACTTAAAATTTTGTGTTTTCATTTTAAAATTTGAAAGTTTGATTCCACATCTTTTGCTGCATTCTACTCACTGACATTTCCCTTCCCCCACCTCCCCTCCCCTCCCCCCACTATATTCCATTATTTCCTGTTTCCACTAACTGGCTCAACACCCCAGCTCCTTGGTACTGTTCTCATTGTCAAGGCTTTTTCCCACTTATTTTTATCTGTTCTAGGGGTTTGGGTGAGGCTGGCAAGGCCACATTTACTACCAATGCTTGTTTTCCTTGAGGACCTCCTCCTTGAATCATTGTAGTCCTTGGGGTGATGGTGATCCCACAATGTGTTAATTAGGATATTGATCACAAAAGATTCAGAGGAACAGAAATATATATCCAACTCAAGTTGGTGTGTCTTGGAGGGGAACATGATGATGGTGTTCCCACACCATTGTTGCTTTCTCCCCTACTTGATGGTAAGGGGAAGAAGGTGCTATATAAGTCACATTGGTGAGTGGCTGCAATGCATCCCATAGATTGTGTGTACTGCAGCCAAACTGTGCCAGTTGCAAAAGAGTAGATATTTTGTCCAGTGGCAGAAGTAAGTGAACCACTCTGTTCTGGATAGCATCGAATTTCTTGTTGTGTTCATCAAGATGAATGTGAGTATTCTATCACAATCATGACTTGAGTCTGGTACATGGCGAACAGGCTTTGAGGAGTCAGGGGGTGAGCCACCCTTCACTGTACCCAGACTCTATTCTATTCCTGTAGCCATGTTGTTGATATGGGTGGTACAATTAAGCTTAGGGTCACTAGTGACTTGGTAATAGCAATGCAATTGAAGATCAAGGGGAGAAGGCTGGGCATATTATTGTCGTTACCTGGTACTTAGGTGTCGCAAGTGTTACCTGCCCCTTGTCAGCTCCATTTCCAGCACTTTCCAAATGTACTCCACTTCCCTGCTGTACTTCCCAGCCCCCTGCCTTGCTCTGCTACCCAAACATTGGACCTGGTTGGACATTACCACCATGATCTAACCCTCAGAATTCCTGGCTAAACACTGCAGCAGGTCAAAAAGTAAAAGAAAAGGCCTGAATGTGCAGTCCACTGTAAATAATCCAGGATACCAAATTTGTTAAATTCAATTTCAATCCCACTAGTTTAGACTTATTAGCTAGGTGATATTGTGACATCCCAGAACCATTTCTTTTCTAATGTCTGGGAGCTGAAGGTAGAGTGTGCATGAGTGGATATATGCTCATACATAGATAAGAGCAAAATACTGTGGATGCTGGAAATCTGAAACAAAAACAAAAATTGCTGGAAAAACTCAGCAGGTCTGAGTTCTCTGAAGAAGAGTCATACGGACTCGCAAGGTTAACTCTGAGTTTCTCTCTACAGATGCTGTCAGACCTGCTGAGTTTTTCCAGCAATTTTTGTTTTTGTTATGCTCATACATAGGTTGGTATGAATCTATTTCTATCTAAATTTTCAAAGATCTACAGAATTCATTCTCAATGTCAAAGAAGTTAGCTTTGAAGAATAGGGTTCAAATGTAACAAAACCCACATATATTACCAAAAATTAAATGTTTGCAATGTTAGGTCCAAACTAGTTAACATACCCACATAAAATGTCAGGTTGCACTTATTTCTCTCTTGGTATTGTAGGTGTATGCATGTTTGCACATACATGCTTTAAAATGTGAAGAGATATCTAGGAAAGAGTTTCTGTTTTGGATGTAGTTGGCAATACAGGTGAAAATTGAGCTCATATGTATGCTGGTTTTCTGAAGTGAAGTTATGGGCCTAGAATTTTGACATGACAGAGAGGCTCTCCATCATGGAGAAAATCACTGAAATAGCTGGAAATTCTAAGTCCTGCCCCCGAACCTGGCATTTCCCATCTTCGCAGGGGCCAGACTAGAGTTGGGCCAGGATTCACACGGGCACTATTCGCGGAAGCAGCTGGCCATTTAAATCACCAGCCGCCTCGATCAAAGTGAGACTTTGGAAGAACAGGAGTGTGGAATCTGGAGTGTGCAGATTAGAACAGGTAAGAGGACATCTGAACTTGGTGGATGCATTTGAATAACCAGGAGGAGTAAGGCACCCTTTGGGATTGTTAAAAATGAAGATGATTATGCATTTTTTTACACTCAAAATCATTGGAGCTGTCAAGAAACTGTTCAGCTGTCAAGGAAATGTCCAGCTGTCAAGGACTATAAAAGCTGACAAGAGACTGTGCAGCTCTCAAGGAACTGTCCAGCTATCAAGGATGTGTATAAGAGCTGTCCAAATGTCAAGGAATGGTCCAGCCATCAAGGAACTGTCAAGGATCTGTCTTACCTGTCAAGAAACTGTGCAGGGACACTAGATGAGTTGGCATGGAGATGGTAAGGGCAAAGGGTGGTGGGTGGGGGGAATTGGGTTGGCAAAAGTTGCCATGGATGGGGCTTAGTGAGTGTGTGGGGGAGTATGATGTGAGAGGGCTGGAGGAATGTTTTTTGTTTTATTATTATTTTTTATTTATTTAACCACAGTGCCAGAGCACAGAGGCAGGCCTTGCATCCAGTCCGCCTCTGCACCCGGCAGCCTGCATATTGGTTCCAGGTCACTGACCCTGACTCCTGTTTCAGATCGCCCCGCACCCCCTGACCAAAAATCCAACCTGTGGGTGGACATTTTTAAAGGTCAGGTTTGCCGAGCGGGTAAATCTCCCGACTCCATGAACCTGACACGGGGTCGAAAATCTGGGCCATGATTCAAGTTTCTATTCAAATACACTTGCATAACCCCAATCATAAAATCTTCCCTCAAGCTGCATGAATCAGGCAGTGTTTTACAATGTCATTGTTTATTTTCACCCATTGCATTAAAAAATATTCTTTGACATATTTAATAGTCGTAACCTGGTGCCATTTTATTAAGATGACTGAAAATTGAGTTTATCACAAAAAACATGCATTTTTAATAAGACTGGCTAGTTCATCACCTGTAACCTAATTTTAAACATCTGACTCTTTTAAAAAGAAATATAAAACCACTTGCTAGTTTCATTGATCTACACTGGTCAGTTTCTTGAATTAAAATTTTTAATATTTGCATATTTTAAAAGGTGCCAACAAGTGCCCTTACACCAAAAAAGCTTAATTGTTAAGAACCTTTTCAAAGCACACAGGTGCAACTGGCAGAAATGTGCCATGCTGATGAATTCGATAGGGGTATTGCTAGTTTTGTGGGCAGGACAGGCTTCCCACGCAATGTTTTTTAAACCAGCATAAATGATCATGGCAACTCGATTTGCACTGGACATAGCTTATGCTTGAAATTCCTCAATCTTTTCCACTAGCCTGGTAAATGGAACCTAGTGAAAACTTTATCGCATGTCTATCTACAGGAAGCAGAAACAAGAACAGTCACAGCAAAGAAAGTTTTAAAAAATCTTTCTGGTTGGAGAATTCCTGCCTCTGCCCGACACACCATCTTGGCTTTGGAGTTTAAAATGTCCAACAGTTTCAGAATGGGGCACGTGGTTTTGGAAAACATAAAATCTTCAGTAACCTTTTTATTTCTGAAACACACCCTGTTTTTTGCCTTCTAATTAATTCCTTCTCTTTAAGAGTTTATTTTTAAAAGCTGAACATTCCTATAAATATGTCTCTGGGTTTCGTTCTGGTTTGTGAAACCACTCCCTTTGCTCTCTATGAAGAAAATTAAATCAATGCAAGGTGAGGATACTGTTATTCTGCATTGTATAAAATGATTGTCAAAGCACAGAAATGTGGAACTATTAAAGAGTTTTAATCTTCTATTACCGACCTTCTCACTTCTCCTGCCAATCTACAGTCAGTGAACTTTTACTATATGCAGTGACTCACAGGAGTCAAAAAGCCACTGAAAACTTGATTTATGTATCAGGAGTGGCACTGCAATAAATCACTGACGAACTGGCATTCAACAGTTATTTTCCAAATTAAAAGCTCTTAATGGGAGAACGCACTTAAAAGGAAAAGTTGTGCCAAGGAAGTGGCCATTAGGCTGTCTCATTTCCCTTTAAAATCCATTGTTTGTGTAACATTTCAAAACACTTCAGTCGATTTGTTGTGTCACTTGTATGAAGTTCAAATTTATTCAGCAAATTAAGAGTTAACACTGTGTGGCTAGCAAAGGCATTTCTGCACCAAAGATTAGGATTCTCTCTCTCACTTGTAGGAATATACAATTAAACATAAGATGAAGCTCCAGTGGAATTTCACACTGGTGTAGGACACAGATTTACATCCACAGTTCTCCATGTGTAGAGTTTCAGGTTTCAGCAGGAGTTAGATCTCAACTGGAGACTCTCCCATTACATCTAGCGTCCAATTATGCAGTAGCATTAGTAGATGATTGGGAACTGTACACTTTTAATCAATGACTCTTTTTGCTGTTATTTTGACAGTGGAACACAATGAAGATGTTTTTCACCATAAAGCACATTGGAAAGAATTTAAGTTCGATTTAACTCAGATTCCTCGAGGTGAAATTGTAACTGCAGCAGAGTTTAGGATCTACAAAGGAGCAAATGAAAATTTCCATGGAAACATGACCCTTCATATCACAATTTACCAAGTGTTGCAGGTGCTCCAGGACAGGTTAGTGCATATTATATAGTGTTCATGCAGTCATATAACCTGTGGTTTATAACTGAGATTGTGCCCTCCTCCCCACAACTAGAAAATGCTGCATTACCTGATAATGCTTTCACAAAATTCTTTACCAAGGAGTTTTGCCTGCAGCTCCCTGAAGGCATTGGCTGCTGCTGAGATACATTCTACAGATACTCCCACTATTCATGTGCAAATCTAGATAATAGCCAAGAGTAACTTAGTGTAACTCAAGAGATAATCACCAGTCCATTTTACATCTTTCCTGGAAATGGAAATAAAAATCCAAAGAGGTGTAAAACACATTAACAATTTACCATTGGCTAAGTTACACTATCACACAAATTCCATGATTTTCCTCAGCATGAGTGGGCTGTTCAACCAACAGGAGCAGCACAGTTGAGTCTGATCTTGACCTCATCTAACATCCATACACACAGATAAATACAAAAAACTGCGGATGCTGGAAACCCAAAACAAAAACAGAATTATCTGGAAAAACTCAGCATGTCTGGCAGCATCGGCAGAGAAGAAAAGAGTTGGCGTTTCGAATCCTCATGACCCTTCAACAGAACTGATTGATAATTAGAAGAGGGGTGAAATATAAGCTGGTTTAAGGTGGGGGGAGGGGTGGGTGGTGTTTGGAGGGAGAGAAGTGGGGTGGGGGGGTGTGGTTGTAGTGACAAGCAAGCAGTGATAGGAGCAGATAATCAAAAGATGTCACAGACAAAGGTACAAAGAAGTGTTGAAGGTGGTGATATTATCTAAACGAATGTGCTAATTAAGAATGGATGGCAGGGCACTCAAGGTACAGCTCTAGTGGGGGTGGGGTGGAAAGACTAGCAGGGCATACAAGATTTAAAAATAATGGAAATAGGTGGGAAAAGAAAAATCTATATAAATTATTGGAAAAAACAAAAGGAAGGGGGAAGAAACGGAAAGGGGGTGGGGATGGAGGAGGGAGTTCAAGATCTGAAGTTGATGAATTCAATATTCAGACACACACACTCCCAAACCCAATGAGGAATAGGAACCGTAGCCAATATTTCTCTAGACCCAGTGTTAGTGAAGTTGACTGTATCACCTGATTTCGGCCCTGGCTGGGATCAGCTAAGTCAGAACACACTGGGGATTGAACCTGGGACTTTTCTGATCCAGAACCCATTGCACATACAAGCTAAGCCATTAGGCTGTCCCATTTCAGAGTATCCTTCAGTGAGTAAGTTTTATAAAATAACATTTTGCTCTTACCACTGAAGTAGGCCCCATGTTCCCAAGACAATATTTTTAAATAGCTGTTGCTCACTTAGATGGCCTATTGGTTAAATTGGTGTGGCAGGACATGAGTCATTGGGTCTAGATGGTAAGCAGAAAAAAAGATGCTTATTCATAAGCAAGGAGTCAAAGTGAAGGATGTCAACCTCGTCCCGTATTATGCATGTCTTAGCAGTTGGTTCCAGAGGTCAGCAAAGATGATACTAAAGGTCAAAACTGAACATATTTAGCAAAACAACTGGGAGGAAAATATTGGTCAGCAGTATGCTGACTTTTAAGTGATATGAACATAGCTCATTTTTCAAAAATAAAAGCATAGAAAGCTAGAAATACATGGTAAGCATCTGGAAGAAAAAGCCTGATTAACATTTTGGGTGGGACTCTTCATCAGAGCTGTTATTTGCATTTTTGTTTCTTTTTAGAACTGTTAATCAGTAAGTTGTTACCTCCCCTCATGAGACCCAACAAAACGTTTATTGAAAATCGCATTTCCTGGGTAGAGCAAGCAGCAGAGATAAAATCATGGGATCAAAGGACTTTAAGTGAGGCAGTCTAGTCATTCGTGCTGAGAGCTGGTCTGACAGGCAGACAGTCAAGAGTTCAAGTCCCAGGGCTATCTAACGCCTGGATGAGTTTTCAGGCTGTTTTTTTTGTCCAGGTTGCAGCCCAATTCATCGTGTAGTTTGGCAGTGTCCATCTCAAAAGGGAGGGATAAACTTACCCCAGTAGCACTAATAGGGGTCATGCCAGCTGCACAGAGGAGTATTTGTAAGAGTAGAGAGCTTATGGATGATGTGAACTCAAATATGACCAGAAGCAAAGCATAGAAAAATCAACATTTATTTGATATTTCTTTTTTGATTTCCATTTTCAAGCTGGACTCCCACACACAATATGACTTCCCACAAGCTGTGACAATGGATGAAATCAGCTGTTCTATGGTTAGTTGTTTCCCACACCACTCCTACCAGCATTTGAATAGTGTGGTGTGGTGAGGGATTCTGTGTCAGCAAATGTTTGCTCATTTCCCCCCTCCTCCGCCACCCCCAAACCCTATGCCAGTAACTCAATCAAATTTGTCATCTGGGGAATCTGAAGTCCAAATATTAATCAAAACTGAGGTTCAAGCCTGTTTGAGTCATGAAGCGACACTCTGCAGTCATGCAACCTGGAGCTCCAGAAAAAAAAGTCCACTTGTGCCTTCCTGAAGAAAGCCTTGCCCACTGGGGCTGTACATGGAGAAATTGGTTCTGGCTCTGGTTTGCCATCAACAGGAGATCAGGGCTGCCTGCACCTCATTTCCCGATGCATACTCCCAGAGGAATGAAGCTTCACACTAACATCAAGTGGCAACTTATCTTTATTTGTTGGAATGATCCCTCTTTTGAGTATTTTCCAGCAACTGAACTCCTTTTATTTCAGTATTTAATAAATTATAATACACTTTAAAATAAAATTATATGTCTCTATGGTTCTGTGTTGAATCTATGAGTATTATCCCTAGGCTTTTGGAGTTCTGGTTTTAAAATGATAAGAGTTCAGATGAGAGCACATCTGTCCCAATTGTTCCAATAGGGTTTGAACATTAAAGTATTTGAATTATAGCGTACTGCTTTTTACATTAGTCAAGAAAAGAAAAAGGCAACCTTGTTGAATTTTTAGTTCACGTCAAAACATTGCTATACTACTCAAGGGGTTAATCAAGAAAGAACAACTGAAAACTGTAAGCCTGAAGTTTATTACAATGAAATGTGTTGTATGTAAAAATGCAGCAAGTTTAAAAATAGTCGGGAGGAAATGGCTGGCAGTAATGAATTGTCAATTACTGAGCAGGGGTTTGATGGAGGAGGTTTGAGGATGAAGCATAGGCAGAGTGGAAATGAAGGAGAGATTCAGGAGAACTATAGGTTGAGATTGCTACTTGGGAGAAACTTGACAAAATTATGACAACTGGGGTCTGGGCAGCTGTTTTGGGTGCTGTGGAGTGCATGGGGGAAACAGTTCTTCCCTTTTTTGACAAAATATTTTAGCTCACAAATGTGAATTTTAATATCAAAAGTCAAGGTAAGAAGGAGAAACTTGGTCTCCCTTCAACTCCACCCCACCCCCAAAACAACTGGGAGGAAAACGTTGGTCAGCAGCATTAGTGATGTGAACATAGCTCATTTTTCAAAAATAAAAGCATAGAAAATTAGAAATACATGGTAAGCATCTGGTTCTGGTGGCTGCTAAGTACGGTTTATGAAACACACTCTCCAATGTTAACAAGATCACCCTGAACCTGCATAGCTGCACGTACTATAGGTCAGAAAAGCTTCAGCTTGAGATAGTAACTGAATGTGTCTCTGGAAAACTGCTGATTTCATCTCAGTCTTTAGTTGACAGCTTGTGTTAACTATATGAGAGATTCCATTCATTTGCCAATCTATGCAGTGTGATAGTGCATGCTTTAATCTGAGGTGCCACACTCAGCACATTCTGTTACTTCCTCATATCAGTACTTGAACCTGGAACTCTGTAAATAACAGCAATCAGAATCCATTATCCTACCCACATGGTTCTTCAGTGCTCCTTCTCAAAAGGATTTGATCAAGTAATATTCAAGACTGAATATTGCTTTGAAAACATAATAGAATATTCAAGAAAACCCTCACAAAAGCATAATGGTGACTCTATATTTCCATACATTTCTTTAGTTTTCAAGGGTCGATTGGGTTGCCTTTTAATTTTTTCCCTAATGGCTACCACATGCACCCTAATTTGGTGCTCAACTTCCATTTGTTACTCCAATAACAACTACCTGCATTTATATAATGGCTTGAACATAGTAAAACATCGCAACACACTGCACAGGAGTGCTACCAAACAAAGTTTGACATTTAGCTAGATAAGGAGATACTAGAACAGGTGAAGAGGTAGATTTTAAGAGGGGTCTTTAAACATGAAAGAGACATAGAAAGGCAGAGAGATTTAGAGAAGGAGTTCCAGATCTGAGGGCCATGGCAGCTGAAGGCATGTTTGCCAATGGTAGAGCGATTAAAATCAGAGATGCGCAAGAGGCCAGGATCAAAGGAACGCAGAAATTTTGGATGGTTGTGGGATGCTGGAGGAAATTATAATGATAGGGAAAGGGTAATCCATGGAGGCATTTGAAAGAAAAGATGAGAATTTTAAAATTGAGGCAGTGCCAGACTGGGAGCCAATGTAAGTCAGCAAGCAGGTCTTAGCGTGAGTTAGGATATGGGCAGCAGAATTTTGCATGAGTACAAGTTTACAGAGGGTGGAAAATGGGAGGCCAGCAAGGAGATCATTGAAATAGTCAAGTCCAGAGCTAACAAAGGCATGGGATGATGGTTTCAGCAGCACAGAAGCTGAGGCCACGGTGGCGACAGGGGATATGCAACTAGGCAGTCTTAGTGATGGATTGGATAGGTAGTCTGAAGATCATTCCAGTTTCAAATCAAACTTCAAAGTTGCAAACAGCCTGCTTCAGCTTTAGACAGTTGCCAGAGTGTGTCATGGAACCAATGGCTTGAAAAGTGAGTTCGACTGAAGGCAATGACCCCGATTATCCCAATATTTAGTTGGAGAAAACTTCTTATTGGATAAGCAGCGTGACAAATCAAGACAGAAAGGTCAAGGGAGGTGGTGGTGTCACAGAACTGGGTGTCGTCAGCATACATATTGAACCTATGTTTTCAAATGATGGTGCTGAAGGGCAGTATGTAGATAAGAAATAGGAGGAAGCCAAGGATTTTGGGGGAACCCAGAGTTAATGGTACAAGAGCTGAAAGAGAAGACATTTCAGGTGATTATCTGGCTACAAATGGATAGATAAGAATGGAAGCAGGTGAGGTTAGTTCCACCAAGCTGGGTGATGGAGCCTAATTATATAGTCAATCATATGAAAGGTTGTGGAAAGGTCAAGAAGGCTGAGGAGAGAGAGTTTACCATTGCTAAGGGCTGTTTCAATGCTGTTGCAGGAGCTGCGGATTGGAAGTGCTTGAACATGGTGTTGAGGGAAAGATGGATACAAACCTGGGACGTGACCAGGGCTTTGGTTCAAGGGTTTTGGAGAGGATGTGAATGTTGGAGATGGGGCAATAGTTTATAAGGGCAGTGATGACAGTGACGCTATTTTGAGGAGGAGGTAATGAGAGCAGATTTGAAGGGATAGAGGACTGTGCCCGAGGAGAAGGAACCATTAACAATATAACCTAACCTGGGGGTCAGGAAGGGAAGTTCGGTGGTCAGCAGTTTGGCAGGAATAGATTCAAGAGAGAAGGAGTTGGATCTTGTGGATAAGATGAGCTCTAAGTGGGCATGAAGTGAGTTAGGAGAAAAATTAGGGAAGGAAGCTAGTTCAGGGCTAGGCCTGGGGGACCATTAGGGGAAGCTTGGCTTTGTGGGCTAGGGAAGGGACGGAAGCAGCAGAGGCAGCTAAACAGATGGTTTCAATCTTGGTGACAAAAATGTCCATGAGCTCCTCTCATTTATTGGTAGTTCCAAAGTGTTTTGGTTTGTTCAAGTGAGTTCAATTCAAAGTCCTTGCCCTTCCAAATTTATTCATTACTTTTCTTTATCCTACCTCGTTCAGTTAACTATGCTCCTGCTCTCTCCAACTCCCTCCCCAGCTACCTCTGGTATTTCTCTCTCTAATTCTTTCTCTAGTTCCCCCAGGCAACTGAAAGCATGGCCACCTATGGTGGAGCAATTAAAATCTGGGATGCTCAAGAAGCCAGAATTAGAGGAGCAGAGATATCTCAGAGGGTCATGTTACAGATCATGACAGAAGGAATGCACAGTTAATTCTAGCCCCACTTCTCCACAGGTCATAACAATAGCTTAAATGTTTTATTCACCCACAAAACTGGCCAATTGCTTACTTTGACACTGTTATTCCCAGCATAAAAATACCAGACTTCTTTCAGTAAACACAAAGAAATAATTGATTTATTATAAAACAAACTTTTTTTTAAAAACAAGTAGATAAACTGGTTAACATGCAAGTTGTAGTTTAGAAGTGTAACAATTTTCCCCTTTTTAAAAACACAGATATTCAAACCCATACACTCACTCACAAACACAAAACAGGATAAAACAAACACAGTCCCCTGCAGAGGCTGGCGTATGGGGAAATTTCTTTTAAAAGGATAAAATTCAAAGCAATCTCAACACTGTTGATCTAACAGAACCCTGGTCACAATAGGTCTGGAAGTTCCTTCAGATGGATATTTTAGTGAAACTGTCCTCGGTGACTCTTATTAATCACAACTTCACCGACTTTTAAAAAAACAGACGAGTTATCCTGATACGTTTCTAAGGAAGGTTTAACACCTTTAGGTGTTTAAGGTGGGAAAGGGAGAGTCTTTTTCTTGCAGCCTGCTTCTAAGGCACCCACACACATTCACTGACAGAGTTTTTTAAAGACCAAAATGTTCAATGAATACTTCTCTTAGGCCAGATGTTTTTAACCAATCACCTTGAGTCTTTAGCCTGGCAACAGCAGTTCTTTGTTAACTTAGATATACAAAGCATCTCTTCCCTTCCCAGATACTCCTCGCTGGACATCTATGTTGACCCATGGTTTCTTGAAGAATGGCATACTCACAGCCCCAAATTAATATTGCAAACTTTTTAAAAATACCTCAGGAGGAAGAATGTCCAAGATCCAATGCAATTCAAATTTTTCAAAAAAAAGTCCCTCACAGTTGTAAAATGAAACATTGTTTTAATTTAAATGTATTTATGGCTGGTGCAATTTATAAGAGTTACAAAATTAGAAAGTCTCCTGTTGGATTGCTCAGAGAGAGTCTGAGGTTTGGCTAATGGAAGAGCGTTACTATGGTTGGGTAGTTGTAGAGGAGTGTGGATCCCTAACAAAGTGAGAAAGATGTCAGTCAGGGATTTCCTCAGAAAACAGTGGGATTTTTTGCTTCCTGGAAAATAAGTAAATACATACGGACAGACAAGGATACAGACAAGCCTTACAGCGGCTGAGCACATTTGAATGTATTGGCTGCCATTGTAGCCCTATCATTAGTGTGGGGCCCTGGCAAAATCCACCCTATAATCTCACAGCGGTATCACAGCTCTCCACCTTTACTGCCCATCTGTTTAGAGAATGAGGGAAGGCCAAAAAATGTTATGCAACCTAAATCCTAACAGGATGAATTAACTTGCCTTTTTTCTGCGTAATGTTGTTATAAGTCTCTGTTTAATTAATTATGCTTCAGGTGGTGTATTTTATTTCGGACCCCCTTCCAAACATCAATAATGGTACAAGTTTACCAGAATTTCCACTATTCATAATAATTATTTGCTTTCAATTTTGAGATAAACCTAAGTAAAAGTACAGATGGTATAAGCATGTAAAATATAAAACTGAACAGTTCAAAACTTCAAAGTGAAAGTTTTCATTTTCTGTCTGTAACATGCTTTATTTGTGAAATAAACAGTAAATTGAATAAAACAACCTACATTATTCTCAGGAACACTTTCTCAGAAAACTGGAAGAGATCATATTTTATACCTAGGACCTTAGCTCTGGAATGCACCCCCTAAACCTCCCCAACTTCCTACTTTGCTCTCCTCCTTTAAGAGACTTGTTGAAACCTATAGCTTTTGGTCATCTGACCTTCTATCCCCTTATGTGACTCAGTGTCATATCTTGTATAACGTTCATGTGAAGCAACTGAGGATGTTTTATTACATTAAAGATATTAGAATAGTATAAATTGTTGTTGTTTATGAGGTCACAGATCAGGGTATTACTTATGTCCCTACATGTCTGGCTCAAATTAATTTGATTCATTTTCTTTCACTTGCAGAGAACCAGAGCTCCTCCTATTGGACAATCAAGAAGTGTGGCCCACAGAAGAAGGGTGGCTGGAGTTTGACATCACAGCAACAAGTAATGATTGGCTAATGAATCCTCATTATAATCTGGGCCTGCGTCTTTGTGTGGAGACTGAGGAAGGTATTGCATTTAACTGTTACATCCTGTATGTTCCAGGATCCAAGTCACCTATCACTAACACACACTACAAAAACAGAATTACCTGGAAAAACTCAGCAGGTCTGGCAGCATCGGCGGAGAAGAAAAGAGTTGACGTTTCGAGTCCTCATGACCCTTCGACAGAACTTGAGTTCGAGTCCAGGAAAGAGCTGAAATATAAGCTGGTTTAAGGTGTGTGTGTGGGGGGCGGAGAGATAGAGAGACAGAGAGGTGGAGGGGGTTGGTGTGGTTGTAGCGACAAACAAGCAGTGATAGAAGCAGATCATCAAAAGATGTCAACAACAATAGTACAATAGAACACATAGGTGTTAAAGTTAAAGTTGGTGATATTATCTAAACGAATGTGCTAATTAAGAATGGATGGTAGGGCACTCAAGGTATAGCTCTAGTGGGTTTTTTTTTATTTTATATAATGGAAATAGGTGGGAAAAGGAAAATCTTTATAATTTATTGGGAAAAAAAAGAAGGGGGAAACAGAAAGGGGGTGGGGATGGGGGAGGGGACTCACGACCTAAAGTTGTTGAATTCAATATTCAGTCCGGAAGGCTGTAAAGTCCCTAGTCGGAAGATGAGGTGTTGTTCCTCCAGTTTGCGTTGGGCTTCACTGGAACAATGCAGCAAGCCAAGGACAGACATGTGGGCAAGAGAGCAGGGTGGAGTGTTAAAATGGCAAGCGACAGGGAGGTTTGGGTCATTCTTGCGGACAGACCGCAGGTGTTCTGCAAAGCGGTCGCCCAGTTTACGTTTGGTCTCTCCAATGTAGAGGAGACCACATTGGGAGCAACGAATGCAGTAGACTAAGTTGGGGGAAATGCAAGTGAAATGCTGCTTCACTTGAAAGGAGTGTTTGGGTCCTTGGACGGTGAGGAGAGAGGAAGTGAAGGGGCAGGTGTTGCATCTTTTGCGTGGGCAAGGGGTTGTGCCATAGGAGGGGGTTGAGGAGTAGGGGGTGATGGAGGAGTGGACCAGGGTGTCCCGGAGGGAGCGATCCCTACGGAATGCCGATAAGGGGGGTGAAGGGAAGATGTGTTTGGTAGTGGCATCATGCTGGAGTTGGCGGAAATGGCGGAGGATGATCCTTTGAATGCGGAGGCTGGTGGGGTGATAAGTGAGGACAAGAGGGACCCTATCATGTTTCTGGGAGGGAGGAGAAGGAGTGAGGGCGGATGCGCGGGAGATGGGCCGGACACGGTTGAGGGCCCTGTCAACGACCGTGGGTGGAAAACCTCGGTTAAGGAAGAAGGAGGACATGTCAGAGGAACTGTTTTTGAATGTAGCATCATCGGAACAGATGCGACGGAGGCGAAGGAACTGAGAGAATGGGATGGAGTCCTTACAGGAAGTGGGGTGTGAGGAGCTGTAGTCGAGATAGCTGTGGGTGTCGGTGGGTTTGTAATGGATATTGGTGGACAGTCTATCACCAGAGATTGAGACAGAGAGGTCAAGGAAGGGAAGGGAAGTGTCAGAGATGGACCACGTGAAAATGATGGAGGGGTGGAGATTGGAAGCAAAATTAATAAATTTTTCCAAGTCCTGACGAGAGCATGAAGCAGCACCAAAGTAATCATCGATGTACCGGAGAAAGAGTTGTGGAAGGGGGCCGGAGTAGGACTGCAACAAGGAATGTTCCACATACCCCATAAAGAGACAGGCATAGCTGGGGCCCATGCGGGTACCCATAGCCACACCTTTTATTTGGAGGAAGTGAGAGGAGTTGAAGGAGAAATTGTTCAGCGTGAGAACAAGTTCAGCCAGACGGAGGAGAGTAGTGGTGGATGGGGATTGTTCGGGCCTCTGTTCGAGGAAGAAGCTAAGGGCCCTCAGACCATCCTGGTGGGGGATGGAGGTGTAGAGGGATTGGACGTCCATGGTGAAGAGGAAGCGGTAGGGGCCAGGGAACTGGAAATTGTTGATGTGACGTAAGGTGTCAGAGGAATCACGGATGTAGGTGGGAAGGGACTGGACAAGGGGAGAGAGAAGGGAGTCAAGATAACGAGAAATGAGTTCTGTGGGGCAGGAGCAAGCTGAGACGATCGGTCTACCGGGGCAGTTCTGTTTGTGGATTTTGGGTAGGAGATAGAAGCGGGCCGTCCGAGGTTGGGCAACTATCAGGTTGGAAGCTGTGGGAGGGAGATCCCCAGAGGAGATGAGGTCAGTGACAGTCCTGGAAACAGTGGCTTGATGTTCAGTGGTGGGGTCATGGTCCAGGGAGAGGTAGGAGGAAGTGTCTGCGAGTTGACGCTCAGCCTCCGCGTGGTAGAGGTCAGTGCGCCAGACAACAACAGCACCACCCTTGTCAGCGGGTTTGATGACAATGTCAGGGTTGGACCTGAGAGAATGGAGTGCAGTAAGTTCAGAGAGAGGCAGGTTAGAATGGGTGAGAGGAGCAGAGAAATTGAGACGACTAATGTCGCGCCGACAGTTCTCAATGAAAAGATCGAGAGAAGGTAAGAATCCAGAGGGAGGGGTCCAGGTGGAGGGAGAATATTGAAGATGGGTAAAAGGATCCGTTGAACTGGGAGAGGACTCCTGCCCAAAGAAGTGAGCCCGGAGACGAAGACGGCGGAAGAAGAGTTCAGTATCATGCCGAGCCCGAAATTCATTGAGGTGAGGGCGTAAGGGTATGAAACTAAGTCCTTTGCTGAGCACTGAACGTTCAGCATCGGAGAGGGGAAGGTCAGGGGGTATAGTTCCACAAACAGAACTGCCCCGGTAGACCGATCGTCTCAGCTTGCTCCTGCCCCACAGAACTCATTTCTCGTTATCTTGACTCCCTTCTCTCTCCCCTTGTCCAGTCCCTTCCCACCTACATCCGTGATTCCTCTGACACCTTACGTCACATCAACAATTTCCAGTTCCCTGGCCCCTACCGCTTCCTCTTCACCATGGACGTCCAATCCCTCTACACCTCCATCCCCCACCAGGATGGTCTGAGGGCCCTTAGCTTCTTCCTCGAACAGAGGCCCGAACAATCCCCATCCACCACTACTCTCCTCCGTCTGGCTGAACTTGTTCTCACGCTGAACAATTTCTCCTTCAACTCCTCTCACTTCCTCCAAATAAAAGGTGTGGCTATGGGTACCCGCATGGGCCCCAGCTATGCCTGTCTCTTTATGGGGTATGTGGAACATTCCTTGTTGCAGTCCTACTCCGGCCCCCTTCCACAACTCTTTCTCCGGTACATCGATGATTACTTTGGTGCTGCTTCATGCTCTCGTCGGGACTTGGAAAAATTTATTAATTTTGCTTCCAATCTCCACCCCTCCATCATTTTCACGTGGTCCATCTCTGACACTTCCCTTCCCTTCCTTGACCTCTCTGTCTCAATCTCTGGTGATAGACTGTCCACCAATATCCATTACAAACCCACCGACACCCACAGCTATCTCGACTACAGCTCCTCACACCCCACTTCCTGTAAGGACTCCATCCCATTCTCTCAGTTCCTTCGCCTCCGTCGCATCTGTTCCGATGATGCTACATTCAAAAACAGTTCCTCTGACATGTCCTCCTTCTTCCTTAACCGAGGTTTTCCACCCACGGTCGTTGACAGGGCCCTCAACCGTGTCCGGCCCATCTCCCGCGCATCCGCCCTCACTCCTTCTCCTCCCTCCCAGAAACATGATAGGGTCCCTCTTGTCCTCACTTATCACCCCACCAGCCTCCGCATTCAAAGGATCATCCTCCGCCATTTCCGCCAACTCCAGCATGATGCCACTACCAAACACATCTTCCCTTCACCCCCCTTATCGGCATTCCGTAGGGATCGCTCCCTCCGGGACACCCTGGTCCACTCCTCCATCACCCCCTACTCCTCAACCCCCTCCTATGGCACAACCCCTTGCCCACGCAAAAGATGCAACACCTGCCCCTTCACTTCCTCTCTCCTCACCGTCCAAGGACCCAAACACTCCTTTCAAGTGAAGCAGCATTTCACTTGCATTTCCCCCAACTTAGTCTACTGCATTCGTTGCTCCCAATGTGGTCTCCTCTACATTGGAGAGACCAAACGTAAACTGGGCGACCGCTTTGCAGAACACCTGCGGTCTGTCCGCAAGAATGACCCAAACCTCCCTGTCGCTTGCCATTTTAACACTCCACCCTGCTCTCTTGCCCACATGTCTGTCCTTGGCTTGCTGCATTGTTCCAGTGAAGCCCAACGCAAACTGGAGGAACAACACCTCATCTTCCGACTAGGGACTTTACAGCCTTCCGGACTGAATATTGAATTCAACAACTTTAGGTCGTGAGTCCCCTCCCCCATCCCCACCCCCTTTCTGTTTCCCCCTTCTTTTTTTTCCCAATAAATTATAAAGATTTTCCTTTTCCCACCTATTTCCATTATATAAAATAAAAAAAAACCCACTAGAGCTATACCTTGAGTGCCCTACCATCCATTCTTAATTAGCACATTCGTTTAGATAATATCACCAACTTTAACTTTAACACCTATGTGTTCTATTGTACTATTGTTGTTGACATCTTTTGATGATCTGCTTCTATCACTGCTTGTTTGTCGCTACAACCACACCAACCCCCTTCACCTCTCTGTCTCTCTATCTCTCCGCCCCCCACACACACACCTCAAACCAGCTTATATTTCAGCTCTTTCCTGGACTCGAACTCAAGTTCTGTCGAAGGGTCATGAGGACTCGAAACGTCAGCTCTTTTCTTCTCCGCCGATGCTGCCAGACCTGCTGAGTTTTTCCAGGTAATTCTGTTTTTGTTTTGGATTTCCAGCATCCGCAGTTTTTTTGTTTTTTACTAACACACACTACTTTGTTCTACAATTGCATTGTTATTATTGTGTTTGCTACAAAAAATTTCCCTAGCAGCTCTCCCCCTCCCGCCTCTAAATTTTATGTTGTAGGGTCTTATCCTAGAGCATTCCTATAATGGAAATGTTAGCTTAAAGTGAATGTTTTAATCTGTCATTGATTCAATCCTCATTTATTTGCAAAATTAAAAGTTCATGGCTTGTAAAGTGATTTTAGGATGCGCATAGTCCTTAACCAGCCGTACTTCTGGTTTATTAGCACATGTAATTACACCAGATTATCTCTCTTGACTCATTAGCAATATAGCTCTGAGCATCTGGAAGAATTAACTCCTAAAGCTGTCTATTCACACTGCACTGAAGGGTGAAAACACAGCTACAACAGTGAGTGCCAGTTCTGCCTCCTCATCCTCATTATTTTTAACAGTTATTGCCTCCAATTGGGCTTCTAAGTATGTTTTAAAAGCACACCAAATAAAAATCAGCAGAGGTGTCAACCACATAACCCTGTGCTTTTTTAAAAAAAGTTTTAGCTTTCTTTCACCTCATTTTTAAAATCACTATGGTAGATACGAGTAGCAAAACAACCAAACAGGATTTTGCTTTGTGGTTTAACCACGCATCCCTAGCCACTAACCTATTTGTTTTGGCCAGTGCTAGAGGGAGGAGCAAAGGTTATGTCTGTACCCTGCTGCATAATTATCATAAGTTTGCCATTATCCTGGCAGAGATTTTGTATTTAATTCATTTGAAGACGAAAAAAACCCACCAAAAATTATGGTGAATTTATACAAGTGCTACAAATTCACCGTTACTATGGCATATTTAAAAAGGTATTACTTCTTTCCTTTCTCTTTCTCACTCCACACCCCGTATCTGGTTCATAGAAAGAAAAGACAGACTGCTGTTTGATGGCTGCCAGTGCAATTCTGAAACTATCCACAAGGAGGTGCACTGCAATGGCCCTACAAAATAGTTCCTCTGAACTTACCTCCCAGATTTGAGTGAATTGACTATGCTCCTTCTGGAGGCGCAGCTGAGACCAGGAGCTTATTATGTAAGATCTTGCAGCCTTTATAGTATAATGGAGTATGTTAGACTAAGTCCCATAAAGGATTAACTGTAATAGTCTGTGGTGTCATAGAAGGAAGTGATATACACTTATGTGGTCTGAGAGAGTCTAGGGGGAAAGCAGCATTGAAAGAAGCTAGTGTAAAGGAGTGTTCTCATAAATGTGTTGCAATAGTTAGAGTATTTGCAACTAACAGTCTTCAAGAGTTATTGAAACTACTCCAACCCAACAACACAATAATATAGCCTGCTTCTGCAAGGCACGGTTTGTAGATGGCCCCATTTTGCTGTTATGAATCCCAATTTTATATATTTTCATGGCCATATGTTAGCAGAAAGTTCTGGCAAATGATATTAACTCTGCAGAAGTTAATTATATGCTGATGCTATGAGCATCAATTATAGTAATAGAGAACAAATGCAGGTCAGTGAGGGAAGGAAACTCAACCAACCATTTTACAGTGCCACAGCAGCACGCCCCCTTGTGGTTTCAGAGTTGCATAGACAGCCAACTAGCAGAAATCTGCCTACTCATTCTATGAGTCACGAATGGAGTGTAGTTTACATTGATAAAGAGAGAAAGAAAAACATTAAGATAATAAAGAAATGCTACTTTTTATATAAAAATCTATCCAAATGTTATTTAATGTAGCAGTTATGTAAAACTGGTCAATTTACTGGTTGTTTATTGCTTTTTGTTAAGCTCCAGGACGCAGTCTAGACCCTGACTCTATTGGGCTGGTAGGACGACAAGGGGCCCGTTCAAAGCAGCCATTTATGGTGACCTTTTTCAAAGCGAGTCAGGCACCTGTTCGTACCACACGGGCTACAAAACCGCGCAGAGGTCGTAAGAAACACAACCAACTACAGGAATCCTGTGACAGACTGCCTAGCACATCAGGTAACACAATGAACATGCGTGTATTGTAAAAATTATGTCCAGACTAAATTTGAGCTAAACCACAAATCAAATTTATTATCTTAATTCTCTCTTATGTTATGAAAGACATACTTATCTAATAACTTCTAACAAAGTTGAGTTAGAATAAATTTTACAATTGTAAAATAGTTTATTTTTGATTTAGATATTGTCACAGTCCTCAAAGGACTATATTTTGATCTTAATTACTGATAAGTGGATAAGTAATGTAGAGTAGTTAAAGATTTTGTAGCATGCTGGGAAAGAGAACAAGGAGCAACAAACCCGGAGAAGGGGTACATTATAAAGAGAAATTAAAAACCTTAAAATGCTAACTTTAAATAAAGTCATGTATTGTGAGAAATCTTATGGGAGACATAGGACAAAATTTCATGTCCCCCAGAGGTGTGTGGAGGTGGTGGGTGGGGCGGGGGGGGTGGGTGGGTTGTCATTTAATTGTGTGAGAGGGTGATTGGTGGGGATCCTGCTGCCCTCTCACCTCGTGGATGGTCTTCCCACCCAGATGCCAACTAAGGTCCTTATAAGAGCCTCATCCTGCTGCCACTGGTATTCATCCAGAGGTGGGCTGGGCAGTCACCACATAGGAAGCTGGAAAAGCAAACCAGGTTTCTTTGCAGGGTCCTGTTCAAAGGCATTCAGTGCCTGACCAAGGGATCCAGCAATCGGAAAAGGGTGAGGCCAGAAATCCATGCCCTGCCCTTGCCTCCTCCCTCCCATGACTCCAACCCACAACCCCAAACCACCTTCACATGTTCGGTCTGGGGGTCCCTGATGGATCCCAGGCCCCTGGTGGGTACAGCTGCCACCGCTCCGGGTGGCACTGACGGCAATGGAGAGCTGCCGATCTCTGATTGGCTGGCAGCACTTGGAGGTGGGATTTCTACCTCTGGGGTCCTTGATCCAAGAACCCCCATTACCTGGATTAAATTCTGCCCATAGTGTGTACTCCATCTCCACCCAAGCAAAGAATCTCCTGTGAGGTTTCACCTAGATCTGGCACTTGTTTCCACATTGTTAATTTAAACTCAAAGGCAAGTAAGTTGGTTACCACAATAAAATTTATCTTTTTTTTAAACTTATACACGTTAAGCAGCCCGTAATTCTGGAGATCACAGGCGAGTGTGCAAGAGACATGATCTGTACGTCAGCTTTCGAGATCTTGGCTGGCAGGTAAGGTGATTCTTGTTAAATGTTCAGAATGTGTGTTTAGGTGTTCTTACTCTGCACACTTAGAGAATTGATTATTGTAGACCTTTCATTTCTAAAAGGTGCTATTTTTAGTTGCTTTACTGATTTGCTTTTTATTAACTATTGCAGATCATAAATTTTTGATATCGCCAATGATTTTTAACTAAAAAGCCACTACTTCCTTTAATATCATCAGGTATATTTCCTGTTTAGAAATAAGCATTAAAGTTCATCCATTTCTTTTAGTGGCTAGCACCTGTCCATCACGTATATCAGGGAGCTCTGCTGTTGAATTTTGCTACGATTCAATACAGGGATTAGATAAAGAAGTCATCAACTATCTAACAGCTGGAATCACCAGATTATCCCAAAATCCACAATGTGTCAGGACATTGCTGTCATTGACATGAATTTAAACCATCTTGTATCTACCAAATATCACTAGTTTTCTCTCAAACTGCCAGACCTGCTAACATTAACAAATTTGGGAAAACACATCCAATTTTGGTCACAGAAAATTGTTCATTATTTAAGGGGCCATTATTTCCCTCTTGGGGAGTTTCTGAGCAATCTAACTAAATGGCTCCTTTTGAAATGTCCACTGAAAGCTCAACATCTTGGGTGTTGGCAGTAATTAGTGCTATGATGCACTTTTCATTTCTTAATTCAAGTTCTAATGTTTCTGGACAAGATATCATCAAGAATACAATGATATCTTGTGCCTTTTCTCTTTACAAACATGGTAAAACATCTGAAAACATCCTGATAAGATGTAAGGAGTGAGGAAAAGCCAGCCAGTTCATTCTGTCACCCAAGCTGTATTTCAGGATCTAATCTGTGCTTATTCAATCCCCATATCTTCACCAGCGACACTAACCCTTTTTGATTCAGCACAAAATGTGAACACCTTGTTGGAATAACTAAGACCTCTATACAGGAAACATTTAGTATAACCAACCCTCCCACCTCTCTTCTGGCCTAAATCCACGTTTTTATGGATTATATTAGATTAATACTTGGCATCATGATCAGAAGACAGCACAAAAATATGCTTCATTAGTTCATTAAACCTTTCAAAGTGAAATCAAAGGAATCATAATACAAAATTACACCACATTATTTGTCCATAATTATAAATCTTATGGGTAATGTATACCAGCCTCTTACACCAGAGCAGACATAAAACTCCTGGTGACAGTGAAAACATTTTCAGCTTTCAAAATGCCGATTTATTTTGTTTCAAGTAACATCTGAAAAAATAATTCTGTAAAGAATGACAATATATAATAAAACCAAAATGGATAAATGTGCAAAGGCATGGAAAATTTCTTAATTCAGAGTACCTTCAGAATAAAATTAACCTTTGGCATGCTGTGCACTAGTATTATTGCTCAATTCCATCCCTTTACTGTGCACAGCCAAAGTCTACACAAATTTGCTACTGGGATTATCAGAGTGTCTACATGAAAGTGTCTCTTAAGTACAGCTGTACCTCCTTAATATGTCTTTTAAAGAAATAAGACCGGAAGTGATGATTAAGCAAAGTTTTAAAAAACATAAAATTCAAAATAAAGAGGAAAGTAAACAACAGAATGAAAATATGAATGGCAAAGGCATTGGAGAAAAGGAGATGAGGGGTGCACATACCTTATTTAGTGGTTAAAAACTTGACTTTTAATCTTAATGGTTCATTAAATATTAGTAAGGTTTATTGGCAGTAACAAGGTTATCAGAAATGGCAGGGCTGCTCCAACCTCGCGAGTACACATTCTGTGCTATGTGGAAACTCCAGGACACTTCCCGTGTCCTGGATAACCATTTGTGCAGGAAGTGTCGTTAGTTGCAGCAGCTTGAGCTCCGGGTTTCAGGATTTGAGCAGCAGCTGGTGTCACTGTGGCATATCCATGAGCTTGAGAGCTATGTGGATAGCACATTTATAGATGTAGTCATCTCACAGTTTAAGAGTATGCAAGGAGAGAGGAAATGGGTGACCACCAGGCAGTCAAAAAGAAACAGGCAGGTAGTGCAGGAGTCCCCTGAGTGCATTCCACTCTCTAACCAATATTCAGTTCTGTATAATGATGAAAACGATGGTTCACCTGGTAGTGCAGCCAGTGCCAAGTCCATGGCATCACGGGTGGCTCAGCTGTACAGGGTTTGGGGGGGGCTGGGCACAAGGAAGACCGGAAGAGCAATACTGATAGGCGATTTGAAATGTATCTGGATTACTCCCAGTACCAGCACATGTGAGTATGGATAAAAAAGGATAAAGCTGATGAATATATGGCTGGAAAGATAGTGCAGGAAGGAGGGCTTTAGATTCTTGGGATATTGGGACCAGCTCTCCGGGAGATAGGACCTGTACAGGCTGCATGGGTTGCATCTAAATAGATTTGTGACTGAGTTCCTTGTGGGGCGTTTTGCTAGAGCAAAAGGGAGGGGTTAAGCAAACTTGGTAGGGATGCGAGAACTAGAAGATAATATCAATGAGGAATACAATGGTGCATAATATGCTGGAACATAACTTCTTTTTCCAGTATTAATAGATGGGTTAAGGAAGAAAATAATAAAGTCTAAATCAGGATCACAGTGCATGTATGTGAATGCACAGAGTATGGTTAATAAGATTGGTGAGTTAAAGGCACAGCTTGGCATGTGGAAATATGTTGTGGCTATAACAGGCTCAAAGAAGGGGAGGACTGGGTGTTAAATATTCCTGGATCCAAGGTGTACAAGAAAGATAGGAAAGGAAGAAAAAGGGGCAGTGGAGAGTGGGGAGGGGGGGTGGTGGGGTGCAGTATTGATTGAGAGTATTGCAGTGCTGGAGAAAGAGGATGTCCCAGAGGGGCCTAGGACAGAATTTACCTGGATAGAGCTAAGAAACAAAAAAGGTGTGATTACATTCCTTGGTATAGTCTATAGGATGTAGAGGAACAAATTTGCAAGGAAATTACAGAGAGATGCAAAAATTATAGAGTAGGTATAACGGTGGGGAGGGGGGGCTTTAATTGCTTAAATATAGACTGGGATAATAGTAGTGTAAAGGGCAGAGAGGGGCCTGAGTTTTTAGGTCGGCGGACAGAGTGATCAGCTGGACCAGGAGTGACCGGGAAACAGACCGCCAACCGCGATCGGACCCCGACCACAATTTCATGCTGGCTAGCCAATTAACAGCCAGCCAGCGCGAAACGTGCACTGAGATGCTCAGTGATGCCAGGGGTAGGGGCAGGAAGAGGGCAGGTGCTGACATCTGCCCAGACGCGGGCGAACGCCGACAGAAAGCTCCCTGAAGGCAGAAAGGTGCCTCAAGGAGTCGAATACCTGAAAAGCATGAAATAAAGATTGTAAAATCAGGGAAAAAAATGTGCAAGCATCACAATCAGTCACCTGAGCATATACGTTATAAAAATGCTGTCCATAGATTTTTATTTTGCTTTCATTTAATAACAGAAACCTCTTCCCACCTGTGATGAGGCTTGAAGAAAAATGCAAAGCCCGCCTGGCCAATTCTCCCGTCCGCCAACCATGAGGTTGGATGGGCAATGTAAAATTAAAGACAATTGCAACTTTAATTACTTTAATTGGCCTCTTAATTGTCGGTGGGCGCGTTTTCCACTTCTGCGTGCGCCTGCCAAACGAAATAACACACAAATGTGGGACGCTAGCCCAACGTCATCTTGCTCAATTTCGTGTCCGATTGGGCCGGGCATGCGCCGGCCCAGCAACCTAAAAATCCTGCCCCTGGACTGTGTTCAGGAAAATCTTATACAGCAGTATGTTTCTAGTCCATGAGAAAGGAGGCACTGCTGGGCCTGGTTCTTGGGGATGAGGTGAGCCAAGTGAATCAAGTGTCAGCAGGACATTTAGGGGACAGCAATCATTGTGTCATAAGGTTTTTCTGACTCTGGAAAAGGACACAGAGCCATCGAGAGTAAAAATAATTAACGGGGGGGTGGGGGAAGCCAACTTCAATGGGGTAAGAATGGATCTGGGCCAAATAAATTGGAGTCAAAGTTTGGTAGAAAAAACAATAGCTGAACAGTGGGCTACCTTCAAAGACACGGCCAAGGTGTATTCCCACAATGGGGAAAGGTTGTGCAAACAAATCCAGAGCTCCACGGATGACAAAAAAGACAGAAATTAAGATAAGGAAGAAAAAGTGCACTTATGATGTCAGGTAGGCAATACAATTGAGAACCAGGGTGAATATAGAAGGTATAGAGGGGAGGTGAAAATGCAAATAAGTAAAGAGGGAGTATGAAAAGAGACTGGAAGCCAACATAAAAGGGAATCTCAAAGTCTTCTTTCGGCACAAAAATAGTGAAGGGGTGGTAAAAGGAGGAGTAGGGCCATTTAGGGACAAAAAGGGGATTTACACATGGAGGCAGAGGGCATAGCTGAGGTATTAAATGAATATTTTGCTTGTGTCTTTACCAAGGAAAATGATTCTACCTTGGTCATGGTGAAAGGAAGTTATTCAGACACTAGAATGATTTAAAATTGATAAGGAGAAGGTATTGTATAAGTTATCTTTACTTAAAGTTGATAAGGCACCAGGACTGGATGAGATGCATCCAAGGATACTAAGGAAAGGGAGAGTGGAAATTGCAGAGGCACTAGCAATAATTTTTCAGTCTTCCTTAGACTCAGGGGTGGTGTCAGAGGACTGGAGAACTGCAAACGTTACACCTTGTTCAAGAAAGGGTGTAAAGATAAGCCCAGCATCTAAATTTGTTGGTGGGGAAACTGCTGGAAACAATAATTCAGGACTAAATTAATAGCCACATGCATGAATGCTGGTTAATTAAGGAAAGCCAGCATGGATTTGTTAAGGGAAAATAGTGTTTAACTCACTTGCTAGTGTTTTTTGAAGAGGTAGCAGTGAGGGTTGATGAGAGCGATGCTGTTGATGTCATGTACGTGGACTGCCAAAGGCATTTGATACAGCACTGTACAACAGACTTGTGAGAAAAGTTAGAGCTCGTGGAATAACAGGGAAAGTAGCAACATGGGCCTGAATCTTGTGGTCAGCATGCGGGGGCCGGCCCTGCTCGCCGATGTGTAAAATGACGCGTGGTGACATCAGCCGTGTGTCCCGACATCACCATGTGTCACTCTGATCCTCAGTTCGGCGGGCGTGCAGCGGAGTCGGCTGCGCACCCACCGAACTGTCAAAGGCCTATTAAGGCCATTAATTAACTAATTTAACTGATTCTCATGGCTGCCCATCCAACCTTAAGGTTGGCAGGGGGAGCAGGCGAAGACCCCAGGCAGCCTTTGCATTTTTCATGAAATTTCATTCACGGGCGGGATGAGGTTTCATGAAGTGTTTATTAATTAAATAAAACTTTTTATTAAAATTCATTGACATGTTCCAGCTCATGTGACACTGTCACATGAGGGGACATGTCTGAATAATTCTTTCTATTTTTGTTGAAGTTTTCATGAAGAAAATAACCTCCCTGAGGCAGCTTCGTGCCTCAGGGGGATTTCTGCACTCTTTCATGCACATGCGCGCAAGAGCACAGGCCCCGGCTCTCCCTCCTCCCCCTGCCTGCACAGGGAGCACTCAGCGCTTCTGGATGCACGTCGCGCTGGGCAGGTCATAATTGGCCCGCTCACGTAAAATGGTGGCGCGCAGCCAGTCGCAGGCAGCGATTGGCTACGCGCCCGCTCTTGCCCAGCCCGCCTAACAGGGAAAAAATTCTCCCCATGGATGCAAAATTGGCTGAATGACAGAAAACAGAGAGAAGTGTTTAATGGATGTTTTTCAGGCTGGTAGAAGGTTTGTAAAATTTGTGGATGATATGAAACTTGGAAACATTGTGAATGGTGAGCAGGATACCGCAGAACTTCAAAAGGACATAGACAAGTTGGTGGAATGGGCAGACATGTGGCAGATGTAGTTCAATTTAGAGAAATGTGAAGTGATTTGTTTTGGTAGGAAGAACATGGAGAGACAATATAAAATAAAGGGTACAACTCTAAAAGAGGTGAAGGAACAGACGTAGCTGGATGTATATGTGCATAAATCATTGGAGGTGACAGGACAGGTTGAGAGCATGGTTAAAAAAGCCTACAGTATGCTAGGCTTTATTAATAGGGGCGTAGAATACAAAAGCAAGGAGATTATGTTGAACTTGTACAAGGCACTAGTTCGGCCTCTGCCGAGTACTGCATCCAGTTCTAGGTGCCTTACTTTATGAAAGATGTGAAGGCACTGGAGAGAGTGCAGAAAAGATGCAAGGGAATGGGTCCTGTGATGAGGAACTTTAGTTATGAAGAGAAGTTGGGACTGTTACACTTGGAGAAAAAATGACTGAGGGGGGATTTGATAGAGGTATACAATATCATGAGGAGTCTGGACAGAGTAGATAGGAAGAAATTGTTCCCACTTGTGAAAGGATCAAGAACAAGAGGGCACAGATTTAAGGTAATTTGCAAAAGAAGCAAAAATGAAGTGAAAAAAAACTTTTCCGTGCAGCGTTTGGTTAAGGTCTGGAATACGCTGCCTGAGAGTGTGGTGGAGGCAAGTTCACTTGATGCATTCAGAAGGAATTAGACCGTTATTTGAAAAGGAACAATGTAGCAGGGTAATGCGGAGAAGGTAAGAGAATGACACAAGATGAAATGCTTATTCAGAGAGCCAGGGCAGACACAATGGATCGAATGGCCTCCTGCACTGTAAAAATTCTGTGAGTAAGCCATCCAGCCCATCAAGCCTGCTTCACCATAAGATTATGGCTGATCTGATTGTGGCCTTCCACTTTTCTGCCCGTGCCCTAAAACTTTTGGCCCCCTTGTAAATCAAAAATCTGTCTAATCCGGCCTTGAATAAATTCAATAATTCTACCCTCCACTGCTTTCTGGGGAAGAGAATTCCAAATGGCCTTTTGAGTGAAGAAAGTCCTCTGCAGCTCCATATTAATTGGGAGACACATTATTTTTAAACTGTGCTGCCTAGCCCTAGGTTCCCCCACAAGAGGAATCAATCTCTCAGCATCTACCCTGTCAAGCCTCTTCAGAATCTTATGTTTCAATAAGATAGAATCATAGAGGTCTACAGCACAGAAAAAGGCCCATCGGTTCTGCGCCAGTCAAACAAGTACCTAACTATTCTAATCCATTTTCCAGCACTAGGCCCATAGTCTTGTATGCCATGGCATCACAAGCGCACATCCAAAAAGTTCTTGAATGTTTGAGGGTTTCCGCCTCTACCACCCTTTCAGGCAGTGAGTTCCAGATTCCCACCACTCTCTGGGTGAAAAAATTCTTCCTCACATCCCCTCTAAACCTCCTGCCCCTTACCTTAAATCTATGCCCCCTGGTTATTGATCCCTCCACCAGGGGGAAAAGTTCTTCCCTGTCTACCCTATCTATGCCCCTCTTAATTTTATATACCTCACTCATGCCCCCCTCAATCTCCTATTCTCCAAGGAAAATAACCCCAGTCTACCTAATCTCTCCTCATAACTAAAACTCTCCAGTCCAGGCAACATCCTGGTAAATCTCTGCACTCTCTCTAGTGCAATCACATCCTTCCTATAATGTGGATTCCAGAACTGCACGCAATACTCTAGCTGTGGCCTAACCAGCGTTTTATACAGTTCCAGCATAACCTCCCTATTTTTATATTCCATACCTCAGCTAATAAAGACAAGTATCCCATGTGCCTTCTTAACCACCTTATCTACCTGTCCCGCTACCTTAAGGGACTGGTGGACATGTACACCAATGTTCCTCTGATCCTTGGTACTTCCCAGGGTCCTAATGTTCATCGTGTATTCCCGTGCCTTGTCTGTCCTGCCCAAGCGCATCACCTCACACTTATCCGGATTAAATTCCATTTGCCACTGATCAGCCCATCTGACCAGCCCGTCTATATCTTCCTGTAATCGAAGGCTATCATCCTCACTATTTACCACCCCACCAATTTTCATGTCATCTGTGAACTTACTGATCAACCCTTCTACATTCAAGTCTAAATCGTTTATATATACCACAAACAGCAAGAGACCCAACACCGATCCTTGTGGAACCCCACTGGATGCAGGCACCCAGTCACAAAAGCACTTCTCAACCATCACCCTCTGCTTCATGCCACTCAGCCAATTCTGGAACCAATTTGCCAAATTGCCTTTGATCCCATGGGCTTTTACCTTCGTTATCAGTCTCCCATGCGGGACCTTATCAAAAGCCTTGCTTAAGTCCAAGTAGACAACATGAAATGCATTGCCCTTATCTACACACCTAGTCACCTCTTTGAAAAATTCAATCAAATTGGTCAGACATGACCTCCCTTCACAAAACCATGCTGATTGTCCTTGATTAATCCCTGCCTCTCCAAGTGTAGATTAATTCTGTCCCTCAGAATCACCTCACATTCTTCTAAATTCCAATATCGGCCCAAATAGCTCAACTTTTCCTCACAAGACAACCTCTTCATTCCAGGAGTCAGCCTAGTGAACTTTCTCTGAACTGTTTCCAATGCAAGTATATGTAAGGAGATCAAAACTGTACACAGTATTCCATATGCAGTATCACCAATGCGCTGTACAGTTGGAGCGAGACTTCCCTACTTTTATACTCTATCCCCCTTGTAATAAAAGGCAACATTCTATTTGCCTTTCTAATTACTTCCTGTACCTGCATGCTAACATTCTATGAGTTGTACTTTTTGTAGTTTAGGGTTAATATTACAATGGTATAGCAATGGTACTGCAGATGTGTGACTAGCGCTTGTTTCAACTTCACAGTGTGTTTGGTGAAAACATTCAAAACTGGTCGGTCCAAGGCAAACAGTCATTTTCTTGGACCTGCCTATAGTCTAAAGCAGGTGGTCAAACTTGTATAAAGAGCTGGGATGGATATCAGGGTTAACTCCCTTTCCACCATCAATTATATTTATGCTGTAAGGATTTAAACTGTTGTACAAAAATGATGCTTTCAATTCTAAGATGCTAATGGATGGAATTTAATGTCCTCCCCAGAGGCTATTTTGGAGGCAGCTTAAATCAGCCAGAGGGTGCCCAATGGTGATCCTGCTGCTGCCCAGATTAAGTCTGGGATGGGAAGGCTTGTGAACGACCTACTCACCCCAACGCCAATTGAGGCACTTAAGTGGGAAATTAATGCCCAGGTAAGGGCTTCATCCTGTCACCAATGGTATTCAACCAGCAGTGAGCAGGGCAGTCCCATGCTTGCTTGCGGGCTCTTAGGGGGGCATCTCTTGTTGTCAGGTACTCAATGCCTGATTGAGGGACCTGGCGTCAGGAAGGGGTGCGCCCAGAAAGCCACTCCCAGGGCCTTGCCTCCGACCCCCCTCCCCCTTTTTCCTGCAACCCCTGTCCCGCAACCCCCATCCCTCACTCACCTATGGCCTGGGGTCCCTCACTGATCCTGGGCCTCTGGTGAGTGCATTGCCAGCGGCTTCCACTGTTCCACGGTGACACTGACAGCAATGAGGAACTGCCGTCCTCCAATTGGCTGGCAGCCCTACGTGGGGTGTGGGATTTCCTCTGTGGGGGCCTTGATCTGCTGGCCATTTAAGAACCTGGCTGGCACGTAATACAGCTGGCTTTCCCCAAAGGAGGTGATGCCAGGCTATCACTGGTTCTCCAGCTGGCGGGTAAGACCCCCGTCTCTTGGATTATATTCCACTGATGAGTGTGAATTCCTTTTAATTGGATAGACACTGTGGGGTGAATAAAGATTTTGTAGAAATGTTATTTATTGAAGACAATCTGGCCACATTTGAGGAATTGGGATATTGTGGTGGTCTGTGTGGATTAACTTTTTCTGTTTACCATTGTAGGACTGGATAATTGCACCAGAAGGCTATGCAGCATTTTACTGTGATGGAGAATGTTCATTTCCACTTGACTCCCACATGAATGCAACCAACCATGCGATTGTTCAGACATTGGTAAGTGTATGGTCTCCCTGACTAGGATCAGGCTGTTCCTGCATACTGCACTGCTCTTCCATGCATTTTGTCTTGTATAACAGTTTGCAGTAGTCACTCGGGTGAAACATGCATCAAATATGAAATAAATATGCACTTGTTGGCATAATTTTGAAATACATCCTGCTTGTGGATCCAGCTCAGTGCTGTTGTGTTTTACAATGGTTAAAAGCACCAATCACTCTTAGGAGATTGTGCAAACACATGGGTTCATTTATTTAAACTCGGCACCTGAGGACAGCCATATAAAGATAGAAAGCTTGAAAACATCAGCAGCAGAGCTGTACTCTGTTCTGCTCATAGGCCAAAGATGAAACTGAGACTGGATCACATGTCACACTTCCCCTCTAGTTATGGCATGCTGTTATAGCTTAAAGGTATATTACAACAGTTGCCGGTCAAAAGGGTTTTAAATTAGAAGAAAGCTGTTGCTTATGACTAGAATATTAAAGGCAAAATTCATTTTTAAATGGCTCTTACTATGTCTCTTCAGAAATTTCTGAAAGCTCTTCTTATAGAGTGGATTACTTTGAATAGCATTGTGTACATCCTTATGTATATAAAGACTGCAGCAATTTTGCACATGGAATGATCCAACAAAGATCAGAGACATTTAATCCAAAGAACAGCACCTCTCAGTATCTCACTGAGGAGTTAGCCTAGATGACATGTTCAAATCCTGGAACGTGGTTTGAATACACTACCAACTGAACCAAGCTGACAAATGGGAAGCTTGTAAATTCCTGTCAGGTCAATGCTATTAGGAGCGCAGGAGGGCAACACTTCTGCCTGCTGGTCTGCCCTAGAGCTGATACTGTCCCAAATCCCAGGATGGAGATGAACTTCTTACTGCTCCATGGGGGAGGAGGGTAGGGGGCCAAACATTCAGAATGGCCTGAATTTTGCAGACAGTGGAGTGCTCACTACTGGCCTCAAAGAAAGATGTTGACAAAGATCTAGCAATCTCTGTGGCCTGGCTTTTCCTTTCCCAGAGGCAGTTTAAATCTGGTAACAGGTCAAGGGGACCTCCAGCCTTGCAGCAGCAATAATGACAGCAACAAGGTGTAGCCAATCACATTGAAGCAAAACAGGAAGTAAAAACAATGGAATCCCTTCACTTCTAGTTTAAAATTTCAGATAGCTAAATAAGTGATTGTGATTGGATTAAGATAGAAGCTAAAATAAAGATAAACTTTTAAAAAAAACTTAAATTGTGAAGTTTTTCTATCAAAAGGGAGAAATTTGACATTTCACAAATATAAAATTTAGCTTTTTAGGACCTATAAGCAATGTCCCTCTTTTTTTGTTGTTGTTATGCACGGCCTATTCATTGAAGTGTGTGGGACCTTTAAATTTTTTTGAGTGGCTACGCGTCTGGTAACTTAAAGGGGTCAATTTATGTTTGGTCTGTGCAGAAGCTTCTGGGTTGCTGTGCAGCCGCACAGCTTAGTGGGAACATTGCCAGTGAGGGTATTTAGCAGTAATTATCAACTTAGAATGCCATTAAAAACCCAGTTACATCTCATTCAATAAGTGGAACTTTTTCAAGCGTTTTTACAGTGAGACCAACAGTGTAAGATTGAAAGTTCATGTTAACTCATAAATTTACCAAAGATTATTGGGATTTGGAAATTTAGAGAACCTTAGAATTACCTGATAGCAACTTCTAGATTTCTATGTTATCCTGTGCATGTGCAGACTGTTAACAGGATCCACGCCAGTTTTTGAAGTCAAAACTAGGACAACTTCCTTGCTGAGAGTTTATTGACTTTGTTCAGTGTCAACACTTCTACCCAGTGCCCCAGCTATCCCCTATTTATATGTGTTCAAATACCCATGTCCTGTTTCCCTTGACAATGTAATTGACATTAACAAACCTTAACAATGTAATTGATAAGGCATTGCCACAGACTCCCAAAGTCATTGCCAGGTTCGTGTAATTGTTCCACATAATTTAACCCCAGGAGTGCAGATAGTACAATAGCAAATGCTGACTGCTTTATTGTCAATACTTCACAAAATCAGGGCTATTATTTTAAGGTAATTGACCTAACAATCACTTTACAATAAAATACAATTCAAAAATTGGTCGTATGGGCCCCACCTGATCTTCCATCCTGGCAAGCAGCATGGCCCTGCATCATTCTTCCATGCTTTCCTGTTGAAGGCAAAGGAGGTGGACCTGGGAGGTCTTTTGGTAGCTGACATCACCTTGCCAGTCATGCCTCCTAATCTGAAATGAGCACTGGGTAAACCTGGCAGAAACAAGGAGCATCCAGTTTGATTTCTGAAACAACCATAAAAAGGGTAAGAGACTCTGTGGAACCAATCCTTGCCCCGAATTCCTCTAATGTTGACCTTGATAAGGGTGGCTTTATGTCAATATGGTTCAGGTATTTTTGTATATGAATTTTTTCTAGGCATTGAGTTTTGACACTTTCAGGCAGGATGATAGGATTAATGAAAAATTTTCTGAGGCACTGCTTAAGCAAGCTTTCTGAAGTACTGGCCAAAAAGTAGCATTGATGGACATCCTACTAACAGGAGGAGAGAAGAAAATTGGGTAGTTGTGCATTGGAAGAAAAAAGCTGAAAAAAATGATTTAAAATATTTTATTCCCTTAACAGGCTCATCTGTTGAAGCCAGAAGCTGTTCCAAAACCATGCTGTGCACCAACCAAACTCAGTGCCACTTCAGTACTCTACTTTGACGAGAAATACAATGTGATATTAAAAAAGTACCGGAACATGGTGGCAAAGTCATGTGGCTGTCAATAGAAAGTATCCATATGTGGTGCAATTGTGCTTGGTCAAATATTCAAGACATTAGGAAGGTGGAAGAATAACATCGGGAAAAAAGACCCGGTGAACAAGGCACTGCAGGTTCCCATATGTTACCTAATGACATAATATCTAATATATCACAATTTGATTTAGTTCTTCACAATAGAAAGTCATCTTTGAAGCCTTTAGATATATTTTTCATTGTTCAAAATACTGTACCCAAGCATACCAAAGCACTTGCACTTCGACACAAGACAAGAAACTTTTAATTAATATTTGTGATAATACCAGATTACATTGATTTTTTGTTTTGCCCATGTATAAACAAAATAGACAATGTGGAGAAAGGAGACATTGATTTATCCTGCTGGTGACTGAGACTCTATAATCCACTGGTGGAGAATACTGCACACCCTATTCTCCCCATTATGTACATTCTCTTACTACAACAGACATTTCTGTATATTACTTTGATTGACACAGCACTACTGATTGAAAAAACATAACTTAAAGTAACTTTTTAATAAATTTAATCCTCACTTTTGCGTTTCAATTTTTGCTTATGTCAGAAATCGGATAGACCCTAAATTATCATTGACATGCTTCTTTACTGCGAGCCATGTCACTTATTACTGAAAGACTCATTGCTTCTTATTGTGTTTTATTTAGATATTGCCCATTCAATATTCATGGAATTGTAAGAACTTTACGATCTTGAACTCTAGTCCCCAAGTGGATGAGATTTTATGGAATCAAGTTAGCTTTTTGATAACTTGCAGCAAGAAAAATAAATACAGTGTAGCTTTTCCTAAAATGGTATTTAGAAAATCCACACCACAGCATCACCATGCACATCGTGAAACAGCTCAACAATTTGGAGCAATTTACCACCAACATTCCCTCAACTTCTCCTCAACTGTCTAAGACCAAAACTGGTTAAATCGGGAATAAAAAGCGCCAAAATACAAGTGGATCATTTTTAGTTTTGGTTTAAAAAAAGGCCAGCAGGGAGTAGAAGAAGTTACTTTTAGCATATCGGACTTCCATTGTTTATTTTGCAATCAAAAACATTCTAAAAGAACTCTACACTGGTGAGAAATTTCTGTTATTTCATTGTTATATCATGGACTCTGTGGAGAGCTTTAGTTTGGTTCTTTCCTCACATTGTTCCATTAGCATCAGAGACAGATGGATATTCAGCTAATTTCGACTGTTCCCAGTTTTGGTAGCCGTTTGATCCTGAATTATGATGATTTTGATTTATTATTGAGCAAGTTGACAAATTTAAAGGGTGGCAACCATGTATCCAATAGATTGGATACAGTGCAGGGTCACCAGCCATTAAAATAAGTGGCCCATTAACACCAAAGGTAAAGAGCTGGACTTGTGTCGTAAACCCAAGTTTGAATATTAAGCATTGCTAACACTCATAACACACTGACTTTTCCCATGAATAGAATTCCATTGTTATAGGCTGAACCTTTTCATGTTAATGAAATAGTTCATCTTATGACTGTTGTATAGGGTCTGGCACATACAGGGTTAACATGGGACTAAGTACAGTACCACCCACACAGTGATGAAAGAGAACACATAATGCATACCTAGGGGTCAGACTACTGATGGACAGAGCCGTTTGCATAAACAAGCAAGGAGACAGCTCCGAGCTTGAACCCTTTACTGTGTATATACATAGTTCTTGTAGTTAACAAATACAAACAGTTAACCTACTTAAGACTACAAAGGCTTCGCTAAGACCTACTGAATGGTATCCAAGACCTTACAACAATGAAAATTATCAAGCAACATTCCAGTATCTTGTCTCGCATGCATGTCACTACTGAGCTTTTATGAAGGAATACATGGTATATTCCAAGTCCCAGACTTCTGATCTTCCATGAAATCAGAAGGCAACAAGTAAATGAACACGAAAGGAGTAATAGTATAATAATTAAGTTGGGGTAATTTGCATCTCGTGAGACAAATTTCATAGGTTTGTCCAGTATGATAACTCCAGCCACTGAAATAATGGAAAAGTAAAGTTCTCAATAATTGATATTACTGCTACCTCATTTCCTGTGACCATTGTATTTCTCGTTTTACTTTCATACATTAAAAATCAAATTTGTTCTTTTTTTAATGAGCTTTATTGATTCATCAAGTTCAATTTACTGTGGCCAAAGCATATCTGATACAGATACAGTATCTTTAGCATGGAAAAATTGTTAAAATCAGGAAAGAAAATCACCCAATATTTTTTTTTGTGATTATGTGACAGATGGAGTGAAACCTGCAATTCTCCATATCATGACTTTCCAATCTTAGCCATGTTGCCAAGGGGAACACAAAGCCGAAATCAAAATGTTATCTGAAACCAGTATGGTGCACCTGTTAAAGTGTGCGTTTGGCAGGGCCTGCAAGTCTGCCAGGGTGTATGGAAATTAGATTTAACACCACAAAAGCCAAGGCACTATTGATGCTCTTGGATGTAGTTTCAATTGTCCTGGAAGATAAATTATAATGTAACCAATACAGTGGTTTATGAAGAAACTGAATTCTTCCTCATATTCAAGCAGGGATAGTAGAGTTTGACATGTGAGAATGCAGACTTCCCTCATCCCATCTTCTTTTATGAACGCACATGATGGATTCTGCAGGAAGTTCCTGGTGATTCTCTCACGCTCCAATGAGAAAAAGTAAAAATGCATTGTGGAGGCACGTCAATCCCACCAATGTAGTCAATAAGAGCCTGCAATAAAACTGCATGGCTCTACATATGTTCACTGTCTTCCCATTGTTAATACCAGTTTTAAGAATTGAAACAGCTTACAGGAGAACCAGCTCTTTTCATATTTAAAATGGGAACCTTAGTATGACCTAACAGTTGGCTTTAACTTTAAATACTTGCCTTCCTTAACAAGACTTTACCTTTATACAATGGCTAATGCTCATCCAAGCATGTTTTCAAGATATTTTCTGATAATTGATTGGCTAACTCCGCGTAAAGAGTTGTGATGGATGCAGATTGCCACTTTTAACTAGATTCAAACCTTTTGCCTCAAATCGACACTTCAGGTACATGACTGAAAGCCTTTCTGCTAGGATTTGACTAGTGTTGACAGTCCTGTGGTTAAATTTGCTGCAACCATTCAAAGAGTGATATTCCTGCTTGCTAGAGAGATCAAGATTAGCAAGTGAACATTGAAACATTAACAGTTTGAACTGTATCACTATAAAGTTAACAGAAATGAACACACAATCTGAGTACAAATTGTACCTGAAATTGTGCTAGTTTTCAAAAGCTTATTCTGCCCAATGTTCACTCTAACTCGTTTGCAAATCACCAAATGTAAAACTGTCCATAGATCATTTGTAATCAGGCAGCATTTTAGATTTTTTTTAAAAGTTGGATTTTTTAAAAATTCCTTTATATTTAAGACTGGTAACCTGGAGCAATTTTATTATTGCAGCTGAAAATGTGTTTAGCACAAAAAATAAGTATTTTTAATCTAGCCCATCACCCTAAAGCAACCTGATTTTAAATAATCGAAAATGATTTTTTAAAAATCTGTGCAGAATTATTTATCAGATACTTTGGTGTACAGTATTCAGTTTCTTTAAGAAAAGTTTAAAAGCTTTAAAAACATATCTAGTAATGCCTTTGCCTCTTTAAATAAAGATTGATCATGCATTTGAGTTGTGGGCCTGGACAGATTTGTGGCTGGGGCAGCTAGTGCAAAATATCATGGGAACTCAATCTGTGCTAGATCTAATTTACACTTTCACCAAGGCCAATATATTTTGCCTAGAGTAGGGTTCTGAAATTACCCAAATTAAATCAATAATAACAACAACTTGCATTTCTAAAGCACTTTTAATAGTGTTATCAGGCAAAATTTGACACTAAGCCACATAGTGAGATATTAAGAAGGGTAACCAAAGGCATCATTAAAGAGGTCAGCTTCAAGGAGCATTTCACAGGAGGAAAGAGAGGTGGAAAGGTTTAAGAGGCAAATTCTAGAGCTTAGGACATAGACACCTGAAGGCACAGCTGCCAGTGGTGGCGTGAAGGAAATTGGGAATGCTTGTAGGTCTGAGGAGCTTACAGAGATTGGGAGGAATGATGTCATGAAGGGATTTGAATGCATAATAATGGGAATGTTAATTTGAGGCATTTCTGGACCAGGAGCCAATATAGGTTAGTGAGCACAGGGGCACCGTCCCACCTGCTTCCCTACCACCCTACCCACATATCACCCTATCACCATACTACCCTACCACTTACCTTACCCACCTACCCAGCCTACCACCCTGCCCATTCACCCATTCATCCAATTCACTGACACTGAATATTTAAACTTACCTTACAGCAGCTGGTGCTGTAAAAAGGTAGTGTGCCTTGTCTCGCACCCCACACCGCCCCCCCGATACTACGGTGCTATGAAGCTTTTTATGGGACTGTACACTCCTCATTTCTGAAGAAGCTGGCCTCAAAAGACCCAGCCAGAATTGCAAAGCAATGCTGCGGCACAGAATAGTGGAAGCAGAGCGGTAATACTATGGTGATTGCCGCTTCGTGGAAGATTGGGCCATAGTATATTCAGACAAAGTGGAGGAAAAGGCTGGGGACAATGTTTAGTTAAGATGCTATTAAGTTCGCTTTGATGTTGTTTCTTCGCAGACTGTAAATTGAAATTCAACTTGTTTCAGCAATTAAAAATCATCTCACACCTATTGTGTTGGAAGTTCTTTGTCTTTTTTGGCTGTGAAAAGAGACATGTTTAAAAATAGTACCCTGTTCATTGCCCTGCCAGAAGGTTGCCTTCATGATCCATGGGAAGTGCTCTGTAAACTGTCTGAAATGTGGCCAAAATGGTGTTTCAATTTGAAAGTTGCCTATTCAATATAAAGTTCAGCCTTTGAATTGAATGTTGGGAAGTGGCTGGAAAGTTAGATTCTCAATTAATCAACAAAGACCTCCAAGCTAATTAAGCCATTGGCTTGAAGCCAATTAAGACATAAAACTTCTAAGTTAGTTACACCATGAAGGCTAAATGAGACATTCCTCATTTGTGTTATGAAAATACTTAGGAGCTCAAACCCTGGGAATGGCTCTTAATGAAATACAAATGTGTCATGACCCCTCATATTTGGGTGAGATTTCTAGATGGATAGGCAAGGTGGGTTATAAAGTGGTAAAGTGGAATCACACAGTCATACAAATATATGAAAATGCTGGGAAAGGATCAACTGGTCTATCTAGTTTGTCTCATAAAGTTAAATGCCTTATGCACTGCCAACCTGGAGCCATGTAATCTCCTGGGAAACACAAGAACCCCAGATAAAAACCCAGGCCATTTAGGGGGAAAAAAATTAGAAAATTCATTTCCAACTCCTTGAGGGGATTGAAACTAGTCCAGGAGATTACATCTACCTTGATTTACATTATATTACAGTATGAGTTACAAGGTAACCTCCATCTCAGCCAGAAACAGGCCCAGTTCACTTTTGAAGGGATATAGTGAATCAGTGCATACTGCAAAAGTTGGCAAACTGTTGCACAGGTACTCTGTGGGAAAAGAGGAACTGCCTAACATCCAAACTACTTGTCCCTTACATAAGCATACCTCAAAGTCCTTCTTAACCAATTCAGCTTAAATAATTACTCAACATAGACACAATCTAGCTCCTTCTTCATTCTGTAAACCTTGATCAAATTGCCCAAATCTATGCACCTCTGAATTATACCTATCCAGCTCTTTGATCCTTGGGTAACTAAGGTGTTTTAAATTGGGAATCAATATTCTGGTCCTTGTTTGTACCCTTCTCAATATCCCCCACCATGAGATGGTCAACAGTGGACACAGTTCTCCAACCAGAGCCCATCCAAAGTCTGGTACAAGGACAAAATGTTATGCTTTATTTTGTAATGAATTATCCTGTGATCACAACCGAGAATCCCATTTGCTTCAGCAATAATTTCACAGCATTGATCAGTCTCAAGATGTTCAAGTTTAACTAAGTTGATACTTCTCAGAAAACTTACTGATTGTTGAGGATATGAGATTTGAAATTGTGGAAACCTTCTAACATGTCACTTTGATTAGCCGGTTGTACAGAAGGAGTTTTCCCTAGTATTTAAGGGAGGTACTTTGGTAGCAGTACTCTCTGTAGCAGTGATAAAGGAAGAAACATTCTTTCTTTGGCTGTCCAAGATTTCCTTTGTTTCTCCTTGTAGTTAGGAGATTTTCTTTGTAGTAATCTTTACCAAGCTTTACCTTCGACACACAGAGGAATAAGTTCATTAGTGGTTACACCAGCCAGTTTCAGGCAAAGCTAAGTATATCACTTAATATACAAATATCTGGGATCAGGGAAAATAAACATTATGCTAGCTCAGATATCATCAATCATAAGTAAAGTGGGTTTAGATAGAACCAAGAATCTAAGTGGAACAGATAACCTGAGTGCTGATGGGGCTCATTGACTTAATGCTCCAGAAGTTAATACCATCATCCCAGGAAAGGAACATCATCTCACTATGCAACTCATATGGAAATAGTCATATAAACTCTGCAACATTGCCAACCATCAGCACCTGAACATTTATCTATCCAATAGACTGATTATCTAAGGCTGTGAATTTGCTGACTATCTAAGGAGTTGGTAATTTCACCAATTTACAATTGTTTAACCTACTGGTGTGAGCTTTAATAGCTGTTGGTGCCGTTAACAATGAACTATGATGAAACTACTGGCTTGTCTTTATAATCTCTGCTCCTCATTTTGTTAAATAACTGTCCATTATTATTGCAATTCAAACTGCTATGTAACACTAGCAGGCCACATCAATTGATATCTCCTAATTGATCGTTGACTCAATGTTTAAATTGTGGTTTTGTAGACAATAAATGGTTGTTAGTGAATGGCTTGTTTTTTTTTTACAAAGGACAATTTAATTTTATTTACAAAAATGGAGCATCACAAGTTTGCTTCTTCCAGGCGAAGACAGTAGAAAGTTGTTCAACACATGCTGCAATTCCATTTCACAGTGCAATGGAATGCATTCTTGCTCCTTTTGTAATTTAGTCCAACTTGACGAAGCTGATATCTTTAGTGTTTTGTCTGAAGCACTGGCTACACAGGTTGAGGCCATATTTCCAGATCAGACTGTATCTTGTCTGACTTCTTCCTTGATAATTCCACAAGGGTTACTTTCACTTGTGGCTTCTCGGTATCCTTATCAAGAGTTAGTGAAATCAACTCAAATTCAATCTGAACTAGTTAATGTGAAATGGTTTGGTGAGCTACTTAAGCATTATTCATGCCTAGACCTAAAACTGGATGTAAAATATCAAACTGTTCCTTATTGAGGAGTTAAACAAGGCATGTATTTGCCAGGATATTGAAACCCCAAGCTCTTCTTACAAGATAGAAATTAAAACCGACAGTTGTGCAGGTGCTTGGGTTTACGAAGAGAAACCTCCAAGAGCTTTCCTAAGACTGAAATTAGGAATGTTGCAGGAGATATTAGAAGACATCTTGTTTAAGTCAAGTAAGGTAACTCACTGACATGAGTCAAGTGTGGCACTGCAAGTACTGTTTGAATTCAGTGAGCCATTCCTACCTGACACTCTGTTTGTTTGCCTTCTTGTGAAACATAGCAGCTTATTGATTCTATAGAATCATAGAATAATACAACACTTTAGGTTTTTTGACTCATCAAGTCTACATTGGCTCTTTCAAAGTGCAATCCAATTAGTCCCACACTCTTGCTCTTTCCCCATATCCTGTATTTTTTCTCCTTCAAGTGCTTTTCCAATTATCTTTTGAAGGCTATTATTGAATCTGATCAACTGCCCTATCAGGTATTGCATTCCAAATCCTAACCACTCATGTAAAAAAAGCTTTTCCTCCTATTGCCTCTGGTTTTTTTTGCCAATCACTAAATTTGTGCCCTCTGGTTGTCGATCCATCAGTCATTGGAAACAGTTTCTCTTTACCTACTCTATCTAAATCCTTCATGATTTTAACACTTCTATCAAATCTCCTCCTAGCCTTCTCTAAGGGGAACCTCCTCAACTTCTCCATTCTATTCAAATAATTGTAATTCCTCATCCCCAGAGCAATTCTAATAAATCTCTTATGTACTCTCTCCAAAAGCTTCATGTGCTCCCTAAAGTGTGGTAGACAGAATTGAACATGCTGCTCCAGCTAGGACCAAACTATTGTTTTCTATAAGTTAAGCATAACTTATTGGCTTTTGCGTACTGTGCTTCTATTTAAAAAATCCAGGATCCCAATTAGACCAAGCCTGAGCTCACGAAATGTATGCTCAATCTGCTTTCAGAGTGATTGAAGCATTACATGTGGGATTTTTTTAAAAAAATCATTCATGGGATGTGGGCTTCACTGGCTAGGCCAGCATTCATTACCCATCCCTAGTTGCCCTTGAGAAGCTGGTGGTGAGCTGCCTTCTTCAACCGCTGCAGTCCATGTGGCGTAGGTACACCCACAGTGCTGTTAGGAAGGGAGTTCCAGGATTTTGACCCAGTGACAGAGAAGGAATGGCAATATATTTCCAAGTTAGGATGGTGTGTGACTTAGAGGGGGACTACCAGGTGGTGGTGTTCCCCTGGTCCTTCTATATGATAGTGGTTGTGGCTTTGGAAGGTATTGTCTAAGGAGCCTTGGTGCATTCCTGCAGTGCATCTTGTAGATGGTACACACTGCTGCCACTGTACATCAGTGGTGAAGGAAGTGAATGTTTGTGGAAGGGGTGCCAATCAAACGGGCTGCTTTTTTCCTGGATGGTGTCAAGCTTCTTGAATGTTGTTGGAGCTGTACTCAATCCAGGCAAGTGAAGAGTATTCCATTACACTCCTGACTTGAGCCTTGTAGATTGTGGACAGAATTTATACAATGCACAAGTATTCACCTCATATCATGAGGGATATCATTGTTGCACATTCAAGCTATTACATCAAGGAGATAGATGTGGGCCAGCGTGAGTCAACTCCCACAAAGGTTAGATTATCAGACTGCTGTATGGAGTAAATGATGCTAGTGAACCCAAGAAGGGATCTACAGCAGGTTTGAGTATGTAACAGCATGCCTAAATCCCTTCGTTCTTCTACCCCTCCTGTCCATAGTTCCCACTTCAGACACATTCCCATCTACATCTTTACATCCAAAGTTTACTGCTTGATACTTTTTACTTAAATCTCCATCTGTCATTGTTCTACCACTCTCAATTGAATCCATATATAAATATATTTTGGAATTTCACTATGCCTCTTAGCTTACAATGGGATACAAATTTGAATATGCTTCACTCTTTTACCAAAATCTAATCATTTATATATTGAGAACGAGGACCTCAGCACCCAACCCTGAGGGTAACCTTGTCACTGCCTGTCAATCCACAAATGTCTCTTTTATCCCAATTCTCTGCTTCCCACTTATTGGTCAATTTGTCTCCAATTCTACATACATCAGTTTTGACATTAAAGCCTTGTGTGACATCATATCAAATGCCTTCAGCAAGTTTATGAATGTGACATCCATTGGTCCTCCTTAATTCACTACCTCAGCGTCTCTGTCAAAAAGGTACTGATTAGTTAAACATAACCAACATTTCACATATCATGCTGACTGCAGTCAGCTTATGTTTCTCTCATCTCATGAGATTCCAGCCTCATTTATCTCATATTGTTCTGTTTGTTGAAATAAGCATTAAAAGCAAAGAATGATTAATTATGGATACATAAGTACATAAGAGATGGGAGCAGGAGGAGGCCAATTCAGCCCTGCTCTGCCAGTCAATAAGATCTGATCTGTTTGTGGCCTCAACTTCACTCTCCTGCCTAACCATTGACTCCCTTATGTATCAAAAATCTGTCTAACTCAGCCTTGAAGTATTCAATGACCCAGCCTTCACTGCTCTCTAGGGTGGAGAACGCCAAAAATTAACTACCAATTTATTTTTATTACCCAGACACTATATTGTATCAGATTACTGTAGGAGCCTACTTTTGCCACTAAATTGTTTACATATGTGAAGAGCAGCACCAAGTGGCTGAAAAAGGATACTGCAATAGTACTATGGTGCCCCAGTTGATCATCATACTCCCCCCTCCCCCCCTCGCCCCCCACCCCCTTCCCAGGCCTAAATATTTTGAGATTTTAGGTGCATAACTGACACATTCATGAAAAATAGAACATTTTCCTGTTAACTTTAATTAGGGCGTGAAATTGTCATGTATAATTATGTATTTAGTTCAGCTTATAGCTATCCATACACACACATGCATGCTCATTGTTACGTTTCAATAGCTCCTTGATAACAAAGACAGAGACCAAGGGCAGAATTTTGCCATCAGCGAGCAAGGGGCAGGGCCCACTCACCGATGCATAAAATGACGTGGGATGACATTGGGCGGAACCCCTGACATCATCCCGTCCCATTTAAATTTTCAGGAAGTTGGGCGCAGCAAAATCAGCTGTGCACCCGCCGACCTGTCAATGGCCAATTGAGGCCATTGACAGGATCATTTAAACAATTAAAGGACCTGCCCGTCTAATCTTAAGGTTGGCGGGCAGGCCAGGAGCCCCGGAGGCAAATAGAGAAAACGGGAAACCTCATCCACCAGTGGGATGAGGTTTCATTTAGGGTTTTAAAAATTTTAATAAAGTTAGTATGTAAATTATGAACATGTCCTATCTCATGTGACATTGTCACATGAGGGGGACATGTTAGAGAATTTTTTTTCTATTTTTAACATTTTTCAGAGTGTAAGCGATCTCCCCGAGGCTGCACTTAGCCTCAGGGAGATGTGCGCTCTTTCATGCGCACTCTTGTTTTTGGGGAATCACCCCCCCCCCGCCCACACAGGAAGCGTGTAGCACTTGCCGCCAGACGTCACACTGGGAGGGCCTTAATTGGCCAGCCCACCTAAAATGACGAGGGGGGCCGCTTCTCCGGCAGGGATCGGCTCCACGCCCACCGGAGATTGGATCAGGCCCGCCCACCCGACAGGCAGAAAATTCTGCCCCATGTCTTTACTTCTCCAAACAGAGTTTTATTCTGATGACATAAAACTCCACAGACAGCATGTCTCACCCGCTTCCCCTTTATATACACAGCCAGTGACGTACTTAGCTTGTTAATTTACAATTACCCACTTAAACACTCCTTGACAGTTAACTGTTTCCTTCCCTAACACTCATGTTTCTTCAAATCCTCAATGGCCTTCGTTTCCTGTGTTAAGTTGATTGAATTTTTCCAAATAGCTGCTATTTCAGCTCACAGCTACTTATTACCTCCGCTATTGAAGGTGGGTGGAGGTAATGTTCTTGCCCATGTTAGTTAGTCTGTCTCTGTAAACAATAATATATCAAAAATGAATGGACAGGCTTCAATGAAACTTGGTACACTGGCATAGCTCAAAGAAGAACTGATTAGTTTTAGACAAAAATATGAATCCAGATCCTGAAATGTTTTATAAAAATCCTTTTAACGTAGAGCAAACTGACTTTTTTTTAGAATGTTGTGGATTGTCTGAGCTGCTGTGGTACAGTGTCACAGCTGCGATAAAGTGAGCAGAGTTTTCAGAGCAGGTTGTTAAATGTGAATTGGCCTGAAGTCTCCTCAGTTAGAAGGAAGTTCTTAATAAAAAATTTTTTGCCAGCTTTGTAGTTAGAGACCATCAACCAGGCAGGGAAAAGTCTCAAGAAAGAGCTGCATAATTGTAATAACGTTGTGTTAATACAATGTGGCAGAGACTGGAGCTTCTGAGTGCTCTCTTCGCTTGACTGATTTGCTTGTTTCAGAAGTACAAACAGGAAGCACTTGCTAACATTGATAAATGTTGATAATAGCTCATGCTCAGCTTCAGTGCAGAAACAGAACAAATAAACCAGATATAACCATTTCACCATCCAACCTCAACACTGATCCTCAGTACAGAATGAAATTACCTTTTTTGTGACATTATCTCACTAATGCTGAATCTATGCTTTATATGTTAATCTAGAATGTTGATTTTTTTAATCCTGTATTTTGCTCACAAGACCAAGTTCTGATTAAGGGGCAGAATCTTCCCCCCTTTGGGGGCAGGGAGCTGTTTAGGAGCAGGTGCGTGGAGGTGCGCCTCCGACCAGCACCCCTATTTTACGTGGGCAGGCCAATTAAGGCCCACCCAGCATGAGGCCTGCCAGGATAAGGTTGGATGGGCAGGTCCACTAATCACTTTAATGACTTTTGTCAATGACCTCAATGGTGAGGGACCATTGACAGGTCAGCAGGCGCACAGCTGATTCTGCTGAGCCCCTGCCTACCTGAAAATTTAAATGGGGTGGAGTGACATCGGGAGTTCCACCTAATGTCATCCCACCTCATTTTACGTGTCGGCAAAAAGGCCCCGCCTCCTGCTCACCAACCAGGAAATCCTGGCCAAGAGCTTCCTTCAGTCCTTTAGTTATCACCGTTCCAGAAATCCAAACTTATTTTCTTTCCATCATATAGATTCAGTTACTCTTAATTAAGTGCTGTTTCCCCACCTTAACCACCTTTTCAGGAATATGTAACAAAAACAAAATGCTGGGAATACACAGAACAGAATTTTATTGAGAGGTCATTGACCTGAGGCATTGAGGGGAATTTTATGCCCTCTTTCATGGCATATTTGGAGGTGGGGAGGGAATTTACTTAGGCACAAGGGTGGCATGTGAGGACCCCACCGCCTTCCCGCCTCTGCCAAAATTAATTCTGGGGCGGGAAGGCCAGTGTTTTTCAGTCCATTGTGGAGTTTTACTTGGAGCTGGTGTACTTGGTCACTGCCTTTGTCCCTTCCGACACGGCGTGCTTGGCCAGTTCCCCGGGCAGCAGCAGGTGCACGGCGGGCTGGATCTACTGGGAGCTGATGGTGTTGCGTTTTTGTAACAGGCTAGGCAGGAAGCCTCACCCCTGATAAGCTCAAAAATATCATACACAAATGAGTTCACGATGCTCTTGGCCTTGGAGGAGTTGCCGGTGTCGGGATGAACTTGCTTCATCACTTTGTAGATGTAGATGAAGTAACTCTCCTTCCTCGACCCTTCACTTCCGTTTTCTTTAAGGCTTTCTTGGTTTCCTTCTTGGGAGCTGGTTTCTTCTCATCAACCATCTTCAATGTCAGATTATCCAGCCACCCATTGAGGCCCTTAAGTGATCAAATAATGGCCACTGAGGAGCCTCATCCCGCTGCCACTGTTACTAAACCAGTTGTTGGTGGGCCTGTCGCCACTCGAGGAACAAGACAAGCAAACCTGTGCTGCTTGCTTGTGGTCTCCAAGGGGCTTCCTCTTTCAAAGACACTCATGCCACTCCTTGGTCCTGGGCCTCCAGCTGTTGTCATCCCCACAGCAGTCACTGCCACCTTGTTGACACCCTTGAGCAAAAGAGCTGCTGGCCTCTGATTGGCTGGCAGTTTTCACAGTGAGTGGGATTTCCACCCCCCAGGGTCATTAATCCCGGGACTAATCCTGAGAGGCATTCACTGCCGGCAGACCTTCCCAGAGGAGGCAACGCTGGTCTCTCGCTGCCCCACCAGCTGGCAGGCAAGGCCTTCTTAAAATCCCCTCTCCCCCGTTAACAATGTTACTCTCTGACCTGCTGAGTATTTCCAGCATTTTCTGTTTTATTTCAGATTTCCAGTATCCGCAGTATTTTTGCTTTTATTGCAGAATCAAATGACTGATTCGTGGAAGCAGCAAAAGAAGTCTTGGCATTTTTCTGGTTGCATTGATGGCCTGTGCACATTAATTAAGACTCCTAATTATATTTAAATAGGAATTTTGACAGATCCTGTGACTTTTTCCGCTCTGGCTGCATTGCAAACCCACTTGAAATAATTGTGGGTGGTCTTGGCTGTGGGAGTATGCTTCTTACAAGTGTCACTATTTAATCATTTGGTTGGCAAGTTAGGGTTTTGCTTTGCATATTGTTTTATCTGGTATTTCTGTTGCTACTGTGTTTACACCTGATTTCTGCATCGTACAATCTTTATTTCTAAATCTATTTCTAACAGCTATCTTGCTAGTTCATTTTCAGCAACCAAAGTGGTCAGGATGGAACAAAAACAAAAATTGCTGGAAAAACTCAGCCAGTCCTCAGCATCCGCAGTATTTTGCTTTTATATTATGGTCAGGACAGGAAGTGCTTTAGGTGTTCTAATGCAATGGTTCTCAAACTGGGGTCTGCAGACCCCTGGGGACAATCAGTAGAGGCTGCGAAATAATTGAGAGGTGGGCAGGTGGCGAAGGAATTGGCACAAGCCAGGAGGCAGAAATGGAGCACAGCTGCAGTGCAGAGTGGGCTGTCTCAGCTAGGAGGGGAGGGCACATGTAGGAGCACTGACAGTGGCATGAAGATACAGTTGCCAAGGCTGGTGGTGGTGCCAGATGACTCAGCCCTTATTCAAGTTTTTAAAAATATTTAAATACTACATGCTGTTTATGAGACAAAGGTACACCCATATCACTGATCCTAAAAGCGTTATTAAAACAGCCATTAAGTGCAATACTTTCATATTATCAGTATTATATAGTATTATAGTTTAGAGAGTGGATTTACAATTACTAATCCATTGGAAAGGGGATCCTTCAACCAAAAAAGTTTGAGAACCATTGGTCTAATGACACTCCTGGATTTAAAGAAGCAAGGTCAGTTTTGAGAAAACAGGAAACCTAAGTCACCTGTACTCCGCATGTTATGGACACAACCATCCTTACATCGGAACCCACACTTATGGCCCAGACAGTGCTTCCACGGCTTGTTACACAACACCCGCCTTCAGCACCTCCATTTCTCAAAGGTGGCTGTCACATAGTTATATCATCTCTTAGAGATTGATGTCTTATACCAGGATGGCTCTACCCTTGGACATGTATTGAGCTGTGATGCCACCCCAATCTCCCAGTTGTAAGATTTTGTTAATATACTAATTTTAGGATTTTAAATTAATTAGGGCTAGCATTTAGGGATCTCATATTAATCACATTTTAAACTGACCTGGAAGCTGAATTGCAGATACTGTGCAACATAAGAGAGGGGGAGAAAACCTGGACACATTGTTCCAGAAGATAGTCATACTGCTTAGAATAGGGTTGTCTGTTTTGGTCAGCAGTGAGGGACAGGAGGATGTGACAGTGGGTAAAGCAGATAAAGACACCACGCAGACAAGAGTGGAGGAGCCCCAGACTTTGCAATTGTCAAATAGGTTTGAGGTGCCCAAAGCTGGTGTGGACGAAAGCAAGATCTACAATGTGGTTGAGCAAGCTAGCCATGGCACCATTGTACAGGAAGCCATTCAAGTGGGGGAAACAAATAGGAATGTAGTGGTAGTAGGGGACAGTATAGTGTGAGGAGGAGTGACACTGTTCTTTGCAGCAACTTGTTGCTGAGTTGCCTGAAGTTGCAAGAGCCCAGAAGGTTGTGTTGCCTGCCCAGTGTCAGGGTTCAGAACATCTGCTCAGGGCTGAAGAGGAACTTGGAGTGGGAGGGGGAGGATCCAGTTGTCATGGTCCATGTAGGTACCAATGACATAGGTAGAACTAAAAAAGAGGTTCTGCAAAGTCTGTATAAGAAGCCCGGCACCAAATTAAGAAGCAGAGCCTTAAAGGTAATAATCTCTGAATTATTACCTGAGCCATGTGCAAATTGGCATACGGCAAATAAAATTAGAGAGATGAATGTGTGCCTCAAAGACTAGTGTGGGAGAAGTGGGTTCCAGTTCATGAGAGACTGGCATCAATACTGGGGAAAGTAGGGGCTGTACTGTTGGGATGATCTACACCTGAACCATGCTAGGACCTGTGTTCTAGCAAGCTGCATAACTAGGGAAGTAGAGGGGGCTTGAAACAAAACAAGGTAGGGGTGAGGGATCAAGCTTGGATAGGTGTTGCAAATCATGGGGTAGAGTCAAAGCAGGACAGCAAAATAATAATATGGGAAATGAGGGTCAGAGAATGGCAGGTAAGGAAAGAGGGAAACAACCTAAGAACGTACCAACAGTTACAAAAAGACATAACTAAAAGCTCAGGGAATCCTCGCCCCGCCCGCACAGGGAATGCATAGCACTTCCTTGCGGACATCACACTGGGCCTGTAGACAACTCCACTAGCGACTTCTTTCTCGTACTACTCCTCATCTTCACCCAAACTGATTCTACATCCTGATCTGCTGAACCAAGGTCATCTCTAGCTATTGCACCAATGCCATCTTTGATTAACAGTGCTACCCCTCCATCTTTACTTAGCTTCCTATTCTTCTTGAATGTCATATACCCCTCAATATTCAGGACCCAATCCTTGTCATCCTGCAGCCATGTCTCCGTAATGGCTATCAGAGTATATTTATTTACTTCAATGTGCATTATCAATTCATTTACTTCATTATGAATGTTACACGCATTCAGATACAGATAGAGCATAATGTGGGAAAATGTGAAGTTGTTCACTTTGGCAGGAAGAATAAAAAAACAGAGTATTACTTAAGCAGAGAATGCCTACAGAATTCTGAGATGCAGAGGGATCTAGGCGATCTAGTGCATGAGTCACAAAAAAGTTAGTATACAAGTTCCACAAGTAATTAAGAAGACTAATGGAATGCTATCCTTTATTACGAGAGGAATTGAACATACAAGTAAGGATGTTATGCTTCAGCTATACATGGCATTTGTGAGACCACATCTCGAATACTGTGCACAATTCTGGTCTCCTTATTTAAAAAAGGATGCAAATGCGTTAGAAACGATTCAGAGGAGGTTTACTAGATTGATACCTGGAATGAGTGGGTTGTCTTATGAGGAAAGGTTGAACAGGCTGGGCTTGTTTCCACGGAGTTTAGAAGAGTGAGGCATGACTTGATTGAAGAATACGAGATCCTGAACACTATTGACAAGGTGAACATGGAAAAGATGTTTCCTCTTGTGGGTGAGTCCAGGACTATGGGGCACTGTTTTAAAATTAGGGGCTGCCCTTTTAGGACAGAGATGAGGAGAATTTATTTCTCTCAGAGGGTTGTTTGACTTTGGAGCTCTCTGCCTCAGAAGCCAGTGGAGGCGAGATCATTGAGTATCTTTAAGGCGGAGGTAGATAGATTCTTGATAGGCAAGGGAATCAAAGGGTATTGGGGGTTGATGGGAATGTGGAATTAGGAATACAAACAGATCAGCCTTGATCTTATTGAATAGCCGAGCAGGCTTAAGGGCCCAAATGGCCTACTTCTGCTCCTATTTTGTGTGTTCATATGTTCGTAATGTCACACAACTCCAACTCTGTTCAACTTATCTGCTGCTAAAACCATCATCCGTGCCTTTATTATCTCTAGACTTGACTATTCCGATGCTGTCCTGGTTGGAGTTCATACTATATAAACTGGCTCATCCAAAGCTTAGCTCCTCATAATCTATTTCACACCAAGTCCCATTCACCCATCACCACTGTTCTCAATGATCTACATTTGCTCCTAATCTAGCAATACCTTTTAAATTTTCATCCTTGTTTTCAAACCTCTCTTTGGCCTCGGCCCTCCCTTTCTCTGTGATCTCCTCCAGCACCACAAAACATTGAGATCTCTGTACTCTTCCAATTCTGGTCATTTTCACATTGTCGATTTTCATCGCTCCACCACTAGTGGTCATGTTTTCAGCTGCCTAGGCCCTTAAACCTCTTCTTTACCTCTTTTATCTCCTTTAAGACGCTCCTTAAAACATATTTCTTTGGCCAAGCTTTTGGTCATCTGTCCTAACATCTCCTCATGTAGCTTGGTGTCAAATTTTGTTTGAAACCACACCTGTGAAGCACCTTAGGATTTTAAAGACTAACTATATAAATGTAGGTTTTTTGTTGTTGTAAATTGGTTGTGATCATTGCAGCATGCTGTGATGTGAATTTAGCCATAAAGCCAGCCATTCCTAGCACAAATTTTGCTGGTATTGCAAAATTCTGCCTAGTAAACATTGTTTGGTACCAAAATTACTAAAAGAAAAATGGGTTGAAGGAAAATACAATTTGGAGTGCTCTCATCTGCAGGACATAAAATTGCCAGATATTCAGCGGTTATGCTTTTCAGCTTGGATATATCTGAGTATTCAGCATCGATCAATGTTACTAAATGATCACAGAAGAAGGGAACAGAACTGAGTTTCCTCGCATAAAAATACACCATTCCAACAACACAACGCTGCTTATTGTCCTCAATGTGATTCGTGGTCAAACTAGTGCTAACACTTTGGGTATTAGCCTTCTGTATAACATAACATAATTCTCCTTATTTTTCAAGAAATTATATATGCCAAATTGCTGTGGTAAACACTATTGAATCTTAGCTGAAATATAAGCAATGAAGGTCTACAATATCATGTATTCTATTGCTTTTTGGAAGGTCACAGGAAATCACAAGCTGTTTGAGATCCCACCCAAGTGAACGGAAACCAATATACCTATCAGCGGTCAATATGCTTTTTTGCTCTGCGTGAGATTTTCTTGTGGGCTACCTTTTGGTTTTTGTGGCTACTTTTTGGGTTTTCGGGGTCTCCTTTTTCATTCTCATTGACTTCTTTATTAGGTGATAAGAATCGTTTCATTCACATATACTTCACACTTCAGTGATTTTTTCAAGCAAATGCACTTCCTCTTGTGACCATCTGCGGTTTAATGAGACATAGCTAAAGGAACAATAATTTTGGTCCTTTATATTGTTATGACATCGGACTAACAGTACCAATTACCTGCAGGCAATTTGAACTTTTTAAGGAAGACCTGTGCTTTTTTTAAAGAAATACAAGTAAAGACACTGAGAAACAGAATACTGATAATGTAAAGTGACCACTTTCTGGAAAATTCCTATGTGTATTATACTTGACAGACTGGTCCTAAGAGGACATGGAATGTTGCACCTGAAAGGTGTCATGGCCTTCTTCAAACACAGACACTTAAAAGGGAGATAGGAAAGATGCAAAAGACTGAACTTTACTCTCCTGTGGTTGTAGAGGCAAAAGACTGATTTGCATGTCTCAGCAGACATCCAAAATCCATCTTCTGTTGATTTGTATTTCAGAATGTGCTAAATGGTCTAAGATGAAAGAACATGGACTCTGGGTGTGAGCCATAGTTTATTCCTTTCCACAATACACAGGGAAAAATCAGTTAAAAAGCTGGTGTGTTGGTGTGTGATGGTATGTGACAGCAAATAGCAAAACAAGTCAGTCACCCCCTGCAGCTTGCAGGCGAAGTCTCTCTCTCTCTCTCTCTCTGTTGCTGGAGGCAAAGTTCAGCAGAAGGCACAATTTAAGTAAATAGGACAGTCTTTCAGACACACTGCAGAACCAAGTGGCTCCAACTGCCAAAACGACCCAAGTCAGCTCTACCAGAATCACCCAACTTAACCACAACATATGCCATCTACACCTCACGGACAAGCCCAAGACTGATCCGTATTTTTTTTCACTTTTATTTGAACTCTTCTCATTTCTTATTTGAGTATATTTGTGTTGTGTTTTATTATTTTTCTCGGGTTTTAGTAACAAATAAACTTACTCTTTCTTTGACTCAAGAAAGCCTGGTTAAATTGGCTCCTTCTAAAAAAATAAATATATTTGGACTGGGAAAAGGTATCCATGGGGCAACCAACCAAGGGGATTGAGTAAATAAGGAAAGCCAGCTTATTCCTCCTCACCTGGGAACATAACAAAATTGGGGTCCCGTTCAGGAAGTTAACAAATTGGGGGACCTCGCCCCAGGGACTGGTTGTAACAACACCCATATTAAAAATAAAGGACTTTTTTTTAATGTTCAAATGGAGCTGGTTAGGAAGAATCAATATTTAATGAAATCGAAAACAAAAGGAATGCAAATAGAACTTAGCTCCAAGAGATCTTCAAGCTACCAGTTTCATGTAAATGTGAACATCTGTTTTCAAAGTTATTTGTAAAAATATTATGGTTTTACATATTCATGTAGGTTTCAACCGGGGTCTCCATATTTCCTGGTGATGGAAGGTTCAATGAAGCCTCTCTCCCCCAACCATACACACACATACACTTCTTCCCAACTGACACCCCTCCCCCTACCCACTCAGCAGTCAAGACTCAGGATCTACTGTTGCAGACCCCTCCACCCCCAAGTCCCCTCCCCACCACCACCACCCCCAACCACCCAACATCAGATGAAACTTGGCCTCAGATCAGGGCCTGCACCCACTTCACCCAGCTCAGACTGACATGGAAGAATTAAATGACATTGTGATCGCCTATGGCCAAAGCCATGAATACAGCTTTGCCCTTAAAAAGAGGAGTAACTGGTTCAAAAGGAGGGCAAGGAAATTCATGAGCCATTTGGTCTCCCAGTTTTCTTCCAGGCTTGTTATCTACTGGCAAGAATACTTTAAAGATCAGACCCTCTTATTTCTACCTGGATTTAATGAGCAAAACAAAAACAAAAACAGAATTGCCTGGAAAAACTCAGCAGGTCTGGCAGCATCGGCGGAGAAGAAAAGAGTTGACGTTTCGAGTCCTCATGATCCTTCGACAGAACTTGAGTTCGAGTCCAAGAAAGAGTTGAAATATAAGCTGGTTTAAGGTGTGTGTGTGGGGGGCGGAGAGAGAGAGAGAGAGAGGTGGAGTAGGGGTGTGGTTGTAGGGACAAACAAGCAGTGATAGAAGCAGATCATCAAAAGATGTCAACAACAATAATACAAAAGAACACATAGGTGTTAAAGTTGGTGATATTATCTAAACGAATGTGCTAATTAAGAATGGATGGTAGGGCACTCAAGGTATAGCTCTAGTGGGGGTGGGGAGAGCATAAAAGAGCATTTAATGAGCAAGTTCTGTATCTGAGCAACCGGAAACTGAGTTTATCGAAGCTGGAGGCCAGCACCTGTGTCCACCCAGCCGAGACTTGGGCCTGGCTCCGATGGGCACTCACCTCACTCAACATCCCTGTAAGGCTGAATAATGGTTCCTTGGGCCTACTCCAGCCTTGTTACTGCAGACACTCCCTCCTTTTTTGTTTCACTTTTTGATTCTTCCTCCTTGGCTTCCTGGGGGATATTCAATGATGGTAACAGTGCAGTCGAATGTCTCCTGTATGCCAGCAGTGGAACCAGCCGAGATAACTCCTCCAGCTCCTTCAATGATAGATTTCCTCCTTCCCGCCCTTACTGCTCGTCCAGCCATAGAGTCTGGCCCAGATTTTTGTCCCTGGGTCAGGATCATAAAGTTGGGAATTTTCCTGGCTCTGTGAATCAAACCTTTAAACATGACCGCCCGTAGGTGGGATTTTCGGTTGGGGGTGGGTGGGGGGTACCTGAAACAGATGTTGGGATGGGTGACCCCGAAATGAATCCATTGGCCGCCGGGTGCGGAGGTGGGCTTGGTGCAAGGCCTACCTCTGTGCCCAGCACTGTGTTGAAATAATAATAAACCAAAAACATCTTTCCAGCCCTGACCTCTCACTCCTCACACACACTCCCTATGCCCCATCCGTGGAAACCTATGCTAACCCATGCCCCCACCCACTTCCATGGCCTCCACACTCCTATGCCAGCTTAGTGCTCCTCTATCCACTTCCATTGCCCCATACCCCCATGCCAACTTAATGCCAACTCATGCCAATGCACACCCTCCTCACTACCCATTGCCCTTAACCCGTCCATACCAACTCCATGTTGCCAAAAACATTCTGGAAATGGCCATAAATTCTAAATCCCACCCAGAACCCAACATTTCCCACCTTTGCCGTCATGGCAAAAATCCAGGCCTCTGTCTCTTGAAAAGTACCACAATGGGAGGGAATCTGTGACTGGAGGAGATTGAGCAACATGGGAGTAACAGAATCTGTGACTGGAGAAGCAGCTTTTCACAGATTCTGTCTCTCCAACATATGGGAGAGACTTTTCTCTCATTGCTTGCCCCCGTGATTAAACTTCTGCCAGCGTCCTGGGGGCTTTCGAGGGCAAATTCGCCCACCACTCCTGTGTATTTTGAACCTGTGGCAGAGGCTTTGAACAGGTATTTAAAATCTGCCTTCCCCATAGAAGACACAAAACCATCCCAAGAATAGCAGAAAATCAAGAGGCAAAAAATAGGAAGGAACTTAAAACAATCACTATCACTAGAGAAAAAGTAATGGGAAAACTAATGGAACTTAAGGCTGACAAGTCCCCTGGACCTCATGGCCTGCATCCTAGGGTCTTAAAAGAAGTGGCTGCAGAGATAGTGGATTGATTGTAAACTTTCAAAATTCCCTAGATTCTGGAAAGGTCCCAGTCGATTGGAAAACCATAAATGCAACACCTCTGCTCAAGAAAGGAGGGAGATAGAAAGCAGAAAATTACAGACCAGTTAGCTTAACATCTGTCATTGGGGAAATGCTAGAATTCATTATTTAAAAGGTAGCAGCAGAATGTTTAGAAAATCATAATGAAATCAGGCAGAGTCAATATGTTTTGTGAAGGGGACATCATGTTTGACAAATTTATTAGAATTCTTTGAGGATATAGCAAGTAGGGTGGATAAAAGGGAACCAGTAGATGTAGTGTATTTGGATTTCCAAAAGGCATTTGATAAGGTGCCACATAAAAGGTTACTGCACAAGATAAGAGCTCATGGTGTTGGGAGTGATATATTTGCACAGGTAGAGAATTAGCTAACTAACAGGAAACAGAGGATCAGAGTAAATGTGCCATTTTCAGGATGGCTAACTGTAACTAGTGGAGTGCCACAAGGATCAGTGCTGGGGCCTCAACTATTTATGATCCATATTAATGACTTGGACGAATGGACCAACTCTATAGCCAGAAAATAGGTAGGAGGGCAACTTGTGAGGAGGATACAAAGAATCTGCAAAGGAATAAAGATAGGTTAAGTGAGTGAGCAAAAATTTGACAGATAGAGTATAATGTGAAGTTGTCCACTTTGGTAGGAAGAATAAAAAAGCAGAATATTATTTAAATAGGGAGAAACTGTAGTATAGAAGGACCTGGGATCCTAGCACATAAATCACAAAAAGTCAGCATGCAGGTACGGCAAATAATTGGGAGGGCAAATGGAATGCTGGCCTTTATTGCAAGGAGGATGGAATATAAAAGTAGAGAAGTCTTGCTACAACTATACAGGGCATTGATGAGACCACACCTGCAGCACTGTGTACAGTTTTGGTCACCTTAGCTAAGGAAGGATATACTCAAATTGGAAGCAGTTCAGAGAAGGCTCATTAGGCTGATTCCTGGACTGAGAAGTTTGTCTTATGAGAAAACATTGAGCAGGTTGGGCCTATGCTCATTGGAAAGGTGATCTTATTGAAACATGAAACATTCTGAGGGGGTTTAACAGGGTAGGTGCTGAGATGATGTTTTCCCTCATGGGGGAACCTAGAACTAGGGGGCACAGTTTCAAAATAAGGGGTCTCCTATTTAAGATGGAGATGAGGAGGAATATCTTCTCTCAGAGGGTTGTTAATGTTTGGAATTCCCTTTTCCAGACACCAGTGGTGGCTGGATCATTGAATATATTGAAGGCTGAGTTAGACAGATTTTTTTGATTGACAAGGGTGTCAAGGATTATGGGGGCAGGCAGGAAAATGGACTTTTGGACCAGAATCAGGTCGGCCATGATCTCATTAAATGGCAGAGCAGGGGCAAGGGACTGAATGGCCTACCCCTGTTCCTACTTCTTATGTTCTTATGAGCTAAAACAGAGACAGAGTCAGGCAATGTTACGAATGTGGTGTGGATTTGTGATTGGAAGCTGATCATAGGGTCAAATATGACACCAAGATCACAAGCAAACTAGTTCAGATTCAGATGATTGCTAGGGAGAGGGTTGGCAATATAATACAGTTTCTGACAGCGACCAAAGACAATGGTTTTGATCTTCTCAATGTTTATTCGGAGGAAATTTCTGCTAATCCAGTACTAGATGTTGGACAAGCAGTCTAACAATTTGGAGACAATTGTGGGATCAAGAGGCGTGTTGTAAGGTAGAGCTGAGTGCTGCCAGTGTATATGTTAAAACTGACACTGTATTTTTGGATACTGTAGCTGAGGAGCAGCATGTAGATGGGAAATAGGAGGTCGCCAAGGATAGGTTCCTGAGGGACCCTAGAGGTAACAGTGTGAGAATGGGAAGAGATGCCATTGCAGGTGATTCTCTGGCTATGACTGGGTAGATAAGGATGGAACCAAGCGAGTGCAGTCCCATCTAGCTAGACAATGGTGGAGAGGCATTGGATTAGGATGTTGTGTCAAAGACTGCAAACAGTTCGAGAAGTTCAAGCAGGGATAGTCTACCTTTGTCACAATCACATAGGATGTCATGTGTGACTTGACAGAACCATTTGATAAGAACGTATCAGCACACTTTACATAAGTTATTTAACCAATGTTTTTGGTGTAGTGTTAACTATTTTGAAGTGTAATTCCAAGTTTCATATTCCAGACATGCATTTAGAGGTGAGACTTCTAATTTTAGGTCATTTAAGAATAATTACAGAAAACTTTACAAAAGACAAATTCTTCTAGACAACTGTGAAAAAGTCACTTGGCATATTATGCTAATGTGTTCAAATTCTGTTTTGCTCCTCCCCAATTGGTTTCTGCCTTCCTCAAAGTTCACACGCTGTTTTATAAACATAATTTACCTTTTTTGTATTTCCTTGTATTTCTATTGCATTTACCGATTCAGTGGAAAGCGGGGAACATTTCAAAGTGCTGTGTCTCACCAAGTAACAGGAAAATATCTTTGAGTAAATGTATGGCAAAATACAGGAACGGAAAGAAAGAAAAGCCGACCACTCATCAAGTGAAGAAGTAGGAAGTGCTTGATTCAGTTCTCTGACGTCAAGCAGACTGGAGTTCTTTTTAATTATTTTTAGATTTGGGAGAGGTTTACATGGTGTTTAATTTTCGGTCGGAATAATGTGGCGGGAAAGATGGGAGCGATCTGTACACAGGTGAGAAAACCCCGAGAGGGAGAATCATTCGGAGAAAATAGTTACGTCGACTTGGCACAACACTGGCATTTATGGAGTCCATGACTCACTACATTTGGCAGCGAGCAGTAAACTGATGTAGCATTGTAGGTTGCTACAGACGAGGTTATAATTACCTAATTGTTACTTTAGGCAATTGTTACCATTCCGTTAGGTAACTTACTTTTGCAATTTATTATCATTGATACTGAAAAATAGTTTAATCATTCTTAATTCCTGCCAAATTATTCTCACTGCTACTTCTCTTTCATTTGAGCTATTTCGAATGCGTTTCCTCCCCATTTTAATGAAAATAAACAGTAAAACTTAGTCAATTTCCACGAGCGGTTTATAGATAGTATTTTGTTTCTCCGATACAAGTGGTTGTCTTGCTTTATTTTTTTTTTAAATTATCCAATGGTACTCAGTAATATAGCGGCAGGACTGGTTCATTCACTTCACTTAAAATGAAGGAATGATCTACATTGGAAGTCTGTTCAACTTTGCTATTGCTAATACTGTGCTGCAAATAACATTGTTGTAGGAGAAGGGATGAAGGAAAGTACGCTTTAGAAAGATATGAGAGGCAATTCGTAACCCGTTGATTTTCTAGCAGTAGTGGAGGATGGGATATGGCAGAAAAGGCATTAGAAATCGAATATGACACATACCCATCCTTTTGCGTGTATTAGACTTTCTGGTTCAACCCTCTCCCCTAGAAGAACGGTCACAGGAAAATTCGCAGGCTGCTTCATCATCTGAGAGGCCGCCACATGAATGCTCCTGTGGCCATAACTATCTTTACACCAACCCCAGCCAGCCTGTTCGGTGATTAGTACATCATGGTAAGAGGATTTTATAGCACCCAGATCCACCCGACACAAGTATCCCACTCAGAAACAAAAAAATGCTGGAAAAACTCAGCAGGTCCGGCAGCATCTGTGGAGAGAAAGAGTTAACGTTTCGAGTCCGTATGACTTCTTCAGATACAGACGCAAAAAGTTAACTCTGTCTTTCTCTCCACAGATGCTGTCAGACCTGCTGAGTTTTTCCCAACATTTTTTGTTTTTGTTTCAGATTTCCAGCTTCCGTAGTATTTTGCCTTTATACAAGTATCCCCTTGGTTGTCAAGCCAGAATTTGGGTCTGGACCTGCAGTTCCCACTCTCTGAGGCTGCCAGGGGTTTCAAAACCTGCACTTTCTTGCTCAGAGACAGGAATGCTACCACTGGGCTGAACGATCACTCCATTTTCTGGTATAACATAGAAAAATTGAAGCATGAGCAGGTCATTCAGCCCTTTGAGCCTGCTCCACCATTCAATATATCTTGGCTGATCCTCTATCTCAATGCCATACTCCCGTTCTCTCACCATACCTCTTGATGCCTTTAGAGTCTAGAAATCTATCAATTTCCTTCTTAAATATATTCAGTGACTTGGCCTCCACAGCCGTCTATGGCAGAGACTTCCACAGGTTCTCCACCCTATGAGTGAAGAAGTTTCTCTTCACCTCAGCCCCAAAATGGTCTACCCCGTATATTGAGATTGCGACCCCTTGTTCTAGAACCCCTCAGCCAGAGGAAACATCATCCCTGCATCCAGTCTGTCCAGCTCTGTCAGAATTTTATACAGTTCAGTAAGATTCCTCTCATTCTTCTAAACTCTAGTGAATATAGGCCTAGTCGACCCAATCTCTCTTCCTACGACTATCCTGTCATCCCAAAATTCAGTCCGGTGAACCTTCGCTGCACTCCCTCTATGGCAAATATATCCTTTCTTAGGTAAGGAGACCAAAACTGCACACAATAGTCTTGGTGTGGTCTCATTAAGACCCTATATAGGTGCAGTAAGACATGCTTGCTCCTGTACTCAAGTCCTCTCACAATGAAGGCCAACATACCATATGCTTTCTTAATGGCTTGCTGCACCTACATGCTTGCTTTCAGTGATTGGTGTACAAGGACACCCAGGTCCTTTTGTACATCAACATTTCCGAGGGCAGCATTTTCCTGTCGGCAAGCGGTGATGCCAGGCAGGCGTTTCGAAGTCACCACACGTCATTCAGATATTAAGTTCACCCACTGAACTGTCAAAGGCCTATTAAGGCCTGTTAAAAAGTAATTAAAGTAATTAACTGAGCTGCCCATCCAACCTTAAGGTTGTTGGGCAGGCGAAGAACCCAGGCGGCCTTCGCATTTTTCATGAAACCTCATCTACGGGCGGGATGAAGTTTCATGAAGGGTTTATTATTTAAATAAAAATTTTTGAAATAAATAATGGACATCTGACAGTTTCATATGAGGGGACATGTCCTTAAATTTTTTTCCCACCTTTATTCAAATTTCCATAACTTAAATCGATTTCTGCGCTCTTTCACACAGGGAACCGCTCAGAGAATCCTCCCCTCCATCCGCACAGGGAGTGCTCAGCGCTTCTGGGCATGTGTCACATAAAGTGGAGGTGCGGACCCGATCTGGGGCGCCGGTTGGGCTCGTGCCTGCCCCCGCACAACCCCCACAATGGAGGGAAATTCCTGGCCCTAATCTATCAGCATTTAAATAACACTCTGCCATTCTGTTTTTCCTACCAAAGTGGATAACTTCACACTTATCTGCATTATACTGCATGTGCTATGTATTTGCCCACTCACACAACTTGTCTGAAGCCTCTTAACATCTTCCTCATTGCTCACATTCCCAACTAGTTTTGTGACATCAGCAAACTTGGAAATATTACATTTGGTTCCCTCATACAAATCATTGATATTGTGAATAGCTGGGGCCCGAGCACTGAACACTGCGGTACCCCGCTAGTCACCTCCTGCCATTCTGAAAAAGACCCATTTATCCCTACTTTCTGTTTCCTGTCTGCTAACCAATTCTTAATCCATGTCAATATATTATCTCTAATCCCATGTGCTTTAATTTTGCACACTAACTTCTTATGTAGGACTTTATCAAAAATTTTCTGAAAATCCAAATACATCACATCCACTGGTTCTCCCTTATCTATTCTGCTAGCTATGTCCTCAAAAAAGTCCAGTAGGTTTGTCAAACATGATTTCCCTTTCATAAATCCATGTTGACCTTGTCTAATCCCGTTAATATTTTCTAAGTGTCCTGTTTTCACATCCTTTATGACTCTAGCATTTTCCCTGTCACTGATGTTAGGCTAACCGATCTATAATTCCCTGCTTTTTCCCTCCCTCCTTTTTTAAATAGTGGGGTTATATTTGCCACCCTCCAATCTGCTGGGACTCTTCCATAATCTACAGAATTTTGGGAGATGTCAACCAACGCATCCACTATTTCCATGGCCACCTCCTTTAGTATCCTGGGATGTGGTTTATCAGACTCTGGGGATTTATCGGCTTTCAGTCCCATTAATTTCTCCAGCATTCTTTTTTAGTAATATTTCTTTCCTTCAATTCCTCCTTCTCACTTGACCTTTGGTTCCCTAGTATTTCTGGGAAGTTATTTGTGTCTTCCTCTGTGAAGACAGAACTAAAGTAGTTGTTTAATTACTCTGCCATGTCCTTGTTCTCTCTTATAAATTCTCTTGTTTCGGATTGTAGGGGACCTACATTTGGCTTCACTGATCTTTTTCTTCTTACATACTTGTAGGAGCTTTTACATCTACTGAACATTGAAGTACCTGCCCTCAGTTAAATAAGACAATGGTGACAGGGACATACATAACATTTTGTCATCATTCCTTCTAAGTGTTTCTGCAGTGTTTTTGCACTTAACTTGGGTCCTTAGCCTTTTGAGGGCTGTTATGATTTTTTAAATGCAGAACTCTTAATTAAGCAGCTTGTTGCTATTGTGATGTAAAGACAAAATCTGGTAGTACAATGAACTCAAGTTTTTTCCCCAGGATGCAACAGCAATTTGCATTTTATATAGTGCCCTTAACTAAGATAAAACATCCCAAAGCGCTTCACAGGGGTTAAATTAAACTTCACGCAGAGCCATTTAAGGAGATACTGTAAAACCCAATGTATATCCCAATTCCCCAATCTATATCGCAACACGTTGGAATCTCCCAAGGCGTCTCAAGAACCAGCCCCGCCCTCAGAGAGGGTAAGGGCGTGGCTAATTGCGTCATGCATCACATGGCCTGTCTGTTTTCCGCGCCCCCTCCCCCAACTTGGTGACGAATGCCCTGAATCTCGCGAGTGTGACCCGGAGCGGCGGCGAGATTTGACGTGGGGGCGCGGTTGGCTGTTGGCGGTCAGGGGTCAGGGGTCAGATGTCAGTTCAGCCCTGCCCAGCCTAGTTTAGCTTAGCTTAATTTAGCCGAGCTTGGGTCAAGATGCCGCTGCTGGCAGCTGCGATGTTGTTTCCCCGGCTACCTGTTGTTGCAGCGGTTGCGTTTCATCGCGCATTGGCTACAACAGTGAGTGATGGTGGAATAAACCTGATAAGCACATTATGGGAGTAGGAATGTTGTATTTTGATAAAAACAAAAAAAACTGCGGATGCTGGAAATCCAAAACAAAAACAGAATTACCTGGAAAAACTCAGCAGGTCTGGCAGCATCGGCGGAGAAGAAAAGAGTTGACGTTTCAAGTCGTCATGACCCTTCGACCAGTAGTTCTGTTGTAGGGTCATGAGGACTCGAAACGTCAACTCTTTTCTTCTCCGCCGATGCTGCCAGACCTGCTGAGTTTTTCCAGGTAATTCTATTTTTGTTGTATTTTGATCTGTTTGTAAAGGTGGGGACGTGGTTTGTTTATGGCTTTCAGTATTTTGACGTGCTAGTTTGGTGGGCTTGGCGGATGTGAGGGCGGAAACTGTTTACCTGTATATTGTTTACGCGCAAAAAGTAAAATATTAAAAAGAGTCATGTGTTTTAAAGGTCCAGTGTTGCATAATGTGTAAATATACTTTAGATGTTTTGGGGATAGGCGGACCATTCGCCTTATTTTGAGTCTTTTACATAAAAAAAGTTTTCTTTTTCCACTGGTTTTGATGGTTGCGCTCTCAATTCCAAGATTGTGCTTTAAGACCAGTCCAAAACCTGAGTACATAAACTGAGTAAATACTTGTGCAGCATAGAGAAAGGTTTACATTGTTGCAGTTTTTTGGGGATGAAATATTAAACTGAGACACATAACAAGAACACAAGAGATAGGAGCAGGAGTAGACCATGCAGCCCATTAAGCCTGCTGCATCATTCAATATGTTCATTGCTGATCTTAGACTTCAACCCCACTGTCCTGCCTCCTTTGCATCTCACTTGATTCCTTGAGAGATGAAAAATCTATCACAGCCTTAAATATATTCAATGATGGAGCACCTACAAGGAGGAGATGGTGGCGTAGTGGTAGTGTCACTGGACCAGTAACCCAGAGGCCTGGGGACGTGGATTCATGGCAACTGGTGGAATTTAAATTCAATTAATAAAGCTAGTCAACCAACATTGATGGTTGGTGTAAAAAACCCATCTGATTCACTAATGCCCTTTAGGCATCCCTCCCCTAAAAGGGAAGGAAATTTGGCATCCTTCCCTGGCATGGCCTACATGTGACTTCAGACCCACAGCAATGTGGTTGACTCTTAACTGCTCTCTGAAATGGTTGAGCAAGCCACTCAGTTCAAGGGCATCTAGAGATGGGCAACAAATGCTGGCCTTGCCAGTGACATCTGCATCTCATGGAAGAATTTTTAGAAACCCTCTGGGGTAGAGAATTCCAGAGATTGACATCCCTTTGAGTGAAGAAATTTTTCCTCATCTCAATCCTTAATGACCGTCCCTGAATCCTGAGACCGTGCCCTCATGTTCTAGATTCCCTTGTCAGTGGAAACAACCTCTATGTCTACCCTGTCAAGCCCCTTCAGAATCTCGTATGTTTCAATGAGATCACCTCTCATTGTTCTAAACTCCAAGAATATACTCAGCCTCATTATAGGACAACCCTTGCATCCCTGGAACCAATCTAGAGAATGTTTGTTGTATTACCACCAATGCAAATATATCTTTCCTTAAAAATGGGGATGAAAATTGCACTATGTGCTCCAAGTGTGGTCTCACCAAAACCCTTTACAATTGTAGCAAGATTTTTATTCTTGTACCCCAATCAAACCCCTTGCAATAAAGGCCAACATGCCAGTTGCCTTCCCACCATTCTAATATTTGAGCTGGAACTTATGACACTGCCCATCAATCTTGTTCCTGTTTATGGAATCTTGCTGTGGGTCTTGTTTGCTTACACAATTCATTGTATGTGAAACGTTTAAAAGTCATTCAAAGCAACTGAAGAGCTTTTGAGATGTTTCAGAGAACTGTTAAAAGGATGTTATTTAAATGCAAATCCTACATTTTTCTGAAATCGTAGCAAGTGTGCCCCTTTAGTCCGGAGATAATAGAGCAGTATATCTTTTACTATTGTATTAATAGCAGTACTCAGCGTTAATTATTTTTGTGTGTCAGCATATAAATTTGTTGTACCAAATGTGTCAGCCACACATGTGGGGTTGACATGTTAAATGAGGTAATTAAGAAAACGCTAATTAAAATAGTTACATTATACTTTTCACAGCAAACACTTGGTTTCCAAATGTTAGGATTTATATTAGTTCCTTCGTGTTCTTTTTTAATTTTGAATGTTGCATGACAGAAACTTGTTTTATTTTCTGACAAGATATGTAGTACAAAACCTAAAATGGGATAGCAGCCAGTCCTAGAAGTCAGTGAAGAAAATGTGGAACTGTGACTTTGACCATGCTAACAGACATGCCTCTGTACAAAGTTGAATTAGTTGTATCATTGTTTGTGTACAATACTGATTTTTTTTAAAAAAAACTTTATTGGCACAAAATACATGTTCAGTTGGGTAGGAACCAGTACTGGATTTAACATTTAGCATGAAATTGTTAACGTATTCTGAATTGTGCCAAAATTAAAAACATTTCAACAATTATCTGAACTTTCACTTGTTTTTGTGAGCTTTCACTATCACACACTGGCAACACTTGAGTTTATAACGCATCTTTTGTGCGTCAGCTAATTTCTTGTTTTCTTTGCATGGTACAAAAATTGCTAGATAGCCAACACGTGGCATTGAACCAGAGGCATGTTGGAGTTCTAAGGTTCAACAATTTTTTGTTTACCTTAGAACACAAATAAATATAGTGTGGTTTGTTAGTGCTGTTGGGGAGAGTTTAAACTAACTTGACAGGCAAATGAGAACCATGAGATCACTTTAGACAGGGAAAACAAGGCGCACAGAGAATTGGGAGAGACCGATACCACTAGGCTAAGACATAGTAAGGATATTAAGTAGGATCAGAGTAAGGGGAAACGCAAAAACGTCTAAATTAGGTTTACTCTGCGTCTAGACGAACACATTAAGTATGGTGAATAAGGTTAGTGAGCTGCGGATGCGGAAAGCAAATGTTGTGGTGATAATAGAAATCTGGCTTGAAAAAGGGCAGGACTGGGTACTAAATGTTACTGAATACTTCAACAAAGAAAAGAAGGGGTGGCATTATTGATTAAGGAGAACATTACTGTGCTAGTGGAAGATGATGTCCAAACAAGTTGAGGACAGAATATATTTGATTAGAGCTAAGAGCCAAAGAGGTACCATTACACTACTGGGTACATTCTACAGGCCACCAGCTATTGGAAAGATATAGAGGAACAAAAATTGGCAGGCAAAACTGTAATGCAACAATAAGTTGTCTTTAAAGAGCAGATTTGATAGAGATGTTCAAAATCATGAAGGGTCTGAACAGAGCAGATAGGAAGAAATTCTTCCCATTGGCAGATGGGTCAGGAAACACTGATTTAAGATGAATAGCAAAAGAACGAAAGGCAACATGAGGAAAAGCTTTTTTTATGCAGTGAGTAGTTAGTATATAAACTGCACTGCCTGAAGGTATGGTGAAGGCATATTCAATTGTAGCTTTCAAAAGGGCTCAGATATTTATCTGAAGAATGAAAAATTGCAGGTCCATGGGGAAAAGGCAAAAGATTGGGACTATCTGAGTTGCTCTTGGAGAGAGCTGGCACAGGACAAATGACCTCCCTGTGCTGTAACCATTCTATGATTCTATTCTATGCTTATAGAGACGGTTTTGACATTTTTTTTTGGTAGGGATATCTATGATAACATGACACAAGCAATACTACAATCTTCTAAGTGAATAACATTGAAAGGTATTGACATTTTTTTCTTAACATTATGTAGACTAGTGCGGCTGTGGCACAATCCCTACCTGAGCATGTGAAAATTGTAGAAGTTGGACCCAGAGATGGACTGCAGAATGAGAAGGTAAATACACAATCTGCCAAAATTTTACATTGCGAACTGAAACAGTTATTCAGTTTACTTCTTGCAAGAGTGGCTTTACTGCCTACAAAGCTGAATTTAATTGCATTGCCATAACTCAACAAAAGGTGATGTCCAATCAACAATCCTACTTAATGGCTTTTAAATATTATTACATTTCCTCAGTTGATTTCAATTTTTTTTCCTGCACGCAAACCTTATTTTTCAATTAAAGAGAATTTTAATCTCAATGTATTTTTGGGAAATCCATCAAAACAGCTCTGGGAAAATCTTACTCCCTTAATGTGATGAACTCGCTTTACAAAGGTTGCTGAAATCAAATTTTCATTTGCAAATAAATTGCTTGTTTGGGCTCTAACAACAGATAGTAAATCTTTGAAAAGGTTAAAATTCACCTTTCGACCAGGAGCTAATCAGGGTAATGGGGAAGAGTTGCCATTGGGCAATTAATCCAACACAGCAACAGTTTGCGGAAAGATTATAGAAAAGGGGATTTCTATGCTTTCTAGTAACTGTATCAGTTTTTTCCAGCAACATTATAAATAAGGCCTGACTAGAGATCATATTCTAAAATGCCAATCTCAGCACCTTTGGCACTTTAGTGAGCAGATCGAGTAAGTCGTCATTCTCTTCGGAAGAACAGGCTGGTGATGGGGCACTATAATTGGCCTGGTTCCCTTTGGTAAGAGAGGAGAGCCTTTATCACAGTTTCTGCTCCTGATAATTAACTTTGAACCCTCTTTTTTTGTTCCTTCCTGCTTCACTTTACTCGGAGTGTAAGGGTGTGCAGATTAGATGAGGACAAAATTAGATTTAGCTGTAATACTCACTGCAGATGAAACGCCTGATGAAACTAATTTCTCAAAATTCACACGTGAATAATAGACTAGGAGGACAGTGCAGAAAATTGACATGGCAAAACCTGGCATTTTCAGAATATTTTTTCCCTAGCTTTGGCAATGTTGGAAGAGATCGGGTAAATAAAAATAAACAGCTATAATTTAAAACTTACAGTAAATCTTTGATTAAACTTGAGGCGATTGACTGACCTGAAAGACAGTTGCTCGAGTCTTTAGTGCCTCGGGGCATTTTACTATAAAGGCATAACGTAAACTCAAGTTTTCATGAATCTACTAGTACATGGTGGCATCTAAAGCCAGTGAAACCAGGCCTTTGGATGTAAGATCTTTAATTTCATTGGGATGAGGATAAGTGACATTCCATAAATTAGATGGAAAACCTCAATTTAATATTGTCAAATTTCTTTTTTTTAATCTCCATACAAAAAGCGTAGTTTATTTTTGGCCTAATTTAGTATATGAAGCATTAAACCATTATTCGATTGACAAAGATTGCATTGGTCCTACCCAGTATGAAAGTGCGGTATAGATAATACATAATTACTAAACGGAAGTGTGACTATGTGCTTTGTCAGTTCTGGAGATCATATGTTAAGATTAAATTGACTTGATAACTGGGCAGAATTCAACCTGTAAGTACACGCAAGGGAATAATCTCACTGTTGTCGGATTAGTTGTTAAAACCTTTATTGATATTTGTAGTTTCTGTGTTTATCATTTTTATCCTGCAAGTTGCCTACCTTAAATGCTTCTGTTTGCAGGTCATTGTTCCGGCTGATGTGAAAATTCAGTTAATCAACCTTCTCTCGGAGACTGGGTTGCCTGTTGTGGAAGCAACAAGCTTTGTCTCTCCAAAATGGGTCCCTCAGGTAAACAAGTTAGGAAATGAAACTAACTTTGAACAGCTTTTGCAATTCTGTTTGTCAGACTTGAGTATTCAGCAGTTTATGGATCTAGACTCCTAAACAATACAAACAGGATAGAGGGTTCTGTTGCTACACTGATAGCTAACAAAGCACTCCCATTGACACAGGACCTCAAAAGGTCCCCGTGCATTCATTTGAAATCCCCTAATGCCTACTGGAACACACTCCACACCCTTTAAATTGACAACAGCTCCACCTCGTGATGGTATGCCTCCTGTATGCAAACATTATCAACCACAACCTGGTAACTGACCCGAAATGTGAAGTCCCAAGTTTCAATCTTCCACTGGAAATCTGGACAACCCTCAACCACTTGAGGACCGGCCTGGGAAGATGTGGCCACTTGCTCCAAATTGTGACATGAGAAGCAGCTCAAGTCAGCCCTGCGCCGTATACTGAAATTCTGGCCTGAGAGATCCATTCCTGATGGCATCGTAACCATTCATGCTACATCAGCTGGAGAAACTAAATTTTCACCATTGAGGGGGTAAAAAAACTGTTTTACACTGTGTAGAGATCTTCAGTATTTAATTTGTTTCTATATGGGGACTCTCAATTTTAATAACACCAGGCAGGTTGCTGTGTTGTATTCTCTACGTACTTGGCAAGCTATAGTACTGAGTCAGTGTCACAGTATGTTGCTGGACGATACAATTTTCGGTATATTTTTGTCCAGCTGTTAATGTAAAATAGATTTAGCAACTTTATATTTGCACTGAGTTCTGCACATTAGAGTTTTGGAAAAATATATCCCATGTTGATCACTTTTTTAAATAAAAATTCCCAGTGCCTTCAGCTGCTTCAATCCTATACTCTGGAATTCCCTCCCAAAACCTCTCCACTTCTCTAACACACTCTCTCTTCCTTTAAGATGCTCCTTTGAAACCTACCTCTTTAATCAAGCTTTTAATCTCCTGTCCTAATATCTCCTTATGTGGCTTGTTGTTAAATTCTGGTTGATACTGCTCCTGTGAAGTGCCTTGGGATGTTTTACTGCAATGAGAGTGCAAGCTGTTTTACTGATTTCTTGTGATTATTGTTACATTATTTTACTGTGGACATGACATATTGGATGTGGAACTTCATGACGTTAGTCAGTTAATATTGTACTGGAGCCCTCAAAGATTGTGCTCTATGTGAGTGATTACACTTGTACTTGTCTATTCTATGTGTTGGAATGTATCCATTGCCTTTTTCTGTGTAGATGGCTGACCAGAAGGAAGTGATGCAAGGAATCCGAAAATATCCAAACGTGAGCTACCCAGTGCTGACTCCAAACCTGAAAGGGTTTGAGACTGCGGTAAGTGTCCATTCCTAGACTTGCACTTCCCCTTTGTTTACTTAATGGGGTGAAATGGTCTTCATTGACACTTTCAAGGGATTTCTATGTCACAAGTATGCCTTAAGGCCTATATTTTATAGAATTGATACAATAATCCTTTCTATTAATAAAATTAATCTTTTAATTTAACTTCAAAAGCTTTTTTTTAAAGTAAAGTACAAATGTTTGCATGTTTAACATCGTATAACACTGAGATTGATTAGTTATTTTGAAACTTGCTTGTAGAATAGTGATCCTGATAGGTGCAAACATCTTTAAATAAATGATTGCTAAATTAAATGGAAAAACAAAATCTTCCAATGTTAGAATAACAATGTTAGAATAGCACAGGAAAAAGGTAAGTTTACACTTCAGGTGTAATCCTTCTTCAGAGCTCATTGTGAGAGCTCTCCTAATATGGCCAGTGAGTAAATGCATCATCATAAGGCACTGACTATTTGGTCAAGAAAGATTTTTGGATTTGATCTCTAGCCTGTGAGTTAAATAATCTGATTGAGGTTAGTGGTAAATTTTGTTAGAGTTTGCTAAAAGTCATTTCAACACTGATTGCTTACTATCTAATAATCTGCAAACTTTGGCATTTAGTTTTAAAACAATACTTTGGTTTAAGGTCATGTGCTCAAGCCTTCAGTAAGCCTTATGTTATTTAATCTAACATTCAAAAATGTTGAGTGAAACATTGCTTTCGGTGGCTGCAAGAATTTCTTAATATCAGATATGAACACAATGGGAGTTTGTGTGCCTCGGTCAGGGTAATGCTTCTTTGGTTTGTATAAAATTCACCTGTACTCGTTTTTTCAAAAGTCAGTCTGTTTTTCATTTTTAATTTTCATTTTTTTCTTGATTTAGATTGGTTAATTTATTTAATAAGCAGGTAACTCCTCTCTTCCAAAGAGTCATATTGGACTTGACACATGAACTCTGTTTCTCTCCACATTTGCTGTCAGACCTGCTGAGTTTTTCCAGCACTTTGTGATCTCCAGCATCTGCAGTATTTTGCTTTTATTATAATTCCTGTTCTGTTGTTAAGATGTGTGCAATAAAAGTAAAACACTGGATGCTGGAAATCTGAAATAAAAATAGAAAATGCTGGAAAAATTCAGCAGGTCTGGCAGCATCTGTGGAAAGAGAAACTGTTTCAAGTCTGATTGACTGAAGAAGAGTCATATGGACTCGAAACGTTAACTCTGTTTCTCTGTCCACAGATACTGCCAGACCTGAGTTTTTCCAGCATTTTCTGTTTTAGTTAAGCTATGTTTGGTTGGATTTATGCATAAAAGTATTGTCTACTTTGTTAAGGAAGAGTAAAATCTGAGAGTATCCTGAGGTAGTGTGCTTGATATAGTGATTGGATAAAAAAACTAATATAGGCTACATTTGAAGTACAGTAATGAATTGACAAATGCCTGAACTGTTCAGAAGTTTACTAAGAGTAGTTAACCAATTACATTTTAATTGTATTTGTTATGTTTGTATTTTGGGAAATTTTCTGTTCTTCCTTTCTTGATTGGTTATAATTAAAGCTGTTTGCTAATGTGGCCTGTAAACTTCTGGTCTGCTTGGTAATAGAAAATTTCATAATATAGCACAGGACTGCACTGCATTCAGTAATTGGTTTACTGTAGACGGCATTATACTTGTCTCCTCAAGTATTCTAAGGGCAGATTATGAGGAAGGTGCAATTTTTGTATCAATGGGAGCTGCTGTAGGACCACTAAAGGCAAACTTAGTGTTCAGCTGTGACATCATTGTAGAACCTTATTCAAGATAGTTCCTGGAATATAAATATCCATAAAATGTAATTTACTCAGATGATAGTTATGTAAAAAACTTATTTGGCTTTTTTAAATTTTGGCAAGTTCAAGCTCTGCTATGATCCAGAAAATGCTGGAAATACATAGTAGATCCCTTAAACATGGGAAAAAATGACCAGGGATAGGTAAATACTTATGGTTGGAAACTAGATGATAAGCTGCCCTGCAGGACTGAACAAAAAAGGACGAGCAAAAACAGTTAAAAGTAGAGTTGGTTATAGTGACTCCTATCACAGTCAATTATTAGAATTTGGTATTTCCTCCACCCCCAATTTTCATAATTAGATTATTATATGTGCCTAATTTTCTTTATCATGGATTCTTATCTTATTTATAATTATCCCATTGGCTTAATCTCGGGTCAAGATCGGGTGTTGGTCTGCAGTGTCCCATTTTATTCTCTGTGTCATGAGTACCATGATATATTGTTTTTCACAGCTCAAAGCAGGTGCAAGAGAGGTAGCCATCTTCGGCGCTGCCTCAGAAATATTCAGCAAAAGAAACATTAACTGTTCTATTGATGAGAGTCTACAGCGATTTGAAGAGGTGATGAAAGCAGCAAAGGATTTGAGCATTCCAGTTCGAGGGTACGATTACAAATCTTTCACTTTATGTTGCAAAACGTTTTTCACAGTTCTATTGGCGATTTTATGTATAGCATCACAGGGGAGCTGCAAATTAATTTATTTTCTCAAATGTTTTAGCTATTAAATGCATCAGATGTACGTTCTCAACTGAAGTAGATGAAGATTTGAATCAATACCTAAAATGTACCAAAAAAGTTGTTGAGCTCTGTTAGTCAGCCTTTTGTTACAAGGTTGTATTTTTAGTTTTCTTGAATGAATTTACTAAGAAAATTATGAAATAATGTTTACTTGTGAGTTATGTTTACACTACCAGGGTCTTTGGAATCTGATAGGCCATCCCAAAATGTTCCTGCATAGCTTGAAACATTAAATGGATTCAAATAAAGGAGAATTCTTTTCCCAGTGTGTCGAACGCAATACTTCAGAATCACAGAATTGTTACACCACAGAAGGAGCCCTTTCGGGCTTTTGCGTCTGCACTGGCTCTCCAAATGAGCATTTCAGCTTTTGCCATTCTCCTGCCTTCTCCCAATAACCTTGCAGATTGTTTCTTTTTAAATAATCATCTGGATGCCTTGATTGAACCTGCATCCACTACACTCACAGGAGGTGCATTCTAGACCCCAGCTATTTGCTGTATGATATTTTCTCATATGCTTTTGCTTCTTTTGCCAATTACTTTAAATCTGTACCACCTCGTCCTTGATCCTTTATGGGTGGGAACAGTTTCTCCCCATCTACTCTGTCCAGACCCTTCATGATTTTGAATACCTCTATCAAATCTCTTCACAGCCTTTTCTTCTCCAAGGAAAAGAGTCCCAACTTCTCCAATCTTACTTCATAACTGAAGTTCCTCATCTCTGGAACCATTCTTGTAAACCTCTTCTGCATTGTCTCCAATGCTTTCACATCCTTCCTAAAATGTGGCGCCCAGAACAGCAACCAGTAGTCCAGCTGAGGTCTAACTAGTGTCTTATACAAGTTCAACAGAACCTACTTGCTCTTGTACTCTATGCTGCTATTAATAAAGCCTAGGATACTATATGCTGCACCTGTCCTGCAACCCTTTTAATGACTTATGCACATATACACCCAGGTCATGTGTATGGTGTACATGGTGAATAGTATCCTTTACTTTATTTAGAGTAGTACCCTTTACTTTATACTGTCTCTCCATGTTTTTCCTACCAAAATCTATTGCCTCGCGTTTCTCTGCATTGAACTTCATCTGCCACCTATCCATCCATTCCACCAATGTGTCTATGTCCTTTTGAAATTCTACACTGTCCTCCTCATACTTTATGATGCTTCCAAGTTTTGTATAGTCATCAAATATTGAAATGGTTCCTTTTACACAAGTTGTAACTCGGAAGATCTGAAATAAAAACAGAGAGCGCTGGAAAAACTCAGCAGGTCTGGCAGCATCTGTGGAGACTGAAGAAGATTCATATTGGACTCGAAACATTAACTTTGTTTTTCTCTCTCACAGATGCTGCCAGACCTGCTGAGTTTTTCATTAGATCATTAATATAATCTCCTTAGACAGCACCTTCCAAAGCCCTGACCACTACCATCTAGAAGGACAAGGACAGCAGATAGATGAGAACACCACCACCTGGAAGTTCCCCTCCCAAGTCACTCACCATCCTGACTTGGAAATATATCGCCATTCTTTCACTGTCACTCGGTCAAAAATCTGGAAATCCCTCCCTCACAGCACTGTGGGTATACCTACACCACTTGGACAGCAGCGGTTCAAGAAGGCAGCTCAACACCATCGCCTTCTCAGGGCAACTAGGGATGGGCAATAAATGCTGGCCCAGCCAGCGAAGCCCACATCTACTGAATGAATAAAAAATAAATCAGGAAAGCAAGGGTCCCAATACCGACCCTGGGGGAACACAACTACAAACCTTCCTCCAGCCCAAAAAACATCCATTAACTTACTCTGTTTTCTGTCACTCAGCCAATTTTGTAGCTATGTTGCAAGTGTCCCTTCTATTCCATGATCTAAAACTTTTCTTTTAGCCAGTTGTGTGGTACTGTATCAAGTGCCTTTTGGAAGTCCATGTACACCATATCAGTATCATTGCCCTCATCAATCCTCCCTGTTACATCTTTGGAAAAACTCCAGCAAGTTAGTTAAACATGATTTTCCCTTAAGAAATCCATGCAGCTCTCCTTAATTAACCTGAAAATGTTCATTTGACTATTAATTCTGTGCCAAATTATAGTTTCTAGAAGTTTGACGGAGAACTTGTATTTATGAGATGTCCTTTTAAAACAAGAGTGAAACTAAAGAGCATTCTAGAAAAGGGTTTGGGGAGGGATAGTTGGATTTGTTGGTTATGACATCACTTTTGAGAAGTTAAACTATGGCTGAGGTTGTTATGGAGATGAAAGTTATAAAAAAACTTAGTAATCTATGCAATGGCTTAGCAGAAATTGCACTCAGCTGTACTACAGTAGAGAAGCTTGAAAGAAAGGAAGTGCAAAGAAACATCAGAAACACAATCATGCTAGCCCCATTAGGTAAAGGAACTGGCAGAGATTCAACACAACTTGATATGTACAGTGAGTGAAGCTGTTACTGATGATCAAGTTGGACCTAATGATTGTGCATACCTGGGTTAGGTGAAACAAATACTGCTTATAATTGAAATTTGTTTTCTGCTTTATTTAACAAATTGAAACAAGCAACCATGTTCTGACCAATTACAGACTGGACTTCAATTTAGGTTTTATTGTTGACTTGTCCATGCTGCCTAGTTCTAGTTAGAGGAAGCCTATACAGACACTGTCAACTTTAAACAGCTTTATTCCTAGAGTAAGAATCAGTGACAACTTTATATTTTGTATTCTTTCAGGTATGTGTCCTGTGTACTTGGCTGCCCTTATGAAGGGAATGTTTCCCCTATTAAAGTTGCAGAGGCAAGTATGGTGGGAGTGGGAAAAGAAGAGGAACGCAAATTGAAATTTGCAGAAGCATTTTTTTGCACATAAAACAGTGGGCATTTTAGTAATCACTACAATATAAAATGGATACAAAGTTATGAAAATCAATTATATTTTAAATATAAAAGTGGATGTGATTATGTTCTCTCCTAACTTAGTCGTGTTCTACACTAAAGTTGTACATCACTGAATATTAAGATACATTACAGAATCAACAGAACTGTTAAAGTCACCGTTAAAATCCATATCAACTGACTTGTGTGTTTTTTTTACAGGTGGCTAAGAAGCTCTATTCCATGGGTTGTTATGAGATATCCCTGGGGGATACCATCGGTGTAGGAACGCCGGGCAGCATGCAAGAAATGCTGACAGCTGTAATCAAGGAGGTTCCAGTCAATGCACTAGCCGTACACTGTCATGATACGTATGGCCAGGCTCTTGCAAACATCTTTGCAGCATTACAGGCTAGTGATTTTTTTTTTTCCAAATAAAGACTTTTAATGGGGTTTGTTTTTAATTGGGAAGCTTGAGTTTTAGTAAAATTGCTTTGACAAACTGAGTTTCAACAAATCACAAGTGACTGATTTCACAGTTGTAATACCGGCTTGAACTTGTATATTTGATCTACAATACATACAGCTTGTCAGCTGTAACATCTGCACGCGGTTACATGTCCACAGTCATACTCTGATTCAATTAAATGTGGGGCTTGCAGTAACACCATGATTTGAGATTTTTCTGACATATTAAATACTTCTTGGTAAAGTCCTGTATGCAACATACTTGAAATCAGTATCCAGTTCATATTAAGCAGTGCAGAACTGATCAGGTGCCACAAACAAGACAGTTTTAATTATCAATTTCACTTTCCTTTCCAATACTCCATTTAACAGCATAATTTTTGGGTTAAAAACTGACCACTTCATATCGGTAGTGATAAGTCTTTGAGATCCTCAAGTTATTGCTAACCAAGACAGTAAAGTGATTTTGATAGACAAAAAGTCCAAACTGGTTGTATTGGCAGCTGCTCACCCTATAAAGAAAAACAGGAGGGATGGGTAGAATTTATAGCTGGGAAAATTACTTTTTTTTAAAAAATAAGACAATTTTAATCTTTAGACTACATGCATAATGTATTTTCAAAAACACTTTAGGAATTGTACTAAAAGAAAATGCTAGGTAAAGTATGAAAAAAGTTGTGAAATACATTTTTTATCATTGCCAGCAGAAAACTTTAGAACCTGTGTTCAAATTGAATAAATTAGCACCAAGTTAACACATTCAAAATATAAATTGAAACGTAAGGACACCCTAGAAGTATTAGGTGTATTCAGCTAGTGTATTCATCATCATTGTATAAGGTGTCAGGTAGATGCCAGTACAATGTGGAAAATTGCCTAGGTATGTCCTGTCCACAAAAAGCAGGACAAATCCAATCAGGTCAATTACCGCCACATCAGTCTACTCTTGATCATTAGCAAAGTGATGGAAGGTGGGGGAAACTCTCCACTGGATGAGTCATACCTATCACAAGGGAAGATGGTTGTGGTTATTGGCAGTCAATCATCTCAGTCCCAGAACATCATTGCAGGGGTTCCTTCGGACAGTGTCCTAGGTCCAGTCATCTTCAGCTGCTTCCATCATAAGGTCAGAAATAGGAATGTCTGCTGATGATTGCACAATGTTCAGCACCATTCTTGGACTGCTTCAGTATCTGAGGAGTCATGTCCATATGCAGCAAAACCTGGACCACATTCAGGCTTGGGCTGACCACTTCAAATAGATAGTGATATGTCTTTGAGTGTGGTGTGGTGCTAAATTGGAATTTTCCTCTTGTTTTTTCAGATGGGAATCTGTACAGTGGACTCCTCAGTGGCTGGCTTGGGTGGCTGTCCTTACGCACAAGGTGCATCTGGAAATGTGGCAACTGAGGACGTAGTCTACATGTTGAATGGACTGGGAATTCACACAGTATGTATGCATTTAGGAAAATATTTTGTTTTAATTTTTCAGATAATTATTTGACGTACAAGCAAAGAAGATTTGATGCAGTGAAGTTCAATTCTTCAGCTCATATAGGAGAAAACTGGTGGAAAGATCCTTCTAATTTTACATAGCTTCCTCTGCAAGTCTTTTGCCATTAATTAGGCTCTTCTGCTGATTACTTGCATCTGCAGTGTAATTCCTAGTACTACAATGAAGTTATTCTGCATTGTTGAATGTAGTTTGTTATCCCATTTTCCCTATTCTCCTACCATCTATCTGTGCTTGCCATTGTACCATTCAGTTACTAGGATTTTAAAAATGACTATTGTTGACCTTCAGGAGTTGAAACTGGCACTCAGTAGGATTAATCAGAGGAGATGGCTTGAAGCCTGATGAAGGGAGGTATCTAATAAATATAACTGAAACAAGAGCATAGAAATTTCTGACTGTGATATTCAGGAGTTAATTGAATTTTGGGCAGAATTTACTCCTGCTGGTTTACACATGATACACAGTGAGTCAGCTAATGAAAGGAAGCAATAATATTTTAATAAACTACAAACTGATTAGGTGGGATTTAATCACCTGGAGTAGTGCTAAAAGACAAAGACAACAATTGTCTCAACCAAATTATTGTAAAATTTTGCTTTACTGAGTGAGGAAAATTAATTTGACAGGCTGGTAGCTGTCAACCTTTCTGCAAGAACTCAGGTGCATTGATTAGTTGGGACAAGACTGAAGGTTAAATTTCAGTTTTCACTATCCTCAATTTTATACAATTACATACAATCTTAGTCTATGTGTAAAAAATGTTCAAAATTCTTATTTTCTGTTTCCATTCTAAACTTCAGTATTATTTTGTTCTAAATGCTATGTAAAAAACAGACTGTTCATTTCCTGTTTTTGAACATAGTATGATGCCACAGCTGACTTCAATCAAAGTTACCTTAGTTGAGTTTAAATGGCAAGAATACCTTTTCAATTGGTTCTAATTAGCAGACTTTCACCTCTTGAGATAGAGTATGAGTTACTTGGGACATGGTATGTGGTAAGTGTGGTTTGAGACGAGAAGGATAACTTTGGCCTTAGAGTTCCCAAACCTCTCCATCACTGCGGTTTTGTGTTATTTCTGGGCCTGTTGGAAATTGATTTATTGTTCTGATTAATCAACAATTCCATTATCATTGTATTGTGCAACCATCACGATGGTAAAAGGAAAACTAATTGAACCTTAGTCTTTTCCATCAAGTAATTCCTACTATGAATTAATGAAGCTTTTCATTCTGTATTTTTTAGGGAGTGGATCTGCAGAAGGTACTGGAGGCCGGTTCATACATCTGCAAAGTCCTGAAGAGGAAAAGCAGCTCCAAGGTTGCTCAGGCATCTTGCAAATTGTAATAATCAGTAAACTACTATATACAGACTGAATGAAGTACTGTAAAAATTCTCCAGCCTACAACTTCCACCTTACCCAACATTTAAGATGAATTATTGACAGTTTATCTTATTTTGCTCTTCTGTTCTAAGTTTGAATCACATTCAGATGAGAATGCATAATACAAAAGCAAATATTGCAGATGCTGGAAATCTGAAATAAAAATGGAAAATGCTAGAAATACTCAGCAGGCTTGGCAGCATCAATCTGAAGAGAAATACAGTTTACCTGTCAGGTCAGATAATGCATAAACCATTTTCCAGAAATTATCAGTTAATTAGCAGAGCAATTAGGAGTTTAGGTTGTCTTCCCATTCCACCTGAAGAAAAAGAAGTGAACTGTTTTGTTAGGGAGCAGAAATAGATGTACAGTCTTTGGAAGATTATTTATTTGATGTTCATGTTTTCGCTTTTCAGTGAATACAATCTGGTCCTTTTTCCTTGTTGTAATTTTGGTGTATAATACTGGGCTAGATTCTCAAGTATTTGTTCCCTTTAAAGAGAAAGTAACTAGCTGCAGGCATTACCTATCTATTGCAGGTGCTTTCTCTCAGATATGCCCCTTGTGGTTACCTAGTACTTTTCCTTCCATATTGCAAGTCTCACTGCATCATTTCATCTGCTGCAGTTAATGTCAACAACCTCCAGGGCTTCCACAAAGGCTCTCATGAGCTAACATTTTATATCAAGCCTGTAAAGTTAAGAAAATCTTCACAGTATACGATGGATGTAAGATTCTGAAGGTATAGGCATGTTTAGGGGGAGATGGTGGCGAAGTGAATATGTCACTGGTCTAGTATTCCAGTAGACCCAGTTTAATGCTCTGGGGCCATGGGTTCAGATCCCACCATGGCAGCTGGTGGAATTTAAATTCAATTAGCTAAATCTGGAGTTGAAAGCTCGTCTCAGAAATGGTGGACATGAAACTATCATCAGTTGTTGTAAAAATCCATCTAGTTCCCTAATGTTTTTTAAGGAAGAATTCTGCCATCCTTACCAAGTCTGACCTACATGTGACTCCAAACCCACAGCAATGTGGTTGCCTCTTAACTGCCCTCTGAAATGGCATAATAAGCCACTCAGTTCAAGGGCAATTAGGGATGGGCAACAAATACTGGTCTTGCCAATGATGCCCACGTTCCATCAAAGAACTTTTAAAAATCCAGAGTGCGGTTCCCATTAATTTTCACTTTATCTTGATCCAGAAGTAAAATTCTCAACAAAGTATTTTCAGAGTTGGCTCTAGTATTTTTTTCTCTATAATTATATATGGATGAGAGAACTAAAGAAAATCTATGCACATATACTATAAATTTATATTTGGTTTCAAATGTTAATGCATTAGTTAATTTAACTAGTTGGCCATTTAAAATATTTTATCAAATTACAGAAAATATGAATAGGATTTTAAAAAATATGTATTAATGGAACTCTGATGGAAAATTGTCAGATAGCCTGTTGTGATTTATACAGAATCTGTTGTTCTTCCGCAGCCTGAAGTGGAAATTAAACTCAGTAACCCTAATTCACATCATTTGATTCTATCACAGGAACCTGCTGTCTTATGACACTTACTGAGACAAGCAAAAACTTGTCACAATGTTATCACATTTTTCAATTTCGATAGACTATTTTCCAGTTTTATAGGTGCTTCATTTTCCTTGATCTGTTACAAGCCATGGTAGTGTATACTCTCTGCCTTAAAACATCATGAACATCCCTGTATTTTCTAACTGTGATATGCAGTTATCACAATCATTTGCTGTAAATAAAATGTATGATTTTACACCTATTAAGTGTATGTATTTTAATTATTTTGCAATGCAGATTATGGTAGCATAATGTTGTTACTTGGGTAGTAAACCAGAGTCTGGACTAATAATCCAGAGAATATAAATTCAAAACTCATGATGCAGTTTCTGAATTTTGTATTCAATTAGGATAATCTTTCTCTACAAATAGAGCTACCATCAGTAACTTTAAATGATCATGAAGCCATCATGCTGACATAAAAAACCTAACGTCCGTTAGAGAAGGAAACCTGTCATCCTTATCCAGCCTGACGGTTGTGTGACTGCAGTCCTACAGCAACTCTTGCCTGCCTTTGAAGTGGTTTACAAGCCACTTGGCTGTAAAGTGAACAAAGACTTGCATTTATATAGTTCTTTCATGACCACAGAATCTCCCAAAGTGCTTTACTGACAGTTAAGTACTTTTGAAATGTAGTTGCTGTTTCAAGAAGGTGGCTACTTCCTCAGGGCAGCTCTGGATGATTAATAATTAATGGCTTGTTTCAAAAGCAAACTTTATGAAAAATTAAGAGCAGTAATTTATAAGTTCTAAAAGGAATAATCTTGACTCAGCAATTTTAGGTCCTTTTCCCAACACTTTTTTTTTATTTCTGCAATATTTTATAACTTATGAAATAATTAATTTGAAAAGATTCAAGAAAATAAAGTGCAACTAATGCATAAGCCCTCAACCAGTGAAACAGCATTTATTTGGAGTAATTTGGAGAAAACATTTAAATTTCTTATTTTGTGAAGAAATATGTTTTAGATTTGAATGCAGTAAACTGTTAATGACTTGCCTAAGCTGTGCATGTTTTTTTTAAAATTGCATTGCACAAGGAACACAAGGAGCAGTTTTTTAAATGTCAGGTTTCTAATGCAGTTGTCTATGGTCAAAGAGAACAATTTTAATGTCTGAACTAATAAAGGACGTGTATTTAAATGGGCAATTTATTTTTGATATTTATTGGGTTATACATAAGCTGTTATGAGATCCATTTCTTAAGTATTACGTCTATTCAGCAATAAGTAATGATTAAGTCCTCATTTCAGTCACTCCGTTTAAATTGCGAGTTGTCTGATTTTTTTTAGTAACTCCATAAGGAATGAGTGAGCAGAAAACTCAGTATTCAAATTGCACATTCTATGAAGTTCATTTGAGCTTCTCCATGAAAAAACCCTCCATTATGTTGTTTTTGCACCAACACCACACTAAATGAGATAGATTCACAACAGATGTGTCAATTCAAAACTGGGCATTTGTGAGGCTCTGTGGGCCATCAGCAGCAGTAGCATTGTTTTCCATCATAATCCATAACCTCTTGGCCAGGCATATCCCTCACTCTACCATTGCCATTAAGCCAGGGGACTAACTCAGCTCAATAAGGAGTGCAGAAGAGCATGCCAGGAACAGCACCAGACAGTCCTAAAAATGAGTAAATTGCTAACTAAATTGGGCTTATATTCTCTGTAGTTCAGAAGAACGAGAGGTGATCTCTTTGAAACCCATCTCATTTAACCCATCTGGTTCACTAAGGTCCTTTAGGGAAGGAAATCTGCCGTCCTTACCTGGTCTAGCCTACATGTGACTCCAGACCCACAGCAATGTGGTTGTCTCTTAAAAATGCCCTCTGAGCAAGGGCAATTAGGGATGGGCAATTAATGCTGGCCCAGTGACGCCCACATCCCATGAAATAATTTTTTAAAACCTACAAAATCCTGAAGGGGCTTGGTAGTATAGACGCCTAGAGGTTGTTTCCACTGATCAGGGGAGTTTAAAACAGGGGCACAGTCTCAGGATAAGGGGCCAATCATTTAGGAATGAGACGGGGAGAAATAACTTTACTCAAAGGGTTGTGAATCTTTGGAATTCTCTACCCCAGGTGGTTGTTGATGCTCGATCATTGAATTAATTTAAGGCAGGGATAGACAGATTTTAGAATAGACCTATTCTCTGAGGGAAATAAGGGATATGGGGAGCAGGCAGGAAAATGGAATTGAAGCACAAGGTCAGCCATATTTTGGTTAAGTGGCAGATCAGGCTCGACAGGCCATATGGCCTACTCCTGCTCCTATTTCTTGTGTTCTAGTGTGAGGTGCCAAACTGGTGAAGTTACAACACAGGACTAAATCCAAGCTAGAGGCAGAGCTGCTAGTGATCCCACAGAAATGGATCAGATCAAAGTCCTGCCACATGCATTTGTGAATTGTGGCTAATTAAAACAACTAAAAGGAGGTAGCTGTGTGAACATACCCAGCCCATGAATGCAAAAGACAAAACTGAAGTGTTTACAGACATCTTCAGCCAGATATGCCAAATGAATGATCTATTTCTGCCTCCCCATGAAGTTTCCACCATACAGATGCAAGTCTTCTGCCAATTCAATTCACTCCAGGTGATTTCAAGAAACGGCTGAGCACACTGGATAAGGTAAAGATTATGCACTCTGTCAACATCCTGGCTGTCCTGTAGAAGATTTAAACTCCTGAACTGCCACACTTCTAGCCAAGATGTTCCAATGCAGCTAAAAGACTGGCATCTACCTGACCTCTGTCATGAAGATGTGCTTTATGCCCAAGTAATGATTTTTAAATCCACTGGCTGGATACTTGAGTTGAACTTATAAGAACAGACTTTTCCGCAAAACTGAGATTAAAGAGAATTGAGCTCTCAGCGCAAGATGATTTGCATTACTATATATTCCACATTCCAGTTCATTGGAGTGGAGTCAGTCTGTTGTAAAACCCATCAAAGATAATAACTTCAGAAGATTGTGAAGGACTCGCATGTCCTGTCTCATTAGCAGGGCAGCTGCAGCTATCACTTGAGGTATTCATCTGTTGGAGATGGGCCATTAAGCCTAATCACTTGGCCAATGGGACCCTGGTTAAGTTAGCTTCCAGACATGAACGAATAAAGTACCTTTGGAATACATGGTCAATGCCTTTTTTTGAATTCCCCTGCAGTTGGCAAAGGAAGGTCATAGGATTAGCCAAATCCTCGTATGTTTTAAGCACATGTTTTCCCAGCAAAACAGAGGACAAGCAGCTTAGAGAGAAAATCTAGATGGAGTCCCTCCTGCCTCCCTTTTTCTTCAACCCACCTGGTAAGCTTTGAGCCCTGTTTGTTGATTATGATCTTTCAAGGATGCCCTGCTGCAGATAGGGATTTCTTTAAAGAATCCAACCCAGCACCACTGTCTCCCAAAAACAACCAACTCAGTCACCTACATCTTTAAATCAAAAATATCGAGACCTTGAGATTCAGCCTGAAGCCAGCCAAGTCACCAAATTACAGATCATATACTTCTTTACTTTTTTTTATGGACTCTGTTTTGGCTAACCTGTCCTTCCCCACTCTAAAATCTGTATTTGTGTGTGTGAGAACTTTGAGTGTGTATGAAAGTCGGTGCATATTTTATTTTACTTAGATCAGTTTAAGTATCATAGAGCTAACCTCTTTCTTTGTTAAGTTCAAGAAAACCTGTCCAATTGGTTATTTTATGATCACAGCGTGTAAACAGTTAAGTACTCACTGAATTGGCAAGTATATCCTTTTCAAACAGAAAAATCTGTTGCAGTCAAACGAGGGCATAGAGGGCAGCCATTCAACCCCTTCTCACCCAGTCATAACACCTGGATGAATGCAGCTTCAACATTGTTTCAGAAATTCAAGCCATCCAAGACAAAGCAGCCAGCAGGATTGACATCCGACCCATCACTGTAAACTTTCACTCCCTCCACCAGCGATACACAGGAGATGTACCATCTACACAATGAATTGCAGCAACTTGCCAGGGTTTCTTCAACAGCACTTCCCAAATCCAAAATCTCTACAACTTCTACGATAGCAGCAAGTGTGTGGAAATATGACAATCGGCATGTACCCCTCTAAGTTACATGGCCAACCTGACTTGGAAAAATATCATTGCTCTGTCATCACCACTGGGTCAAAATCCTGGAATTCCTTACCTAACAACACCATAGGGGTACTTTTGTCACATATCTTCTTCAAGAAAGTGATTGACAACCACCTCCACATAAAGGGTTACTGCACAATATAAGAATTCATGGTGTTGAGGGCAATATTTTAGCATGGCTAAAGGATTGGCTAACCAACAGGAAACAAAAGAGTCAGGGTCAGTGGATTATTGTCCCATTGGTAGACTAATTAGTGGAGTGCCATAGGGATGACTGGTGGCACTTCAATCATCTGCAATCTATTTGCTGATGATACAAAGATAGTTAGAAAAACAAGTTGTAAGGAGGATACAAAGAGTCTGCAAAGGGTATAGGTGGGGTAAGTGAGTGGGCAAAAATTATCAAGTGGAGTATAACATGGGAAAATGTGAGGTTATCCGCTTTGGAAGAAAGAATGGAGAAGCAGAATATTGTTTAAATGGAGAGAGACTGCAGAATGCTGCAGTACAGAGGAATCTAGGGCTTTTTTTTTTGTATTTGTTCATGGGGATGTGGGTGTCACTGGCTAAGCCAGCATTTGTTGCCCATCCCAAATTGCCCTTGAGAAGGTATCATTTCAGAGGAAATTTTTAAGACCACATTGTTATGGATCTGAAGTCAAAAGATCTGAAGGCCAGGTAAGGATAGCAGATTTCTTCCCCTAAAAGGCATTAGTGAACAGGTGAGTTTTTATGGCAATCAACAATGGTTTCATGGTCATCATTAGACTTCTAATTCCAGATATATTTTTGAATTAAAATTCCATCACCTGCCAAGGTGGGATTTGAACCCAGGTCCCCAGAGCATTACCCCAGGCCTCTGGATTACTAATCTAGTTACAATACCACTAAATCACCATCACCAGCTGTCCCTCCTTACACAAGGACACCAGAGTGTCTTTGCACATGAATTACAAAAGGTTAGCATGCAGGTGCCACAAGTAATAAGGAAGGCAAATGGAATGTTGGCCTTTATTGCAAGGAGGGTGGAGTATAAAAGTAGGGAAGTCTTGCTACAGCTGTACAGGCCATTGGTGGGACTGCATCTGGAGCAGTGTGTGTAGTTTTGGTCTCCTTGATTAAGGAAGGGTATACCTGTACTGGAAGCAGTCCAGAGAATGTTCACTGGGCTGATTCCTGGGATGAAGGGGTTGTTTTATGAGGAAAGGTTGAACAAGTTGGGCCTAAATATTGGAGGTTAGAAGAATGACAGGTGATTTTATTGAAAAATAGATTGAGCAGAAGGATGTCTCCTCTTGTAGGGGAATCTAGAACTAGGGGGAACAGTTTAAAAATCAGGGGTCTCCCATTTGAGAAAGAGATGAGGAGGAATTTCTTCTCAGAGGGTTGTTAGACTTTGGGATCCTCTTCCAAAGAGAACAGTGGAGGCTGGGTCATTGAATACACGCAAGGTTGAGTTAGACAGATTTTTGATCATCAAGGGAGTTAATGGTTATAGGCAATAGGCAGGGAAAGTGGAATTAAGGCCACAATCAGATTAGCTATGATCTTGTCAAATAGCAGAGCAGGTTTGATGGGCTGAATGGCCTATTCCTTTTTTTATGTTCTCAAGAGCAAATATGGATGTGTAATAAATGCTGTCCAGTGATGCCCACATCCCATAAACGAATTAAAAATAATCTGGTAATTTAATATTGGCATAATTGCTTAATTTCTCCTAATTGGCAATATTCATGTTGATCATGTTTAATCCAGAATAATACTTCTAAATTAATGTGTGATAAGGGGTAATTTAAGAATTGATATCAGGCCGAGAGTGATAAACACTTGTCGTGAACTTTCAGTTAGCCTTTTGGAGGTGAAAATTCTTTTCATTAAGATAGTTTGCTGCAATAATGGGTGGTTGCTGTTACTTTTTGCTGAATGGATGAATTAGGATGAGTTGAATAAGATTCCTCATTTGTTAAGTATGTGACTGTGGCAAACCCCTTATCATCTTTATTTAGGCGTCGTCCACATCCTTTGTTGAATTAAACACAGAAAATGATTTTATTTGAATAAGTTTGCGTTTGGTCACCTGGCCCCTCCCAAGGCGGCCACAATTTAATCATTCTGTCTTCTGCAGCCGATCCGACCGATTCACCATCAAACAAAATCTTCAACGCAACACTTCATCTGAGGTGCCTCTTGTTCTCTGCCTTTTAATTGTCACCACCGGATGCCATTGCCTGGCGCGGCACTATCATTGTCCTTCCTCGGTCAGTGGACCACTTGCTAATCCTCTAGTGTAAATACATTTTTAGACAAGCTGTTAACGAGAGGAAAACAAAAACAAAAACAGAATTACCTGGAAAAACTCAGCAGGTCTGGCAGCATCGGCGGAGAAGAAAAGAGTTGACGTTTCGAGTCCTCATGACCCTTCGACAGAACTTGAGTTCGAGTCCAAGAAAGAGTTGAAATATAAGCTGGTTTAAGGTGTGTGTGGGGGGGGGGGGGGGGGGGGGGGGGGGGCGGCGGGGAGAGAGAGAGAGGTGGAGGGGGGTGTGGTTGTAGGGACAAACAAGCAGTGATCGAAGCAGATCATCAAAAGATGTCAACAACAATAATACAAAAGAACACATAGGTGTTAAAGTTAAAGTTGGTGATATTATCTAAACGAATGTGCTAATTAAGAATGGATGGTAGGGCACTCAAGGTATAGCTCTAGTCGGGGTGTTTTTTTTTAAATAATGGAAATAGGTGGGAAAAGGAAAATCTTTATAATTTATTGGAAAAAAAAGGAAGGGGGAAACAAAGGGGGTGGGGATTGGGGAGGGAGCTCACGACCTAAAGTTGTTGAATTCAATATTCAGTCCGGAAGGCTGTAAGGTGCCTAGTCGGAAGATGAGGTGTTGTTCCTCCAGTTTGCGTTGGGCTTCACTGGAACAATGCAGCAAGCCAAGGACAGACATGTGGGCAAGAGAGCAGGGTGGAGTGTTAAAATGGCAAGCGACAGGGAGGTTTGGGTCATTCTTGCGCAGGTGTTCTGCAAAGCGGTCACCCAGTTTACGTTTGGTCTCTCCAGTGTAGAGGAGACCACATTGGGAGCAACGAATGCAGTAGACTAAGTTGGGGGAAATGCAAGTGAAATGCTGCTTCACTTGAAAGGAGTGTTTGGGTCCTTGGACGGTGAGGAGAGAGGAAGTGAAGGGGCAGGTGTTGCATCTTTTGCGTGGGCATGGGGTGGTGCCATAGGAGGGGGTTGAGGAGTACGGGGTGATGGAGGAGTGGACCAGGGTGTCCCGGAGGGAGTGATCCCTACGGAATGCCGATAGGGGGGGTGAAGGGAAGATGTGTTTGGTGGTGGCATCATGCTGGAGTTGGCGGAAATGGCGGAGGATGATCCTTTGAATGCGGAGGCTGGTGGGGTGATAAGTGAGGACAAGGGGGACCCTATCATGTTTCTGGGAGGGAGGAGAAGGCGTGAGGGCGGATGCGCGGGAGATGGGCTGGACACGGTTGAGGGCCCTGTCAACGACCGTGGGTGGGAAACCTTGGTTAAGGAGGAAGGAGGACATGTCAGAGGAACTGTTTTTGAAGGTAGCATCATCGGAACAGATGCGACGGAGGTGAAGGAACTGAGAGAATGGGATGGAGTCCTTACAGGAAGCGGGATGTGAGGAACTGTAGTCGAGATAGCTGTGGGAGTCGGTGGGTTTGTAATGGATATTGGTGGACAGTCTATCACCAGAGATTGAGACAGAGAGGTCAAGGAAGGGAAGGGAAGTGTCAGAGATGGACCACGTGAAAATGATGGAGGGGTGGAGATTGGAAGCAAAATTAATAAATTTTTCCAAGTCCCGATGAGAGCATGAAGCGGCACCGAAGTAATCATCGATGTACCGGAGAAAGAGTTATGGAAGGGGGCCGGAGTAGGACTGGAACAAGGAGTGTTCCACATACCCCATAAAGAAACTAGCATAGCTGGGGCCCATGCGGGTACCCATAGCCACACCTTTTATTTGGAGGAAGTGAGAGGAGTTGAAGGAGAAATTGTTCAGCGTGAGAACAAGTTCAGCCAGACGGAGGAGAGTAGTGGTGGATGGGGATTGTTCGGGCCTCTGTTCGAGGAAGAAGCTAAGGGCCCTCAGACCATCCTGGTGGGGGATGGAGGTGTAGAGGGATTGGACGTCCATGGTGAAGAGGAAGCGGTTGGGGCCAGGGAACTGGAAATTGTTGATGTGACGTAAGGTGTCAGAGGAATCATGGATGTAGGTGGGAAGGGACTGGACAAGGGGAGAGAGAAGGGAGTCAAGATAACGAGAAATGAGTTCTGTTGGGCAGGAGCAAGCTGAGACGATCGGTCTATCGGGGCAGTTCTGTTTATGGATTTTGGGTAGGAGATAGAAGCGGGTCGTCCGAGGTTGGGCGACTATCAGGTTGGATGCTGTGGGAGGGAGATCCCCAGAGGAGATGAGGTCAGTGACAGTCCTGGAAACAATGGCTTGATGTTCAGTGGTGGGGTCATGGTCCAGATAGAGGTAGGAGAAAGTGTCTGCGAGTTGATGCTCAGCCTCCGCGAGGTAGAGGTCAGTGCGCCAGACAACAACAGCACCACCCTTGTCAGTGGGTTTGATGACAATGTCAGGGTTGGACCTGAGAGAATGGAGTGCAGTAAGTTCAGAGAGAGACAGGTTAGAATGGGTGAGAGGAGCAGAGAAATTGAGACGACTAATGTCGCGCCGACGGTTCTCAATGAAAAGATCAAGAGAAGGTAAGAATCCAGAGGGAGGGGTCCAGGTGGAGGGAGAATATTGGAGATGGGTAAAAAGATCCGTTGAACTGGGAGAGGACTCCTGCCCAAAGAAGTGAGCCCGGAGACGAAGACGGCGGAAGAAGAGTTCAGCATCATGCCGAGCCCGAAATCCGTCGCATCTGTTCTGATGATGCTACCTTCAAAAACAGTTCCTCTGACACGTCCTCCTTCTTCCTTAACCGAGGTTTTCCGCCCATGGTCGTTGACAGGGCCCTCAACCGTGTCCGGCCCATCTCCCGCGCATCCGCCCTCACGCCTTCTCCTCCCTCCCAGAAACATGATAGGGTCCCCCTTGTCCTCACTTATCACCCCACCAGCCTCCGCATTCAAAGGATCATCCTCCGCCATTTCCGCCAACTCCAGCATGATGCCACCACCAAACACATCTTCCCTTCACCCCCCCCTATCGGCATTCCGTAGGGATCACTCCCTCCGGGACACCCTGGTCCACTCCTCCATCACCCCGTACTCCTCAACCCCCTCCTATGGCACCACCCCATGCCCACGCAAAAGATGCAACACCTGCCCCTTCACTTCCTCTCTCCTCACCGTCCAAGGACCCAAACACTCCTTTCAAGTGAAGCAGCATTTCACTTGCATTTCCCCCAACTTAGTCTACTGCATTCGTTGCTCCCAATGTGGTCTCCTCTACACTGGAGAGACCAAACGTAAACTGGGTGACCGCTTTGCAGAACACCTGCGGTCTGTCCGCAAGAATGACCCAAACCTCCCTGTCGCTTGCCATTTTAACACTCCACCCTGCTCTCTTGCCCACATGTCTGTCCTTGGCTTGCTGCATTGTTCCAGTGAAGTCCAACGCAAACTGGAGGAACAACACCTCATCTTCCGACTAGGCACTTTACAGCCTTCCAGACTGAATATTGAATTCAACAACTTTAGGTCGTGAGCTCCCTCCCCCATCCCCACCCCCTTTCTGTTTCCCCCTTCCTTTTTTTCCAATAAATTATAAAGATTTTCCTTTTCCCACCTATTTCCATTATTTTTAAAAAAAAACACCCCGACTAGAGCTATACCTTGAGTGCCCTACCATCCATTCTTAATTAGCACATTCGTTTAGATAATATCACCAACTTTAACTTTAACACCTATGTGTTCTTTTGTATTATTGTTGTTGACATCTTTTGATGATCTGCTTCTATCACTGCTTGTTTGTCCCTACAACCACACCCCCCTCCACCTCTCTCTCTCTCTCCGCACCCCCCCCCCCCCACACACACACACACACCTTAAACCAGCTTATATTTCAACTCTTTCTTGGACTCGAACTCAAATTCTGTCGAAGGGTCATGAGGACTCGAAACGTCAACTCTTTTCTTCTCCGCCGATGCTGCCAGACCTGCTGAGTTTTTCCAGGTAATTCTGTTTTTGTTTTTGTTTTGGATTTCCAGCATCCGCAGTTTTTTTGTTTTTATCTCTGTGTTAACGAGAGGAGGCTGTCGCCCTGTTGTTAGTTAAATGGAAAATTCACGTTAGGGTACCGCAGTACCATTCGCGCGCCACACTTCCGGGATAAAGATGGCGGACGTGCAAGTGCCCTATCTCTCCCACCTTGCCTCCGCGTCATGTGATCGGCGCCGCGCGGCGAAGCTCGCGCCGACTCACAGCGCGACAGTTGTAAAAATACAGTTTGCGGCGTGGTAAACCGGCTGGAGTCAAGATGTCTGGACACAGCCATGGGCACGGCCAATGTCAGTGCGAGGGGCACCAGGACCCTGCCGAGAGAGGCCTGGAGTACGGCCTATTTCGGAAGATCGACCAGGAGAGGCTGGAGTGTCTGAATGAAGCGAGTGAGGGCTCTGGCAAACTGGTCTTCAAGCCCTGGGAGGAGAGACAGGACCGGACCAAGGTGCGGCCAGCAGTGTCAGGAGATACTTGTCCTTATTCCGATATACGTTGTATTCACACTGCGGAGGAGACACACCTCAGATACTGATTCCACTGTGGCTACAGAGCCACATAGTACTTACTGTAAATTGCTGTTTGGAACATAGAGCCAGAGAGAGAGAGGCCTCTAGTCAAGTTCGGAGATTTGCAGTAAATCCTGTTTTTCAGGATTTAAGAAGCGAAACCTCTAACGTATTATGCAGAATAAGCATTGCTTAGAATCGATCACGGGGATGCCATCTGGTTGCGATCATATAAACCACCAGAGCAGAATTTAACTCGATAATTTCAGATAATTGCCAGAAAGAATCGTTCCCTGAATGAATGCCACTGTGCCCAAACATCTGGTGGGTTAGTTCTGTTATTGGGGTGGTCATGGTATCTCCTGCCCTACAGCTGGAGAGAAATGGCTGATATTCATAATTTTAAGAATCATGGCTATGTCAGGCCATTGCTTGGCTCGTCTGCAGGACAGCTCACTCAGCTTTGGCACCAGTCCCCACATTAAGTTTAAAAAAGACTTTACAGTGTCAGTTGGGCTGGATATGCTAATGTCATGTCCCAATGCGATGCCTTGATTGCAGCTAAATGGTCTTTTTTTATCCTTTGCAGTGGTTTGATATAATTGAGTTACAGCAATAGAGATATAAAGATGTAAATCCTATAAGATCGTTACTATAGATCTCCAACAATTAATTCACTGTGTTCTGCATAGTATATATACTCTATATTAACAGTTCTGCTGCAGTGGCAGACTAGACAAGAATGTTATTCAGAACACTAGCAGTGCTGATGAATGCTAAGCAGCTGTGTCTTCAGACAGGAAAATTTAATAACAGCAACCAAGATTTCCACTTGGGGAAACAAAATACCCAGAAATGTTGTTGATCTCTTTGAGGTCTGTACTTTCATCTTTAGAGCCTCAACAGCTACATGGAGGCACTAGAATATGATTTTAATTTTCAATTGTTGCAAAATATTCTTACAATGCTATTCTGAACAATGCTGTATTAAATTTGCTGAATACGATTATGTAAAGTCAATGACAAACTGTGCATCTGATAATGTTTTGTTTTAAGCTGTTTCTTCAGGTGTGCTAGGCAAAACAAATTGTGAATAAAAATAGAACCATAGAAAAGATACGGCACAGAAAGAGGCCATTCAGCCCATCGTGTCTGCACTGGCCAGAAAAGGACGAACAAATGAAACTAGCTGCTCATTTTTAATCCCACTTTCAACACCTAATCCATAGCCTTGCAGGTTACAGCACTTCAGGTGCAGATTCAGGTATCTTTTAAATGAGTTAAACGTTTTAGCCTCAACCACCAATTTTAGGCAGATGCCCACCATCCTCTGGGTGAAATTTTTTTTCCTCTTTTCCCCTCTAATCCTCCTACCAATCACCTTAAATCTATGCCCCTGGTAATTGACTCCTCAGCTAGGGAAAACAGGTCTTTCCTGTCTACCCTACCTCCTCATAATTTTGTATACCTCAATTAGGTCACCCCTCAGCCGCCTCTGCTCTAAGGAAAACAATCCTAACCCTTCCCCATAGCTGCAATTTTCCAGCCCTGGCAACATTCCTGTGTAAAACAAAAAAAAAAGACACCTGCTTATTTAATCTCATGTGCAGATGACTTCATTTGGTATAAGTAGGAAAAAAATTAAATGGATGATTAAAGATGCAAAACTTAAAGTACCAAATTTAATACCATATTGTTGTCATGTTTGAAGCAACACAGGAATTGGTCAATTAGCTATGTGGGATATTGGATCCAGAAAATTTTGAAAAAAATGGCAATGCCAATTAATGTAACTGAATGAAAAGAAACCGTACCAATGTCTGATGTGTTTTGTAACTTTTCTATTGCAGTTTGTAGAAAGTGATGACGATGAGGAATTACTCTTTAATATTCCGTAAGTACCATTTAAAAAATAAACCTCTACACATGGTTGCACCACCCCATTGAAATATACATGTATATAGTTTAAGTATTTTGACAGGCATTTGTATACTATCAAACACTTGAAATCCACGTGATAATAAATAGGTGCTAAGTTTTCTGTAAGAAAAATGTTTACTCTCGCTGAGTTTATGTCAGAAATTTGAAGGTACATTGAATTTCTGGTTTGTCGAACTTCACAACACCTGAGGCAATAGGCAAACTGGATGCAAGCTTTGCTAATACTGCTGTGAACTGATCTTTAGCATATCTGTAGAAGTACCACGGGGACATTTTTCTTTCTGGTCTTTTCCTGCTCCCCTGCAATGCATAGAAATACTGATATATAGAAGTTACAATATGAAATTGGGTTATTTGGCTGTGTCACCCGTTATCCTCCACTACAGCAAATAGTCCTAAACATATTTACTCATCCTGTTTCAATAAGCCTTTAACTAAATTTTCTTTATCCACCTATCCAATCTAATCTTGAATGTTGACATGGTTTATTTGCAATTTAGCAAGTGATTTCACAGTCTCATTACTCTCTGTAAGAGACAATTTTCCTGCCCCCTATTTTAAATAATTTATATTTAATGTTTCAACTGTGATCTTGAACCCTCAATTACTGGAAACAATCTGTTTCTACCTAGCCTGTCCCATTACTTCATAAATATTTCTATTAATTCACCCCATAATCTGCAGCGTTCTCATGTAAAACAACCCAATTTTTTAAGCCTTTCTTTATATTTATATTCATACCAGGCAGCATCCACATGAATCTGATTTCTTCCCTTTCTAAGACTTCATTATTCTTCCTATAAATGTGGAGCTCAATATGGCACACAGTACTCCTTAACTGACGTCTTGGTCAGATTTAATATTAGTTCATTATTACCTTTTGGCTTTTATATTGTAAATAAAACCCCTGGAATTCCATAACTGTTGTTCATTGAAATATAAGTTGTCTGCCACTTGGTGTCACTATTAAACTTCGTAGGGCATTAGCTAAAAGTAAACCTTGAATCTGTAGTTAAACAAATTGTATCTTGTGACACCATGGGCTGGATTTTGTGGGGCTGATGGGGGTCTCACCCACCGGACGGAGAACCAGTGGGGAACCCCTATCAGTTCCTTATGGGAGGCCGGACAGAATCACGTGCCCTGCAGGCACTTAAGTGACCGCCACTGGGGGTCTCCCACGATTGAGGTCTCCAGCAGCAGATGTCCTGCCTTTCGAGAGCTGGTAGTGTACTCACCAGAGGCCCAGGAATGTCATGGGACTCCAGACCAAGGTGAGTGAGGGCACGATGAGTGTTGCATGGTTGGTCGTCAGTGGGACTCAGAGGTAAGGGCAGAGGATGCCTTTCAGTGGCTCCTCCCCTTCCCGAAGCCAGGTCCCTCAATTGGGTACCGAGTTCCTGATAACAAGGAACCCCACCCTTCCCGCATCCCCCTAGGCCGCTGGTAAGTCTGACGAGGTTTGCTGGGTTGCCTTTCAAAGGTGCAGGAGAGCCTTGTGGCTCCCATTAAATCCCTCAGGCACCACTAAATTGCGGTGGGCTCAACGATAACGGATGTCAGTTGGCTCATTAATGAGTCTAATTGACATCCTGCTGCCACCGGCCAGGACTCCCGCACCTCCTTAATAGGGGGAGGTTCTCCTGCCACCAGCAGACTCTCCCACGAATAAGTGGGCCAGACTGCCTTGGTTTTCGCCATGATGAGTTACATTAAATCCAGTTCTATAGGCCTCCAAGAAATGTCTGACCAGTTTATGAAGCTATACAGAATGCAAAAACTGAATTGCAGCTTGAGTCTAATTGCCAGTTTTTATTGCACTCAGTACATATAACTTGCATTTTTATAACATCATTTGTAACATTGGAATAATATTTTGGAACGTTTCACAATGCATTGAGCTGAAGAAAAATAGATGAAATCAGGTTATGGGATCTAAAAACGAGGCAAGGGTTTTGAGAAGGTTTTTTTGGAAACAGGAGGCACTGATTTATGGAGTGAGTTCCAGAGGATAGGGTGGAGCACCACGGATAGGGAACCAGTCAGGAGATCAAAGGATCCATGTAGGAACGCGAGGCTGAACACATTCCAGTGTAGAAGTGATGGATCTGAGACTTGTTTCAGATTCCATTTTTTTTAATATACTTGATTGCTTGAAGTGAGTAAAGGAGGAGACCTGCACATCTATACATACCAGAATAAGGTCCTAGATCTGCTGAGCTGTTTAAAGTGATAATTACTCTGTATCTTGTTTCAGTTTCACAGGCAGTGTGAAGCTGAAAGGAATAATAATAATTGGGGATGATGATGACACCCATCCATCAGAAATGAGACTGTAAGTGCCAAAACATTTTATTATTATTTTAAGCTACTCCACATCATCATTAAAAAGTAACAGTTTATTAAAAAGTGGAATTGTATTTAACTGTGTTGTAAAAGATGCATCTTATGCTTTTACTATGAAACTGTCAATCGTTAGGTGGTTCTAGTAGAGAGCGGTATATGTGTTTTTGGACAGCTAATCATTGAATATATTTTTCTCATCTAAAGTTACATTTTTAGCTGCATTACTAAATTGTTGAATATTCTAAAAATGATGGTTGGCCTAACTAAAATAACCCCAGCCTTTACAAGTATGCAAACCCAGTGAACCGGTGGGATAGATTTTCTTAGTGTACTGTGACAAATTGCTAATGAACACTATTCTCAAAGTATTAACTTGGGCTGTTAGGGGATTGAAAATGGTAGTTCTGAATAACTTACAAAGCTGGGACACCAATGAATTACAAAAATTTATTCATCGTTCTATGTCTCCACATAAATGCTTAGTGAATGACTGAAGTTAAAGGTACACAAGGAACCATTCAACCCACCAAGCCTAGCCCTTTCACAGACCATGTACAATTTGTTTTACCATAGACTCTGTGCAACATTTTTAATGTCCTGTGGGAGATTCCATGTAAAAGTACTTGCTCATTGCCAGAGAAATGTTCTTGGGTTGTAGGCAACCCTGGAAAGGCCCCAATTATTTACTATCACTAGTTGCTGTGAGAAGCTGATGGTGAGCTATCTAATAGAACTGTGACCATCCTGTGCTGATGGCAGTGATGTGTGGGTGGGAGATCCTTCGGGGTCACAGTGGGAGAAGGGTGGTTTGGGGCTATGGGAGTACTGAAGGCGGATGCTTGAATAGGAGAGTATTAAAAGGGGGTTGTGAAGTGCCACTGGGGAACGTACTAAAACTGTTCACAGCCATGACTTGGAAATTGGTTATGAGTTCTTTAAAACATTTGCATCATGTTCACTATTTTAAAAGCTTTAAAGAAAGTAAGGTTGGTCAGGATGGGGCAATATGGGAGAGGCAACAGCATCTATAGGAGGGAGAGGTAGCAAATGGCGAAGAGGTGGGCAGGTACTGTCATGGGGCAGGGATGTGAGCAGTGAAATGATCAATGAGGGAGGAAAATAAAGGCTGTTTAAATCTTCTGGGGTTAAGCAGACTTAACAGTCTTTCCCAATACAGAGCCAGGAAAGTTTCCAAAGTGCATATTGAATGTATACTGTAAATTTGGCAATTGTAGCATAAGTGTAGCATATATCTAAATGCAACCATGCTCAACTCAGTGAGCACTTCAAGTTGAAACCAGTTCCTGGGGGGAAATATCACTTTTTTCAATTTTGGGTAGAATTCCCTATTTCATTCTTCAAGTTCTTACTGACCTTTAATGAAAGTAAAAGCGTAATAAGACTTATACAATATAAAAGTGATCCCTGGTTATGATCAAAAGTGTGATATTCCACAACGTGGGATGAGTTGTCAGGTTGGAGTGTGTGGCAGGACAGGCTGTCTGGTGGTAGTGTTGGGTGCTTTGGAAGTAGGAAGAGAGGGAGGCCTGTTCGGGGTAAAAGGTAATACAGTGGAGTGAGGTAAATTGTACATGCATTGTGGCAAGGAGTAGCTTGATTTTTTTGGATAGGAAATATAGTCAGTAACCTCTTTGGAAATCTACCCCAGAGGGTTGTGGATACTCCCATCACTGAATACATTTATGTTGAGAGAGACAAATAATTGGTGTCTCAGAGAATCAAGGGATATAGAGTGGGCGGGAAAGTGGAGTTGATGCCACAGATCAGCCAGGATTGTATTGAGTGGCTGAGCAGGCTCGACGGGCTATATGGTCTATTCCTGCTCCTAATTTTTTTACGTTCTTAAGTTCTTCTAACCAAAGTCCAAAATCTTGCATCTATCAGCCACGGTTGAGAACATTTTTAGTCTATCTGTGATGTATTTTATAGAATTATAATAGAGCTACAGGTAACTACGTCCTCATGCCTTGCAGCAAACACTTCTCCCATTGATTGTAGTAAAACATTGATCGTGATTTAATGTGGTAAGTTAAAAGCACAAGTTAAAGGAAGCTGGCTTGTGGCTTTTTGTAGATAAGTAAGAGGTGTTATGGCCACGTGAGGAGAGGTAAAATATGACTCCCCTACCACCTCAAGTCTGACCGGAACAGGGTTTTCTTGTGAATTTGGAGAATGAAGGAATTTTACGCAATGGCTTGTTTTAACCATTTATGTACTGGTTGCAAAGAAACAAATCTGACAGGCTTTCTTGAGGTTTAAAACAAAAAGGGGTTAGTTTTTATTGAGCTAAAAACCCATCCAGGTAGTGATAGCAAAACATTTAAAAAGATAAACCAGCACTTCTCAAACTTTCGCAACTCACATTCAAACACACAAGTATGTAAAATTTACAAGTTATACTGTAGGTAGGCAGTTACTTTCTTAGCCAAATTAAGGTTCAATGCTGAAAGATAAGAAATTTGAGAGTTCACTGTTTGAGTCCTTAGCTAGTCACTCTGGCTGCAGCAGAAATTTTTCCAAGTTCTGTTAGGCTCCAGTAGAGTTGAAGCCCCTGTAACTTCAATTGCCAGAGACAATTTCTTTTTAATCTACACTCCGTCTCTGCCAGAAGTTGATGAGTTTTGCACTTGGGTTCCTTTTGATGGAAAATTCACTATCTCTGTGCTGGATTTTTAAACTGTAAGAGATAGGGTCTTAACTTGGGAGAGGAGAGAAGGGAGATCCTTACAGCTTTGACAGTTTTTTCAGATTACTGACCACTGTTTGCAGCTTCCGTGCTGTATTAAAGAGATTTAAAAATGGTTACTTAAGTCATATGACCCCCCCCCCACCCCAAATGATTTCAGCAGGTGTTTGTTCATTTGAATCTGAACCGATGTACTTTTGTTTCATGGCTGGGGGTGAGTAGATTCTGTAATGTTCCAGCCATTAAGCCCCTGAATGAGTCATTATCCATTTTGATGAGATAGGAAGACATATCTCCATATAACCATTGTTCTAGCAGACTTTCTGTCTCTGTTGGAAAAGTAGTCTTATGGAAATGTACATGTTAGGTCCGGTACATTTTTCACTAAATCCTTTCAAAATAGTTTTGGACATCCTCAGGTGTGAAATTCCATGAGGGTATCTGGGCATGTCTGAATTGCAAGTCACAGTATAGCTTTCCAGAAGCTGGCCAACTTGTAATACCAGTTGTCAAGTGACTTGTGGCAGCCATCTTTAGTCAGTGTCTTTTCTTTTCTTTAAAAATTCCTTTTTAAACAGTTCAGTGTGTGCTTGGTCAGCCAGTGAAATTACAGATTAATATCACTCGTGCACAAGTAATACCATTGTGACAGAGGGAAGAAGAATAAAGAAAGAAATGAATCTGGAAATGTTGTCCTTTTTTAAGTGCTTATACACTTATAGATAATTCATAAGTAACATAGGATATGCTAATCAATTCCTTTTTTTTTGAATCAGGTATAAGAACATCCCACATATGTCGTTCGATGATGCAGGTAGAGAACCTGATCAGGTGTTTCAGCTTAGCCGAGATCCCACAGGGGAGCTGGAATATACTACAAAGTATGTCCATTTTTGTTTTGTTTCAAAAAAAAATAAAGGAGGTGAAATTGGTCTTCACCAATAATTTGAAACATGCTCAGCAACTCAGCAGCCCATTTTAAACTGAGTCCCTTTTTCTAATCGAAAGAAAATCAAGCAGTGTAAAGTTGGCTGCTGATTCACTGCAAGCCTGTTTTGTACTAAAGTTAAAGACCAATTCTTACTCTGCCCCACAGGTTCACCAAAATCCCTGACCCCCAAAATCTCTTGAATTGATACTAATATAGAACTGAAAGTAAATGCATGTTATTCAAAGTTAATAAATAATGGTCCACGGGAGAAGATTATTTACCAAGTTTTGGTTTTGCCTGACATTAGATTGTAATTAAAAATAAACACAATGAACCTCTTCCAGAATTTGTTCAAAGTTCCAAAATACATTAACAATGTTTAGCATATCCAGTTATCTCAAAAACTATTAAATAATTTTGTCAATATTGCTTTGATAGTGAGTTAGCATGCTGATCCTTTACCTTTGGAACTTGGGTTCAGATCCAGACTGCCTAGATGAAAGCTTCTCTCAAACACTGAGGGTGAAATTAATTTGGATAATCACAATACAGTCATTGCAACAATGATAAGAAAACTGCTGAAAATTCAGTATAAGTTGAAATTCAGTCATTGCCCATTTTTGTTTGCAGTTTAATACTGATGATAAATCAAAAGTGACTGTAATTAGAGCAGCGTTCTTGCATCTAAAGGCAGTGCACCAACAGAGTAGATAGTTTTAACCTGCACCTCCAAAAGCTACATTTGCAGCTAGCTGGTTGCCATTGCAGGTGGCCAAAAATAGTAAATAGCGCTCAGAAAGCTGAGTGCCTAAAATATCCCTTCTTTGCAGGCCAGCCAAATTATTTTGCTATCATGCCCTGTTCAGACTTTGCCAAGTGGTATTGAATAATGTAGTCAAAATAGTTAATTAGCTAAATGGCTAAAATATGCACAGCTATCCTTTTACATTTGCAAGAGCCATCAACAGATATCATAGCGGTATTTTAAAGTTGTATCACTCGTTATCGAGACATCTTATAATTACCCACTGTTACCCGCAGAAAGTGATACCTTGAATTACTTATACCCCAATTAGTAATTACAGCAGGTTCAATACTTTTTAATATTTCTACCTGTGTTTTTATTTTCCTTTTTAGGATAGCTCGTTTCTCCGGTGTTCACCACCTTTCCATTCACATAACCAAGAATTTTGGTGCAGAGACTTCAAAAATTTATTATGTAGGATTGCGAGGGGAGTGGTCAGAGGTAAGTCTGAATATTAAAATTAGCTTTGAAAAGTTTAAAAACAATTCACTGGTTGAGCTTACATTCCTCTTGGGGTGATATTGTACACCAGTGAGATTGATGGCCTTGGAAGAGCACATGGGACAGAATTTTCCACCTGTTGGGGGGGATGTTGATGGGCATGTGCATGCCAGCACACTTCCGATTGGCACCCCTGATCAGAGGCGCAGCGCCATTTTACGTGGGCAGGCCAATTAAGGCCTGCCCAGCATGATGTCCGCAAGGAAGCGTTATGCGCTTCTCTGCGGGCGGGGGGGAGATCCCAAAATTGAGAGTGTGCTCTTTCGCACATGTGCACGAAAGAGCGCACTCATCTCCCTGAGGCTAAGTGCAGCCTCAGGGGGATCGGCTCTACACGTAAAAAAAGTTAAAAGTAGAAAAATAAAAGTTCCCTTACATGTCCCCTCATGTGACAATGTCACATGAGTTGGGACACGTCCATAATTTTTACACAATCTTTATTAAAAAAATTTAAAACGTACTTGAAAACTCATCCCGCCTGATGATAATTGCCGCCGGGGCTCCTGGCCGACCCGCCAACCTTAAGGTTGGATGGGCAGCTTCTTTAACTGCTTAACTGATCCTGTCAATAGCCTCAATTGGCCATTGACGGGTTGGCGGGCCCGCAGCTGATTGTGCTGCGCTCCCGCCTTCCTGAAAATTTAAATCGGACTCAGTGACGTCGGGAGTTCCCCCCGACGTCACTGCGCATTATTTTACCCGTCGGCAAGCGGGACCCACCCCCGCTCACCGACGGTAAAATCCTGCCCATGATACTTTCAGTGAGATAGTGTGGAATTTCACTGGGGCCTGTTGTGTGTGTATATATTGAAATCAATTCACTGCAGTATTTTGAAGTCTGTATGATCAAATAAAATGCACTGGATAATATTTTCCATGTACATGAGTAAATAATTCTGCTTCGCCATCTCCTAGAAATATGATTGGCGGTCAAACTCTTCCTTTTCCAGTTTATCTCTAATTCTGTTCCTTTTTACCCTTCCTATCCTGCATGATGTGATTTATATTTGGATACATTTCCACAGGTTTCAGTATTCTCCCAGTACCTTCATGACATGGTCATCTTTCAATAATGAGTTTAGGACAGGCAGTATTGGTAAACCTGTTAATCCTAAGGGGCATCAGAGTCAAGCCAGATCCTGTTGTCGCCTTAAGTCCATTTTTCATATGCACCACTGAATGTAACTTTTTTTTTAAAAAAAAGGTTTGTTCTATTCCTCAGCCAGAGGTACTAAGACTAATTATAGCATCATTTCAGATAAATTGCATACATAGTGTGCATCTGACCTAGGAGCTTCTATGGTTTCATAGGACATTGTTTGGCGCATTTAGCTACCAACCTCAGATTTATTTTGACTACTTTTTTAACTGCCAGTAGTTCAGCTGGCCAAGCAGAGGGCCCAGTGGAGGCAGAGGCCAACGAATCCTGCACCTTTTCAGTGCACTGTCTTCATCTGCAGCAGAGACTGCCATGCCAGAATGGGGCGGCTGGGCCACATTAGGTAATGTCTAACACGGAGTTGACCACCAGGGCCCAAACCATTGTCTCATGAGACAAAAAGCTGAAAAAAGGAAAGGAATACTTTTTAATTCAGCTTCTTGCTATTCAACAACAACTTACATTTAGATAATATCCTAGGACACTTCACAGGCGTAAAACCACAAACGGACACCAAACCAAAGAAGGAAATTTTAGGAGGAGTTTTGATTGTGAAAGTGGATTTTAACGAAGGTCAAAAAGAGAGAGATGTGGAGAGGTTTATGGAGAGAATTGTGAAACATGAGCATTTACATCTAAAGGCATGGTCGCAAATGGTGGTGTGCAAAAGGTCTGTAATAAGAGCGGGCTTCTGGAGGGGTTGTACACCTAGAGGCAGCTAGAGATGGGGAGGGATGAGGCCTTGACGCAATTTAAATGTAAGAATGAGAATTTTAAATTTGAGGCATTGAAGCATCAGAATGGATTCTGAGGGTGAGCAGGACTTGGTATTGGATAGGATTTGAAGTGTGTGGTTACAAGGATGGAGGATGGTAATGCCTCCAACATTTTAAGAATTAAAATCAGTATATTTTTTGGGGAGAAGGTAGGAATTTAGTAAAATAGTGGTTTAAATCACCTTTTGATGCTTAAGTTTAAATCTAAGCCAGGTAGATGGAGGTGAAAGTTTTCTCCTGACATCTGAGTCCTATGTTTGTGTAGTTTTGACTCCGTTCCCATTGGGTCTAGAGTACAAAACATTCCCATGGTTTTGCACTAAATTAGTAGCATCACTTATTTATACAGAGCACAAAGATATTTGGTGCACAATGAAAATATTACATGGATGTATTAACCTTTTTCTAAAGGTTATTACATGAGCCAAATTTTAAATGGTTTCTCTGTGTAATCCAATCTGTGCTTTACCTTACCTGAGAATACTTTAAAGCATCGCTACTTCTGAAAAGTGACTTCCTTGTCATTGACATCAATCTCTTGATGGACACAAAAAAAGTAATCCTCTGTTAGAATTAAGTAACACAAAATGAAGCATGTAGAATATTTCATTTTCCTTTTGTGACAGGGCCACAGACATGAAGTGACACTTTGTACATATGAAGCTTCTGCCAACCCTACAGATCACAAAATTGACCTCATCACTCCTCAGACGCACTTCATTGCTTAAAATGTGACTCCTGATGCTCTAGCATGCACAAGATTTTATGACTGCACTACCCTAACAAGAAGAAAGCACTTCCAGAATATCAGGGGCTTCTACATTAAACGCCCAGCAGAATAGACTGGTACAATATCTAAGTTCCAAACAATTGTGAATAAGGTGTGGTGAACAGAAGATTCCTGAGGAGGTAACATTCGCTGTTGAACTGGAGTCCGCAGTTGCTGCTTTGATTTGTAAGTGTTAAAATCCTGATTTTGTGACTAAATTGAAGTAGCTGGCGTTTGATATTCCTAGCCTCAAAACAGGATATTTTCTATTAAAATTAAATACCTAATTTTGATTTTTCCTTGCCAAATGTGTTATACATTGTTAATGAATGCTGAAAATCTGAGTCCTGCGTGCCACTCAAAATCCACACATCAGAATAATCCATTGTTTGTGACATTGCTCTGCTCCTATTGCCATATGATTCTCGAGCAATAATGTGGTCTAGAAGAACAACCATTTAAAACCTATATTTTTCATGAATTATAAAGTGGAAAAACATCTGTTTAAGGTTAATTACACTGCTTTAAAAAGCACACTGTGATGTCTAATCAAGATTACTAAAATCTGTGTACCTGTGGTTGGAGACCTCATTGATTTTGTAATAGATGGGGAACGAATTTCTTCAGAGTCCAGGAGATCCATAACAATGCTTTTTAAGTGCCATAAAAAGCATAAACTGATGTCAGTCCCTTGAAATTACTGTGAAGAGGGACTTCTGTAACACTTAAACACAATCACAGATCAGGAGCAGAGGCAACAGAACCAATCTCTCTGAAATCAGCCCACAATGCATTGATTTAATGAGTGAAATGATCCAATAATATCAAAATCAGTACTATGTAATCTGCTATCAGTTCTTCCCCATTTTTGCCTGCAAGTTGCTGCCTTTCCCATATGCCTATGTGCATTAGATTACATAAACGTGGACAGCACTGTGCCCTTTGAGTATCAGTCAGGTGAATGGAGGTTTATTGAACAGCTTGAAGCTTATGTTAATATGGATGTAGTTTAAATTGATTGGATGTTTTTTGCTGATAGATCCACTTTGCTCAAGCTTTTTCATTACATTTTCCGGATTTGGAATTTACTACCACAACACCAGAGAATGCAGCCATGGTTTTAAGAAAATAAAATAAAATGTATCTGCTGTTAGTGGACTGATATGTGATCCTCTCATCTCTGCTCTTTAAAGGTTGCATTGCAAATTACTTGGCTAACATTTGCTGTTGAAATTTTTTTTGAATAAGTGTATTTCGTTAAAATAGCTGCATTGCAATTAACTCTAAACACACAAGCAACCAAAGCGTGAATGGGCTGTCTTGTGTACATGTCTTGAGTATGCAATAATGCGGTGGAAATAAAATGTGAACTCAGGAAATGAATAAATCCCTCCATCTGTTTATGTACATCTTACTTACAATGTGACTCAGCTACAGCCAACTTGAGGCTGTCCAAAGGATTTAAATCTTCCATAAGCTTGAATTGTGGCCTGTGATGGATGCTACACAGCTGACAAAATTCCTGCCATGGACTTGATCAGGAGGAGGCAGGAAGGTGCTGGGGTTCCCACCCACTACCATCTTGTCTGATTTAAATGCTACCCTAGCACAGGGGAGGTTAAAGACGATTGCCACTTGCGATTGGCTGCGCACCGTCATTTTATGCAGGCGGGCCAATTAAGGCCTGCCCAGTGTAATATGCGTTCTGTAGCGCTCAGCACTACCTGTGCAGGCGGAGGAGGGAGAGTCAGCATGCGCGCGAAAGATCGCAGCAATCACTCCGAGGCAAGGAGCTGCCTTGGAGATAATGAAACGTTTTTTATAAATATAGTGAAAAATTATTTAAACGTGTCCCCTCATGTGACAGTGTCACATGAGTTGGGACATGTTTGTCAATTTAGCAAAATTTATTTATTTTTTAAAACCTTCAGGAAACCTCATCCTGCCCCTGGATGAGGTTTCCTGAAAAACGCTTGGGCTCTTCGCCAGCCCGCCAACCTTAAAGTTGCATTAATTGCCTTTTTAATTGTCTTAATAGGCCATTGATAGTTCGGGCATGCAGTCGCCTCCAGGGGACGCCCACCGAACAAAATATTGAAATGATGCACTATGATGTCGGGATTCATGCCTGACACCGCGGGTCATTTTACACTTCGGCGTGTTGGGCCTGCCCCCGCACGCCGACGGCAATATTCTGCCCATAGAGTTTGTCAGCATAGAAAATGACCATTTGACCTATTGGGCCTGTGCTGGCTCTTTAGTAGAGCTATCTAATTAGTTCCAATACCCTGCTCTTTCCCTGTAACTCAATTTTTTTTCCCCTTCATATTTATTATATTCTCTTTTGTATCCAGACTGTCAAAAACCCTTTAATGCCATGCGCTTTAGTTTTGCTAACAGGTCTATAGGTCTGTTATGTGGTACTTCTATCTTTCAAAGAACTTGATCAAGTTAGTCAAACACAATTTGTCTTCAACAAATTCATGCTGACTCTCATTCATTAGTGCGTACTTTACAAAATACCAACTAATTTTGTCCTGGTTTATGTCTATAATTGGTTCCACCACCGTTAGATTGACCCTGTAGTTGCTGAATTTATCCCTCTTTTTTAAACATTTACAATCTTTCAGTTCTCTAGCACCACCTCAATATCCAAGGAAGATTAGAAAATTGTGGCCAGAGCCTCCAGAATTTCTACCCTTACTTTCTTCAGTATCTGAACTGGGCGACTTCTCAATCTGGAAGACTGACGACCATTTATGTACATCCTCTATTTTTACCCTACATTGCTACTAACTTTTACTGCTACGTTGGCAGCATCCTCTTTAATGATGACAATTGCAAACTACTCATACAAAAATGTGTAATATGCTAAAATCATAACCAGTAACTTCTAGATTTATATGATCCATTATTAAGAACAATTATACTATTGTTTGAGGCCAGCTTATGTGCTTTCTCAAGATAGATCTAAAAGGCGCAAGCATTTGACACTAATACAGGAGCAAAAGTCTCCAAAGCCCAAACAGCTGGTAGCACCAATATATCCAAAGAAAGCTATGATCGCTCAGAATCCTAAGGAGACAAACTATGGGTTAGATTGTGTTCACAGCACTAGTGAAGAGATTCAATAAATGAAGGTTTGGAGGTTTGAGAAAGTACATCTGGGCTCAATGACCTGATCCCATGCTACAAGCATATGAGATAAGGTTTTATGTACACAAGGAAGACTCCATAGAATTTGTAACAGCAGCATACTTATACCCATATTACACAGCATTCTATTTGTCACTTGTTAGCCTCAATCAAACATTGAAACTTCAACAGATTTGTTGCAATTGGAGATTATTGCAAAGTCAGCAGTTTCATATGTCATGTTTATAATTTGTCTTCTCATATGCACCCCAGATTCTTTCTACCAGCAGAAATGTAGTTCCTCTTGTGTTTAAAAGATGTAATTTATCTTGCAATTCCCCATTGTGTGCCTCACAGAATGCAGGCTGAGGATGTACTTGGCTTTGCTCAATAGGCATCTATCTTTCTACCAACTTTGTTTCCCTGGGCTTTTGAGCCATTAAATAATCAGCTGACCTGAGACCTCCGTGCCTAATCAATTTACCAAACCCCTATAACACCTGAAACCACTTTGGACAGACAGAAACATACAAAATAGAACTGAGCTCTGATGTGTAAAATACATAATGGCATAATTGTAGATTTTGTCATTCCAGTCTTGGGTTGTGGTTGCAGAGAGCTAGAGTGAAGTTCTGATCGTTTCAAGACAGTAATTGATGGGTGTAGTAATGGAGGCAATTTTAAGTACCTTACAAGAAAATACCACAACAATAAAATGTGTTGCTTTACATATGACCTTTTATAGCCATTAGTACCAATGCTGACTAGAAAGAAAAATTAGCCTAGCTAAAGCACCGGGCTACATTTAGAGATAATATACACCAGCCAAAATCTAGAAATCTCATGAGAACCTGCTCGCAGTAATGATTCAAATAGGTTTTTTTAATGGGTCATTTATCTAGGTTGATTGATTATTTGATTGGCCTGGATAGTAAAATAAATAAGTAGATTTGTTTACAATTTTTTATTTCCAGATTTATGTAAAAATTAATATTTAGAAATTTCCAAGGTGGAATTTGAACTCATTTTTTCTGCATTGTGGGCCAAAGGTATAGATTAGTATAAATGCACTATACTGTGGATGCTAGAAATTTAAAATAAAAGCATAAAATGCCGGGAAAACACAGCATATCTGGCAGCATCTGTGGAGAGAGAAACAGAGTTAATATTTTGAGTCTCTATGACTCTTCAGGGCAGAAGAGAAGTCGAAAGCTAATGGTTTTTATGGGGGTGTGAAGCAAACTTGAAGGTCAGGGGTAGGTGGGAGCTCAGGGGAGGTTTGACAAAGATGTCATGGATACAAGACAAAGGGAGTGTTAATTGAAGTATTAAAGATTAAAGAAGGTGCTAATAGTGGCATAAAGGTAAGATAGCAGAATGTGTAAATAGCAGAACAAAGGTCAATACTCTGTTAAAGCAAAACATAAGGACAAATAACAGATGGCCCTGGGGGTTGTGGGTGGGTGGGGGGGTGGGCGGGGTGGGTGGGGGGCAGCAGTGGGGGGGGTGAGGGGGTGTGTGGTTAGGGAACAAAAAATAAAAGATCAAAATGGAGGACAGAGTTAATGGTCTGAAGTTGTTGAACTCAATGTTAAGTAGTCCAGAAGTCCGTTAAGTGCCTAATCGGAAGATGAGATGCTGTTCCTCCAAACTCCAGTTTGTGTTGGGCTTCACTGGAACATTACAGCAGGCCAAGGATGGAAATGTAGGCATGAGAGCAAGATGTTGAGTTGAAATGACAAGTGACAGGAAGGTCTGGGTCATGCTTGCAGACTGAAAGAAAGTGTTCTGTAAAGTGGTTACCCAGTCTGCGTTTAGTCTCCCCAAATCAGAAGAGACCACTTTGTGAGTAGCAACTGCAGTAGACTAAATTGAACGAGGAGCAAGTGAATCACTGCTTCACCTGAAAAGAGTGTTTGGGACCTTGGACGGGGAGGAGGTAAAGGGGCCGGTGTTATACCTTCTGCAATTGCATGGGAAGGTGCTGTGGGAAGAGGATGAGAAGAGAACCAAGGTGTCAGGGAGGGAACAGCCCCTACAAAATGCTGACAGGGAGGTGTGGGGAAAGATGTGTTTGGTGGTGGAATCATGCTGGTATTTGGCAGAAATGGCAAAGGATAATCCTTTGAATGTGGAGGTTGGTAGTGTGAAAAGTTTGGAGAAGGGGAACCCTATCATAGTTCTGGGATGGAGGGGAAGAGGTGAGGGCAGAGATGCAGAATATGGGTTGGATACAGTTGAGGGCCCTGTCAACCACAGTAGGGGGGAAACCTCAGCTCAGGAAAAAGGAAGACCTGTCAGAAGCGCCTTTTTGTAGGTTGTATCCTTGGAACAGATATGACAGAGGAACTGGGAGAATGGGATGGAGTCCTTGCAGGAAGTAAGGTGTGAGGAGCTGTAGTCAAGTTAGCTGTGCGAGTTGGTGGGCTTGTAATGAATATTGGTAGATAGTCTATCACCAGAAATGGAAACAGAGAAATCAAGGAAGGGAATTGTCGGAGATGGATCATGTGAACATGAGGGAGGGATGGAAATTGGAGGCAAAATCAGTTTTTTCCAGGACCAGATGAGAGCATGAAGCAGCACAGATACAGTCATCCTAATGTACTGGAAAAAGAGTTGTGGGAGGGGACTTGAATAGGGCTGGAACAAGGAATGTTCCAAGGAGCGCTGACCCTTGTTCTGCTACTAACACATTCTACTATCTTACCTTTCTGCCACTTTTAGCACCTTCTTTAGTTTTTAATACTAACTTTAATATTAACACTCCCTTTGTCTTGTGTCCATGGCCTTTGTCAAATCTCTCCTGAGCTCCCACCTTTTCCTGACCTATTTTGCTCCACCTGCTCAGTGCTTCCCCTATAAAATCCATCACATTTCTACCTCTCTTCAGCTCTAAAGACTCGAAACGTTAGCTGTTTCTCTCTCCGCGGATGCTGCCAGACCTGAGTTTTTTTCCAGCATTTCCTCTTATTTACTATAGATTAGTGGTCCAATGATTTAACCAGTATACCACCATAAAACCCAATGATAAAAATGTGTTTACATTATGGCGCTCCCTCCTGAACTTTCTCCTAATAACAAATGTTAATCTTCCCTTTCACTTGAGTATTTGAGAATCCGCAAAAAAGTCGGGTGGGGGAACAAATCTGACAAATCGTATCGTACCACTGTGCAAAGAGGTGTGTTTGGATACAGGAAGAGGAATTGGGTGTGGTAGGCAGGGAAATGGCTGAGCTGTAACAATGCAACACCATATTAATGTTGCCAGATAGTCAGTTTAGAATCTGGGTGATATGCTCAGGTTGTGCCTGCTGAATTGCTGCGTGGAAGTCAGTAGAGAAAAATCCACTGCAGCTAGACTACAGAACGTATGGGATCATTGCAGTTTAAGAGGAGGTCCCCTGGGATTTAGGTGACGTCACCTCCCCGGAACGGAAGTGCCCCGCGGTCACGTGATCCAGCCGGAAGTGCCGGTTGGTGTGAGAGGGAGGCCGCTGGGTGTCGGCGGCTCTGTGACAAAAGGTAAATGTTGGAAGCGGGGCGGGGACGGTCTGCAGTGATGGGGTGACTGTCGGCGGTCACTATTGAGGGGCCGGGTCCGGCCCTGGCGAGGGCGGTGTCTGTTTGTAATGAATCGGCGGCTCAGCATCTCTTGTTCCGACCGTCACGAGGAAGCTGGGAGCAAATTACAGGGATGCCGGGCCTCCGGCTGCCCTATCCCGAGCCCGAAAGCCGGGGGCAGATACCCACCACCCGCCCCAACACATGATAGCCGTGTGGTTACTGCGGTCAGTTTGGGCCGTCTGGTCACTGTATTGCCCGGGTCGGATCTTCTCGTTGTAAGTCTGTGTGTGTAGAGGAGGTAGGAGGAGGAGGAGGAGGGTGGGGGAGAGAGAGTGTTGATTGTCGTTATTAAAGACCACGGTGTAGCCGACAGGTTTAAAATGAACATTCATGTGCTCATGCAATGGGGCAAGGAAAAGAGGTGGGGTTTCACTCAGCAAAGCCAGCTCATGAGTAGGAAAATTGGAGATCCAGTTACTTTTCGTCAAAGTTGAGAAGTCAAGTGTGGACCATCAGCAAACTAACTGAAAATACAAAGCTCCCTCCGTACCAGGTTTGTGTTCTCAGTATCCTCCTTTATAGTAGTGAGGCATGGACTACTTAAAGCCAAAAGCAGCTGAACAGCTTCCACCTGAGGTGAATATTGGACAACTCCTGGCAAGACAGTGCAGAATATGGAAGTGCACCATGGAGGGATCCCCAGCATGTTTGCTCTCGTGAGTCAGCAGCAACTCCAATGGGCTGCATCTTCAAAGATATGGTCTATGGCAAGCTTGCTATCAGCACAAGTCCAATGGGTTGCTCACATCTGCGTTACAAGGTTGTCTGCAAATGAAAGTTCAAGTTGACTAGATGAGGATCAAAGTTGATGCATGGGAAGTCATTGCTGCTGACCGGAGACCCTGGGGACAAGCAGTCAGGAAGGGTGTGGAAAAAGCAGAGGACAAAGGAAATGACCAGATGGTAGAAAAGAGAGCCTGCTGGAAAGAAAGAAACTTCAGTCATCCTTGGGCCAACGCTATTCATCTGTGCCAGCTGAGGAAGGGAGTGTCACTCGTGAATTGGCCTCCATAGCCAAAACAGATGATATTCAGTACAGAAGTGCCATACACCTGGGTGCAGTTCATTGTTTTCTGAGATGGACGGATGTCAATAAAAGTTATTCTGGGCTGTTCTCGCTTCCTCAGCAGTGTGATATTGCAGAGGGAGTGCTGCACTGTCAGAGGTGCCTTCTTTCCAACTAGGCGTTAAATAGATGCCCCTTCTGACCTGGAGTGGACGTAAAACATCCATCGCACTTTTTTGATGAAGCAAAGAGAGTTCTCCCTGGTGCCTTGGCTATAATTTATCTCTCAACATTAAACAGATACCTAGTCATTGTTATGCTCAAATGGCTGCTTTGTATCATATATTGCAAATCTGACCATATTTCAAGTCCACTTAATTGGCTACAAAGCACTTTGAGGTGTGTTGAAGTTGCGAACGGTGCTAAATAAGTGCAAATCTTTATTTCTTGCTATTTGGCTGATCAAATTGGCATAACCTGGTTTTCAGCATTTACTGATGTGCAATCATTAGTCACAGGTGCACCAACAGACTAAAAGTTAATTGTGGATCTTATACACACAGTTGTGTGGAAAAATTGGCAAAACTTTACAGTGGAAACATCCAGCTTGTTCTGTCCTCCATGCAGTGAATGTGTATTGATATATGTAATTAATTCAATTTGCTATGAATACAGTCTGAAGGCCAGTGTTCATGTTGCATTTCAAATTTAAATTATCTTCATACAGCAGGATGGGAGTAATTTCCAAGTCCTTGAATGTGTTTATTGTTACTGGTTTATTGACAAAAGACTTGATTTTAAACCATGAGCTGTGACGAATGAGAAGTGACCAGTGGTTAATGGGGGACAAACGGTCTGGAAGATATTTAATTCTTTTTGTCAGCTTTTCTTCAACAGAAGCTAGTGAATAAGTTTTGATGCATGTGGACTTTTATGAGCTGCAAGCATAGGGATGTAGATATATATTCCAAATTGAATCTAAAAGTCATAGGTGTAATCTATTCCCAACAGTGTGAATGGAAATTATGGATCATTTACTTGATAGAACCACTGATTGTTAGTTATGTGCTTCGTTTTGTGTTCAGAAAATGTGAAGGTCAGTGCTTCAACTCTTTTCATAGAGCAGTCAAACTATTTTGATCCTTCAGTTCTGCACACAAGTTCCTTGTTTTACTTGTTGCAGCAATGTGGAGAGATTGGCACATGCTGGACATTTTTTACAGAGTTTATATTTCTGTATTATCTGTAACATAATTTCCAGAACCCAGCTCATTGGTAGAAGCTAGGAGCAGGTCATCTACCTGCCCAGTTGGCCTAAGATAGGTAATGGTGTGGGTTGGGGCAGGAATATTCTTCTAAAAAATAAACTAAGTTGAAAATATAGAAATGCCTCAACTCATGCTGCTAATATGGAAGCATGCATTATATAATGCTGACTGTTTTTCTTTAGTTACTATCAGTACTGTGCTGGATTTTAGATCCTAGTTAATGTTTAAATTAGCCTATAGCTGTGCCCTCCTCTACCTCCACAGTCTTCTTCACCCATATACCCCTGTGTGGATGTTCTGTTCCTCGAGCATCCTGGATTACACTTCCCTTTGTACTCCCTCTGTCTGCTTCTCACTCATTTCCTCCCTCCCTACCTTCAAAAGCCTTCTTAATAACCTTAGCTACTGTTGTTTGCCCCCCACAATACCTCTCCCCACCTCACTTGCCTATACTTGGCACGTAGTCTTTCAGTACCCTATGAAGTGGCCCTGAGAAGCCTTCATGCACCAGTGCTATACAGTGCAAGTTGTTTCATGTGACAGATGTAAATTTCTTGTTCAAGTAACTGGCAAATGTTGGCAATCTGAAATAAAAACAGAAAATGCAAGAAATGGTCAGCAGGTCTGGCAGCATTTGTGGAGAGAGAGGATGTTTCAGGTTGATGGCCTTTCATCAGGCCCCATAAAAGTAGCTTTAATTTAACTGATGAAATGTTTTGTGTGTAATGTTGCACAATGCTGTTTATAGTGATAAACATAGATGTATAATGTATAATATTTATATTATATATTAGTAACTCACCTGACTCCCCCAAAGCTTGTCCACTATCTACAAGGCACAGGTCAGAAGTGCGATGGAATACTCTACACTTGCCTGGCTGAGTGCAGCTCTAACAACACTCAAGAAGCTTGACTCCATCCAGGACAAATCAGCCCGTTTGATTGGCACCACATCCACAAACATTCACTCCCTCCACCACCGACACATTGGCAGCAATGTGTACCATCTACAAGATGCACTGCAGGAACTCACCAAGGTCCAAACCCATGACCGCTGCCATTTAGAAGGACAAGGACAGCAGATACATGGGAACACCACCATCTGCAGGTTCACCTCCAAGCCACTCACCATCCTGACTTGGAAATACATTGCTGTTTCTTCACTGTCGCTGGGTCAAATCTTGGAACTCCTTCCCTAACAGCACAGTGGCAGTGTACCTATAGCACATGGATTGCAGCAGTTCTAACAGGAAGCTCATCACCAGATTCTCAAGGGCAATTTGGGATGAGCAATAAATGCTGGCATAGTCAGCGACACCCACATCTCATGAATTAATTTTAAAAAAATTCATGGGTGCTTAATGTTGATTTATATCCAATGTTGAAAAATGCAAACCACCCATATTTCTAATTAACCAGTGTCCCTGACGGCTTTCATGTTTGCCTCTGGGATAACACTCTCAGTACATGAAGTATATTACAAAAAGTAAAATAATGTCTTAAAATATTTGAGGTTAATTCAAGCTGATACTTCATGCAAGTAGTCATTGTCATTTATGAGCCTATGCAATGGGTGGTGAGTCTATTCAGCTGTACATATATCAAAGCCAAACCTGTTCTGTTATCACCCACTGACCATTGATTGCACTATCTGGTAGAACTTGCTGTGTTCAATCGTGGCATTTTTATTGTCTCAGCTGAAATTAGTGAAATCAGCACAAAATCCGTGTTTGAACCTGAATTTTGTGATCTCTCCTCCAGAGGTCCCCAACATCACAGATGCCAGTCTTCAGCCAATTCGATTCACTCCATGTGACATCTAGAAAGGCTGAAGGCACTGGATACTGCAAAGGCTATGGGCCCTGACAATATTCTGGCAATAGTACTGAAGACTTGTGCTCCAGAACTTGCCGCACCCCTAGCCAAGCTGTTCCAGTACAGTTACAACACTGGTATCTACCTGGCTATGTGGAAAATTGCCCAGGTATGTCCTGTACACGAAAAGCAGGACAAATCCAACCCGACCAATTACCACCCCATCAATCTACTCTCAATCATCAGTAAAGTAATGGAAGGGTCATCAACAATGCAATCAAGTGGCACTCACTTAGCAATAACCTACTCACTGATGTCCAGTTTGGGTTCCGCCAGGGCCACTCAGCCTCTGACCTCATTACAGCCTCGGTTCAAACATGGAAGAAAGAACTGAACTCGTGAGGTGACAGTGACTGCCCTTGACATCAAGGCAGCATTTGACTGAGTGTGGCATCAAGGAGACCTAGCAAAACTGGAGTCAGTGAGAATCAGGGAGAAAACTCTCTGATTGGATCATACCTTGCACAAAGGAAGATGGTTGTGGTTGTTGGAGGTCAGTCATCTCAGCTCCAGGACATGATTGCAGGAGTTCCTCAGGGTAGTGTCCTCAGTCCAGCCATCTTCAGCTACTTCATCAATGTCTTTCCTTCCATCATAAGGTCAGAAGTGAGGATGTTCACTGGTTGCACAATGTACAGTACCATTCACAACAACTCATACTGAAGCAGACCATGTCCAAATGCAGCAAGACCTGGACAATATCCCAGCTTGGACTGACAAGGGGAAATAACATTCGCACCACACAAGTGTCAGGCAATGACCATCTGCAACAAGAGAGAATCAAACCATCGTCCCTTGATGTTCAATGGCATTACCATCACCGAATCCCCTATTATCAACACCCTTGGGGTTACCATTGACCGGAAACTGAACTGGAATAGCCATATAAATACTGTGGCTACAAGAGCAGGTCAGAGGCTAGGAATACTGTGATGTGTAACTCATCGCCTGACTCTGCAAAGCCTGACATCCCCACTTGCCTGGATGTGTGCAGCTCCCACAATACTCAAGAAGTTTGACACTGTCCAGGACAAAGCAGCCCACTTGATTGGCACCACATCCACAAACATTTACTCCCTTCACCACCGACGCACAGTAGCAGCAGTGTGTACCATCTACAAGATGCACTGCAGGAATTCAAGGCTCCTTCAACAGCACCTTCCAAACCTACGACCACTACCACCTAGAAGGACAAGGGCAGCAGATAGATGGGAACACCACTACCTGGAAGTTCCCCTCCAAATCACTCATAGTCCTGACTTGGAAATATATTGCCGCTCCTTCACTGTCACTGGGTCATAATACTAACACCATTCCTAACAGCAATGTGGGTGTACCTACACCACATGGACTGCTGTGGTTCATGAAAGCAGCTCAACACCACCTTCTTAAGGACAACTAGGGAATAAATGCTGCCCTGGCCAGCAAAGCCCATGTCCTGTGAATGAATAAAAAATTATTTCATTCTGTGCTTTGGTTGCCAAGTAGGCTGTCAGAGAACTTGTACTTCTGTCAACCTTGGTATTGTCTGCACTAAAAATAGAAATGATCAACAATCTGCGGAGCATCTGGCTTTCCAGTCTGCACATTTAGATAAGATGCAAAGGACAATAGGATGAAATGCATATAATAAATAACAGTATGACATAACATTCATGTTTGACATGAACATTTCTCTCTCCACAGATCTGCCAGATCCGCTGAATATTTCTAGCATTTTCTGTTTATGTTTCAGATTTCCAGCATCTAGAGTATGTGGAAGGTGCTGTATGAATTCAGATTTGTTTATTCCTTAATTGTGCTGGCAAACAGCATACACAAGGTTATACTAAATCGTTAGTAAGTGATTGTGACTCTCCATAGTCTTGTCACTGTGAAGATAAAGTTGTTTTAAATTCACGTCCTGATGTGCAGTGGGAATAATTCCATTGGATATGATCGTCACAGTTCATTTGTGCCACTACAGGTCTTTTATACGTGAACTCTCTGAAAAATTGTCGTTGATGCAATGCACTGTGTTTCTCGGAGGATGACTTAACATGCATAATTAATTTATATCAATATTCATCATACTTTTAAACTTTTTTAAAAGCTTTTGTTATACCAGGCCTCATGGTTTAAGCTTCTTGAAATTTTTAAACTAGAAATGTAATTGAGATCCTTCTGCAGTCAATTCTTTGCATGCAGAATAGCACATATTAATTTCAGCCTGCCAGCAGGCAGAGTCCTTTTCACTTGAGTTTGTATTTCTTCATAAGCAGATCCAAAAGCTCGTGGATATTTCAAATGCCCCCATTATATCCACTGTGTATTGTAGAACTATACCTTGCTAGTTATGCTGTCAGAATGAAACACATTCATTTTGTTCATTGTAATCAGGTTAATTATATCTGCATAATATATGAGCTACTTGAAAGACTGGGCAGCCATCTTAAATGTACATTTATAATTAATATAATCAATATAGTAGTTATTAATATGACAATGAGGTACAGTAGTCTTATATAATACTCTGGATGCTGGAAATCTGAAATATAAACAGAAAATGCTGGAAATACTCATTGGATCTGGCAAATCTGTGGATGTCAAATATGAATGTTATGTCATACTTCAGAATATTTATACCAGAGAGCAACTTGGTTTTTTCCTAAAAGTTATTTGAAACTTACTTAAATCTTAAAAAATCAAACTGTTTATTGTCCTTTGACTTTGGCACACATTCCCTTCCATTCCCCATCCCAAACTGGGCGATATGTCTGTTTGAACACCATGTGGGTCATTGTCACGTTGGCATTGGCTATCAGAAGCTGCACTTCAAGCCCTAAAGTTGAAATGTTTCACTCTCAGCAGAGACTAGTCGATGGTTGGAGCAAACCAACTTAAGTGAGGGCTGGTATGGTGGTTTAACTTCTGACCTTTTGGGTTGGGCATTAATTGCTTGGCAGCTGGAGTTACAAACTTACATTAGGATGCTGTGTAACTCAGCAACCTAACTGGGGAGGTTTAGTTGATTTAAGAGTGAAATAAATACTTTAATTAGCTTGCTATTGGAATAATGCTAAACACAAAAAATGAACAGTAAAACATATCTGATTGTGATTCTTGCTGAAATAAAAATAAAACCCCAGTAATAATGAACCTGCAGGTTATATTTTGGGGACTGGTTATCAATTTATTAGTCAAAGCTAGCTTTTACTCCTTTGCTTAGCATAAATAATTTGATAAAATAGATTGTGTTCCTGATGGTGAGTTTGGGTATCAGCACCCCTAAAAATGAAACCTGAAGTCTCTGGATTATGACATGAATACCTGTGCTGTTAATCTAGTATTCTTAGTGTTGTAATTGACAGATGTGCCACCGGACATGCTAGCTACGAATATCCCTGTTTCTCACTCTGGTCTTGTGTGTCTGCCTGCAGGTTTTGCAGTTGGCACTTGTGTCCTTGTATGTGTGGTAACAACATGTCATTGCCGCTGCTCGATGAGGCTGCGACTGTGTCTGGGACAGAACGGGAGACTGCAGTGGTAAGAAATCTGCCCTCTTGCTCTGTCCAATATCTGTACTGTGATGGCATCTGTTGAAATCCAATTTTTAGGAGACATTTCAGATTTATAATATAGTCTTCTGAATCCCTTGGTGTGATCTCTGGTATTTAAGTTTTGCCGTTTTTAAGGGAATCTTGTATTAGTTATTGTTCAATTAATACATGGACTGGCCGTTGCTGCGTTGTCCTTTTAACTCTAGACTTGGAATTGATCCAGCAATCTTTGGTTTTTATGCAATTCAAGACTGCGAGCGTCACATTTAATATGTTGAGCTTTGCTTCAATATTTAAACTTGTATGAATTTGTTTTTGTTTTTATCTGGAAGGAAAACACATTCTGAAGTGCTTGTTTTCCGCATGGCAAGAGCAGCTGGGGAGAGTTTATAAGTACTTTGTCACTCTGTCATAGTCACGCTACTTATTACTGCCTGAAATTTGATTGAATTTGAGTTCTGTCTTTTTTTAGCTTCCGTCGTCTTCCTCCATCTTCCTTAAATCCCAGAGTAAAGACAGGACACCAACTTAAAGAATTGTGCTTCAATTTAACTGCTGCTAAAAACTTGCTCTATAATTTTAAAAAGATTTTTGAGGTTAATCTTTGTAGCTTCCCTCTGTATTTTGGCCAACAATTGAGATGTTCAAATCTACTGTTGACCTATTTTTGTTCCATTTTGGAGTGTGTGAAGGTAGTAAATCATAAAAAGGTTGCTGCAGTTATGGTCATTATCTTCTCGTGACTGTAATCAGTTTGAAACCCCACTCCTTGATGTGCCCAGACAGCTTTAATCAAACATTCTGCATATGGCACTTTTCTGTTGGATTAGAATTTTCATGGCTCTGCTGATTTGTCTTATGTCATTTTGTACTTGTATGAAGTCAGAGTGTTTGGATTCTGTTTTCCAGGTTATTTTCCTGCATGGACTAGGAGACACTGGGTGAGTTTGTTTTAGATGAAAAGTGGAGAGAAATTGATCAAATTCATAATTCTAATATCAATAAAATGACTCAAATACAAATCTGCTGGATATTTTGATTTGATGAGAAACTATTTAAGTGTTTGTTCCCCGTATTCTGAGTGTTTGTAACCATTCCCATTATATACACCTAACTACCAACAATTGTATAATGGTAGACTTTTTTCAAGAAACTAAACATCTTTCTGCTCAAGTTACCTTTCATTCTCCCTGTTGCAGTCTGTATCTTCCACAAAGATTCCTTCAGCTGACACAGTGGAATGGAACTTTTTCAATATCACTGTAGCCAGAAGGTGCCCTTGAAGTTGGATGAGAGATGTGACCTTTTTTACCCCTCCCTCAAATAATACTACTGCAAAGTCCTTGCTGTATGCTAGAGTTAGGATCTGATGTAAGATTCCTTTGGTCGCCCAGCAACTATATCCAGCAAGTAAGTTGACCATATAGTCCAATAAACCCTGATTCAATTCCTGGTCTGTACTGAATTACCTGACATCAACTAGATTGGCGATAGGAGTGCTAGAATTCACCTCAACCTCTTTAGGTTTCTGATCACATTCCTGAAAGTGGGCAACAGGCAGGGACAGGACTAATCACTCTGTGATGCTCCATGGAGTGAATAACTGACACTTGCTATTAAGGCATACACACAAATAATTGACACACAGGCAAAGTACTGATGGAACTGTTCTCAGCATGCTGTCAATTCCTTTGTCTAAGCTGCATAACACTACCCTGTCCTTTACTATTTTCTGCTTTTCACAAAACTCATAACTCTTTATAATATTTTTTAACAACATTTTTGCTGTCAGTGGAAGGTACAGAGCTGAAGCCAAATGTTTTCCTCCAGAGGAGGTAAAACTGGAGGACATGTCTTACCAGGCTAGGTTTGCACACTGCATTGCTGAACGATGACTGCAACCTCAATTGCCACCATTTCTGTCTTTGATCATCCTGCCCTCTTATTTTGCCTCTTTCTAAACTTTTCCCCTTTCAATTTCTCTCGCACCTATATGACTCCTGATCCAAATGAAATATGTGTGCTAATATTCCTTTTTTTGTCCCTGCTGCTCCTCTTGGTTATTATAAATGACAGTCTCTGCCTTCTATGCGTAAACATATCTCACCTAATTCAAATTGCCTGTTCTATCACTCATCTCCATTTTAACTCTCCTTAATTCTCCATTTTTTTTTGCCAAGCAACATCAAATCTTAATTTGCCCTCTTGAAATCATCATTCTTGGCTGTTGCATTGTTCATCACCAGCTGTGTCTCGACAACTACTACAAATCAGACAGACACTAATATAAAGTTTGTTGCTTTCCTAAATGAGAATAGTAGCAAATGTAGTCATCCCATTATTCAATTTGAATCAAATTTAACTCTTAATGTGTCTGACCTCTTACTTTTGCACTCTTATCACTGTCAAATGTTTGCCATTTTAAAATTCTCCTCTGACAAATCATACTGTAATGCAGTTCCATCTTGTTTGGCACTTTAATTCAGGTAGTTGCAATAGTCTTTAAGAATTGTTCGGCCTAGGAATTCAGAGATATAGCATCACTATTTCAGATGCTAAATGAGCACCTAAGCCTCTGATGTGCAGGCAGGAAATGTATGCTCATTGAGTGGGGAGTGCCATATTGACGCAGCCGAAATAATTGGCGTCAAGGGCTCAATTGCGAAACGGGCTCAGCCCTTTGGGTATGCAAATAAGGAGCCTAATGCCTGTTTGAAGTCCACTCTGCAATATTCCCTGAGGTAGCCAGTGCCAGCAGAGCTCAGGAAAACCAGGCCCACATGCAGCCTAACTAACTATCCTTAATGTGACTTGCAGGCAACCACCAAAAGGTAGGTTTGTAAATTTAAAAACTACTTAACCAGACTCTGAAGCTGGGAGGGGCAGAAATGTTCCTTCCAGGTCCACGGGCAGCTGCTGACAACTAATCCTCGTCTCCCACCCCAAATCACTGACACCACAGCACCTGATTGCTCAGTCTCATGGCCCCCTTTACCTGAAGGCAGTTGTAGGTGACACCATAGCCCAATCTTCAGAGTTTTTCTCTGGTGTGTTGCCTGGGGATGCCTGTTAAGTATTCAAAGATCCCTGGCTCAGTGATTGAAGCCCAGTATTAGGTGTGTTGCAGGCCTATGCATTCAGTTGCCGGAATCGTTCTTTGCATCTGTGGCGTGCCCAGAAACACATTTCTCCCCTGGTATCTTTCCTAGATTCAAATACAGTCATTCTTCCATCGCTTCAATTTTAAATATTTTATCCTGTCAGTGCAGTGATGGATATTCTAACTGATGTGGAAACTCTCATGTCTTCCTCTCAATCATCCTCTTCTGTTGATTTTGGGGCTACATCTTGGCTTAGGTTTGTCTGTTGTTCTGTGTTTCACCTCAAGCAGTAAATGTCTCAATCAGCCTGAATTTGGGGGGAAAAAAGGGTAGGAAAATTGCAATTGGTTCATCAAACCTGCTCCATCACATCATGGTACAACTTGCACCAGCCATCTACACCCACTTCTGCCACCCCACCCCCCACCAACTGGGCAAAAACTGTAGCTTTAGCAATCTCCAGGAGACTATGGTGATATATCCACCTACCTTCTATTCACAGACATTTGGCCAGCAGGACAGCAGCAAATCCACACTCATTGCACAGATTGGCATCTCTGTCACATCTCCCTGGCATTTAACTTTACATTTGAATAACTTTTTTTTATTCTTTAATGGTGCTTCAGCATCACTGGCCAGGCCAACATTTATTGCCCATCTCTAAAATGTATTACACTGATGCCTACTTGTCCTTGCCTGAATCAACTTTATATTTACATGTAACTTGTTAATTCAGTAATGGAGCTCCTTAATAACATCTACCACTGTTTTTCTGCTCCTGCAGAAATTACTCCTTCTGATTCCTTGCTAAGGTTGTGTCTGATAATCTTGTGAACTCCCTTCCTACCCCATTTCTATGGTGATGGTACAGTTACCAGCTTAAGGAAAAATTAACCTCACTAGGTCACTTACCTCTTCCAAAACCTATGTTAATGTTACCTTAAGGAAATTTAGTTTCTTGTTGTGACGAGCACTTTCCTACATTGACTTTTGTACTACCTTGTCTTATAGATACTGTTATGATTAATATTCCTCTGAACTTTCTTTCCCTCCTTGCTTTTCAAGCTGCAGCTGCAATACCCTAATCACACCTTCTTGTTTTATTCCGCCTTGGCTCAACGGTACGACTATTGCTTCTTGAGCAGAAGGTTGTGAGCTCAAGTTGCACTCCAGAGACTTGAGCACAAAATCTAGGCTGACACTCTCGTGACAAATGTATGCACAAATTGGCTACAGTTCCTACATTACAGCAGTGACTACACTTCAAAGTACTTTTTTCTAATTCTCACTGTGCTGAAATGAACGCTCATTGTAAAGCCTTCACCTTATAGGCATTTTTCCTCAAACATTGAAGTTGCTTACCTAACTCACTATTTCTTTCCCCCTACCAATTTTAATAACCGTGCATTTATATAGCACCTATAATGTAGAAAAAATCCCAAGGCACTTTGACATTGAGTTACATTAGGATATATTAGTAAAGGTGAAGTAGGTTACCAGGAGTATCTTGAGAGGGAGCTAAAGAGGTTTAGGAAAGGAATTCCAGAGTTTGGATCCCAGACAGCTGCTAGTGGTAGAGTGAAAAACATCAGGGATGCACAAGAGGCCAGAATTGGAGGAATGCAGAGATCTCAGTGGGCTGGAGATGGTTACAGACATAGGGAGAGATGAGGCCATGAAGCGATTTGAGGGAAAAAGGATGTGAATTTTAAAATCAAGTTCTTGCCAGAACAGGAACCAATGTAGGTAAATGAAGACAGGGGTGATGGGTGAACTTGGTTTAAAATGGGTATTAGGCAACAGAGCTTGTTATATAGGCTGGAAGTTGGGAATCCACCCAGGACAGTATTGGAATACAGTGAAGTCCTGTCATTTGCGGGGGTTACGTTCCCCTGCAAACGGCGAAATTGCAAAGGGGGAGCTTGTTTTTGAATGGGATTCAATCACATAGGTTCCAGCCATGCAAGGCAGTATGGGACTCTCCAGCAAAAATGTGGTATAGTGTCTGTGTAGGACAGACGGTGGGTGGGGGGGACCTCTGAGCAATACATCGGTGAAGATTTAAAATTGAATAGAGCTGTTATTGTAGCTCGGGACCCAGCAATTCTGACATTTCCGGGTTACTCCCTTCATTCGGGCTACAGTTCAGCTGAAACCATTTCAATCTCTGCTCCGTTATGGCTGCCGTCTCCCCAGGAGAAGAGGGAGAGAGAGAGAAGAAATTGTGGATAAGTGAGTATTGCTCACATGATGGGCAATGCTGTGCGCAGGTAAGTAAAAACATGAGCAAGGAGGTCGCAAATGGCGGGACTTTACTGTAGTCAGTAGCATGTAGATGAAAATTGGGAGGGTTTTATAGTCCAAGTAACTAATCATTGCTCTGGATTTATACTTTGCTTTCAAACATTGTGGTATCCCGTCTTTGGGCTTTTCTGATTTTTAAAAATTTTCTTTTAATAAGCAGCTAGTGATGGGGCAGTCTTACCAAAGTAGGAGCAAAAGAAGATCTGACAAATGGGCTAGGGAATAGCAAGTGGATTTTAATGTGGATAAATGTAATATAATGCATATGTGCTGAAAGATCACGCCTGTAAGGAAAGGTGGAAAAGGACTTGTGTTATTAAGCAATTATTGCAAAAATGTTTCGAGTCAATAACTTTGTGACAAATGCTTCATGATCAAGTGTTTTACTGCAAGTCGATGCAGATTGTACTAATCTTTTATAGTTCACTGCTGAGCCCAGATTTGGGATACTGCATTTTTAAAAATTCTTTTCACAGGATATGGGCTTCGCTGGCTCGGCCAGCTTTTTTATTGCCCATCCCTAATTGCCCTTGAGAAGGTGGTGCTGAGTTGACTTCTTGAACTGCTGCAGACCATGTGGTGTAGGTACACCCACAGTGCTGTTAGGAAGGGAGTTCCAGGATTTTGACCCAGTGACAGTGAAGGAATAGCAATATAGTTCCAAGTCAGGATGGTGTGTGGCTTGGAGGGGAACTTGCAGCTGATGGCCTTGTCCTTCTAGGTGGTAGAGATTGTGGGGTTGTACAGCCTGTTAATAAAAGGATATCAGTTTTCCATTTTAGGGATTTTACACTAGATATACGGGTCCTTGCCTCTCATTAGACCTGACTCGCATCTGAGGAAGAACTGTCAATCAAATCCACCACCTCAATAAGATGTCTACCTCCAGGATGTTAATCACCTTGGATGTTTGACTCAAATGGAGTGCCTTTATTCAGTGATATGTACCAAATCCTTTGAATAATCTGTTAAATTGTTCTATGGCAGCAAACCATGCAGAAGGACTATGGAATTAAGCATGTGGTTGCCTTGCCCCAAAGTAAAAAGAGAAAATCAACTTATGTTTAATGTGTATTCTCTGAAAAGGAGCTTGTAGTTACACATTTTAACCTTGTGTACTAAGAGCCAAGAAAGAGGAATAAAGTAACACACGATAGACAAAATGATTTAATTTTGTTATAATGTTGAAAAAGGAAAGATGGATTGAACTTACTTTCTTTGGAGAAATATTGGGAAGAATGTGGTCGAGGTCTTAAAAATGTTTTTACAATTTTAAATGAAAGATGCAGATGGAAGGAAGCTATTTGTAGGAACAAGAATAAGACATTGTGCCTGTCCCACCATTGTCAGATCATGGATGATTTATGACTTAACTCCATATACCTGCTTTTGCTCCATATACTTTATACCTTGGTTAACAGAAATCAATCAATCTCAGATTTAAAATAAGCAAGTGACTCAGGGCAGAGCTTAGTGCCATCTCCCGTGGCCAGAGGGCGGGGGCATTTAATTGTGCGGGAAGATGGTGGGGACTTGTAGATGGCTTACCTACCCTGCTGCCAATTAATGCCTGCTTAAGGGCCTCATCCCATTGTCACTAGTATTCACCCAGTAGCAGATGAGGGACTTGCCATGCGGAAGCCGGAAAAACAAACCATGTCGGGGTTGCTTGGGGGCTTTCAGGGGTTGTCCCTCATTCAAAGGCACTCAGTGCCTGAACGAGAGACCTAACATTAGGGGAGGTGGGGGGGTTGGCCCGCTGAGAGCTACAACCCTGCCCTTGCTGCTGATCCACCCTCCCCATGCCCCTCCTGCCATCACTCACCTCTAGCCTGGGTCTCTTGGAGACCCTGGGCCTCAGCTGGGTGTATTTCTGGCAGTAGCCATCGGCTCATTGGTGCTGCTGCTGAGCTATTAAAACCTATCAACCTCTGGCTGGCAGCTGTCAGCGGGCAGGACCTCCACCCCTGTGATCATTGAACTCGGGGAAGGCCCACCGCTGCCCACTTAATGTGGCTGGCCTTCCTGAAGAGGTGACAGGGCTCTCCAGCTGGCAGCCAAGCCCCCACCCCCAACCCATACCCCAGATACCAGATACTAACTCCAGAATCAACTGCCATTTGTGGAAGAGTGTTCCAAACTTCTGCCACCCTTGTGTAGAATTGTTTTGTGACTTCACTCATGAAATGTCTGGCTCTAATTTTCTGGGCTATGTTCCCTGAGCCTAGATTCCCTGACCAGTGGAAGTAGGTAGAGAAAAACTATCACATCCCCTTAGTATCTCAAAACTTCAATCAAGTCATTTCTTAACCTTCTAAGCTCTAAATATAACCCTAGTTTGTGTAACCTTTCCTCATATCTGGACTCCAGGAGTTACATTATATAATTCTTGTAAAGCTATGCTATACTCCTTCAAAGGCCATATATCGATCCTAACGTCTGGTGCCCAAAACTAAACACAGTACTCCCAGATATGGTCTAACCAGGGTTTTGTACAGCTTTAGCGTTATTTCTAACCATTTGTATAAAGAGTAACATTCCATTAACAATTTTGATTCTTTTTTGTACCTATCCATGACATTAATGATGTACATACCCTACCCCTAACAAAGTCACTTTGGACTTCCACTGCTTCTGATTTTTCACCACTTCAGAAGTACTCTGATCAATCCTTTTGTGGTCCAAAGTGGATGACCTCACAACTGCCATATATTGAAATATATTTGCCACAGTTTGAATCATTCATACATTAATTCCTCCAGACTTTATGCTTCAATCTGCACGGCTTACAATGCAGCCTATCTTTATGTCATGGACAGACTTGGATATGTGGTTCTCTATTCCATCAGCTAAGTAATTAAAAGTACACTGAACAGGTGATGCCCAATACAGATGAGATGTTGCTGTTCACATTCTGGTAATTTTAGAATCAACAAATTATCCCTTCTGTCTGTCTCCTACTGCTCAGCCAATCTCCTAACCAGGTCAATAATTTGCCCTCAATTCCAACTTTTGTTAGCAGGCTTTTATGAGGGACTTTGTCCAAATGCCTTTTGAAAGTTCATATCAATAACATCCGTAGATATTGCCCTAACCATAACTTTAATCACCTCTTCAAAAATTTCAATCAGGTTTGTCAGGCTTGGCATACCCAATGTAAATTGATACTGGTTTACTCTGCTGAGTTTAAAATTTTCCATATGTTCAGTCATTTGATCCTTAATTATAGACTTACTATTTCCCACCAACAGATGGCTAACTGACCTATAATCCTCTAGTTTCACACTCTGTTCCTTAAATTCAACTTACACACACAACTAGAAAACATAGGTTCAATATTAACCAGTTTAAAGCCAGTTTTAGCTTGGAGAGCTGTGGTGATTAGAGATTTGTGGGCTAGGTATCTTAAAGTAATTAAAGCTATATTATTTGATATTCTCCGCTAACTCCATCTAACTCCTGCTCAGTGTCTGATGCCTCTCGTGATGAACTTTGGTAAGTTTCACTAAATAAAGGCAGTTATTGTAACTCTTTTAAAGGCAACTGGATAAATAATTAGTTTGAAATCAAGTTAAAAGGTTTATAAATCAGCACAGGATCATGCTTTCCTGTATGGCTTTGTTTTTTGTTCTGTTCCAAACCAGGGTTCACTGGGGACCATTTTTAACGCGTCACCGCAATTTTCAGCTCTGCAATGGAATTGGGTGTCTATCAAATCTAAATATCAAGATTTCCCATTTAAATCACATAAAAGGATCTGGCAGTTGATACCGAACTGGTTTAATATGTATCTGTTTGTATAATGACATGAAATAGCATCTTGACACAATCCCGGACAAACTAAATAGAACCTGTAAAAGCAGGTCAAAATTCTAAATCAGCAGCATTATAGAATAACAAAGGTTGGATCCATTATGCAATGTACCACCAACTACAGAAGAAACACATATATGTAACCACTAACATGTGCATAAGGTAAACTGTCATTAGCATCTGTTGATAGTAAGAAGGATGAAGTTGCTGGTGCCTGTAGAATAAAGAACATCAGAGCTAGAGCCTCATATTTGATAGTCATATAATCATAGAGGCACAGTCATTACAACACAGAAGGAGCCGTTGGGCCCATCTAGTCCATGTTGGCTCTCTGAACAATCCAATCAGCCTCACTCCCCTGCTTTACCCCTGTAGCCGTGTAAGTTTATTTTGCTCATGTGCCCATCCAATTTCCTTTGAAATCATTCATTGTGTCCGCTTCCACCACTGTCATAGGCAGTTAATTCCAGGTCTTTACCATTTGCTGTGTAAAAAGGTTGTTCTTCAAATCCCCCTCACATCTCTTGCCCACAACCTTATATCTGTGTATTCTAATCCTTGTACGATCAGGTAATGGGAACAGCTTTTCTTTGTCTACCTTATCTAAATCTGTCATAAAATTGTACACCTCTATCAAACCTCCCTTCAATCTCCTTTTCTCCAGGGAACACAACCCCAGTTTCTCCAACCTAATCTTGTAGCTAAAATCCTTCATCCCTGGAATCTTTCTGAATTCCTATAGCTGTTGCAGGTTTATTTCTTTGAAATTATTACATAGGGCGCTGAACAGTTTGAAATTTTCTTTCAGACATGGTTGGGCTGAATCATTGTCCTCCATCCGACTTCCCTATGTGAAATATATCTGCCCACATGCGTAAGTACTGTTCAACTTGTGTGAAATTTGTTGATGAATGCCTTTTATTTTTAAAGTGTTAATCTGGAACATTGAATTGTTAATGACACTCGTGAAGAGCAAAGTAGCTTATAAAGCTTGGTGGTAGGATTGTAAAAATGCCTTGTTACGTTTGCCCTTGTTATTACTTGCCCTGCTAGTAAACAGAATTGACAGAGCCTGGCAATCATATAACAGCTGTGGCTTGTTTGTCGAGAAATGTGAAATGTTTTTGAGCTGAAGTCCGGTATGCTCAAAACCAGGTTATATGATTCTGCAGAAAGATGAATGACTTTCAACTCTACACTGGTTTTAACCCCAACAGTTTTAATTATTTCCCCTATTTTCCCCTTTCCTGACCCCTCCTAAGCATATTGATAACTTGCTTGGGTTACAGAGCCACATATTGAGTAGCTCAAGAAGACCTGTTCTTTGTGTGACCCTCGACAGTAGATGATGGCAAATTATTCAGTTACAGGACGCATCACAGCCAGGCCTGATCCTGTTCTGCCAGGATATTGACACATATGCATTTCCAGTATGTATCACAGTTGGGTGGTGAAAAGCTGCCCTTTTTTCCCTACCTAACCCAGGGTAATTCCTAGCACTTGCTGCCACGTCCTTGAAATGAGCTAATTCAGCATGGTCCAAATGGCTTGCTTAATCACCCTGAGCCAGCTGAGATCTTAGAGGATCTTTAAAAAATTCTACATTGTGCATAAAAATATATTGTAGTATTCTTTAATACTCAAAAAATCAATGAAATATGAATAAGGAAGCAGCATCTATTTGAAGTTAACTATTGCACCTAAATTGTATTGAAATGTGCATTAATTTGAAGTTAGCTGGTACTACATTTGAGAGAGAATTCCTGGATTGAATTTAATTATATTCTTTTATTTATTCAGGCCAAAGATCCCGGTGCAATTGAATAGGTCTATACCCATGCCATCATGGTGAGTTTGCCGGATTTAATTTTCTCCTTTTATGACTTGTTAGCTCCTCTCCCCTTTCTTCCACCTGCCACCCACCACCCCCACCCCGAAACACACCCCAGCCCCCAAAACACACATCCTAATTCTCCCAGGCTTTCTAACCTTGCTTCACTTGAATACTGCACTTGGCCTTGACTCCTTACTTGGAACATCACAGGTGATCACTATACAGGTGATCACTGTATAGTAATCAGGAACAGAATCACTGCACCTTTGAGTAGAAATTAAAATTTGTTTTGTGTAAATAAGAAAGAAACTGAAAAATTGAAATTAAAACAAATGCTGAAAGCTCCATGCAGATCAACCCACCACCATAAAGAGAAAAAAGACAAAGTAACCTTTCAAGTGTATTTATTCAGTATTGTCTCATGAGGTAATCACCCCTAACTCATTGCCACTGCTGATCACTGAGCAACATTGGAGATGCTTTTTGCCATTTGTAATTCAAGCATTCTTAAAGCAGAGTACAAATCACTATTTTCACTATTTAACTAAGCCATAACTTTATTTTGCTTAATCACACATTATAATTGAGAGTACAAGAATTTCCATTCTCTTCTGTTTGAAAGGTTTGACTTGGCAGGATTAAATCCAGAAGATGCAGAAGATGAAACTGGTATAAAGAAAGCTTCTGACTGCAGTAAGTCTCCATTCCTGTGTCCAAATCCTTTTTATTCCTGCAGCAATTAGGACCAGTTGAGCACTTTGCTTTAAACATACAACACCTTGTATTTGTATTTATATATCATCTCTTAACAGAGAAATTTCCCACAACACTTCAGAAGCGTTGAGTGTCCAGCCAAAGACAGCATGATCAGGGAGGGTGACCTTATGCTTATTGAAAGAGTAGTCTTTAAGAATGTTATTAAAGAAAGCACCGTTTGAGATGCAGAGGGTTCACAAGGAGAATTCCAAAGGTTGCAAAGACCTAGTTTGTGAGTGAGCAGACAATTTCTTTTACTGTATTTAACTTAAAGGCATGGCAGGGCACCTCAGTCCCGTGTTATGTACCGCCTGCAACATGTGGGAAGTCCTAGAGGTTGCTTGCACTCTGACTGATCACGCTCGAGAACTATTTTTCTGTGTTGGAAAACGGTGAGAGTGACGGTTCCTCTGGGGAGTGCAGCCACGGTCAAGCACTATGAGCGGCTCAGCTGCACAGGGAGGGAGGAAAAAGAGGGGAAGAGCAATAGTAGGAGACTCGATAGTAAAGGGAACAGACAGGCGTTTTTGCGGCCGTAGATGTGATTCCAAGATGGTATGTTGTCTCCCTGGCGCCAGTGCTCTTTTTTTGTTTTTCAGTTCTACCCATTTGGCATCATTTGAGGAGCCTTCTAAAATGTCATCCCTCCTTACTGCTGTAATTGATTCCTTGATCGATGTTGCATTACCTCCTCCTCTTTTACCTCCTTCCCTGTCTCGCCTGAAGACCCCATATCCTGGAATATTGAGCTGCAGGGCATTCTAAAGGGGTAGGGTAAACAGGGATCGTGGTACATATTGGTACCAACGACATTGGTAGGAAGAGGGATGAGGTCCTGCAAGCAGAATTCAAGGAGCTAGGAAGCAGATTAAAAAAACAGGACCTCAAAGGTAGTAATCTCTGGATTACTTCCAATACCATGCGCTAGTGAGTATAGAAATAGGAGGTTAGCCCAGATGAATGCATGACTGGAGAGATGGTGCTGGAGGGAGGACTTTAGATTTCTGGGACATTGGGACCATTTCTGGGGAGGGTGGGACCTGTACAAGGCGGATGGGTTGCACCTGGACCGGAATGGGCGGAGAGGGTTGGGTGGGTGGGATCCTGAGAGGAGGTTCAAGGGTGATGCACAGCCAAAGTAGAAGAGAAAGCAAGTGAGTCTGGAAGGCATAGAAATTATAGGCCAGTTAAGACACAAGGGAGTTTGGTGAGGTTGAATGGCATTTTAATGCAAAGACAAAAACAGAATTACCTGGAAAAACTCAGCAGATCTGGCAGCTTCGGCGGAGAAGAAAAAAGTTGACGTTTCGAGTCCTCATGACCCTTCAACAGAACTGAGTGAATATTGGAAGAGGGGTGAAATATAAGCTGGTTTGGGGTGGAGGGGGAGGGGAAGTGGGGTGGGGGTATGGTTGTAGGGACAAGCAAGCAGTGATAGGAGCAGATAATCAAAAGATGTCACAGACAAAGGAACAAAGAGGTGTTGAAGGTGGTCATATTATCTAAACGAATGTGCTAATTTAGAATGGATGGCAGGGCACTCAAGGTACAGCTCTTGTGGGGATGGGATGGAAAGACTAGCAGGGCATACAAGATTTATAAATAATGGAAATAGATGGGAAAAGAAAAATCTATATAAATTATTGGAAAAAACAAAAGGAAGGGGGATGAAACGGAATGGGGGTGGGGATGGAGGAGGGAGTTCAAGATCTAAAGTTGTTGAATTCAATAATCAGTCCAGAAGGCTGTTAAGTGCCTAGTTGGAAGATGAGGTGTTGTTTCTTCAATTTGCGTTGGGCTTCACTGGAACAATACAGCAAGCCAAGGACAGACATGTGGGCAAGAGAGCAGGGTGGAGGGAGCAACAGGGAGGTTTGGGTCTTTCTTGTGGATAGACCACAGGTGTTCTGCAAAGCGGTCGCCCAGTTTACGTTTGGATTCTCCAATGTAGAGGAGACCGCATTGGGAGCAACGAATGCAGTAGACTAAGTTGGGGGAAATGCAAGTGAAATGCTGCTTCACTTGAAAGGAGTGTTTGGGCCCTTGGATGGTGAGGAGAGAGGAAGTGAAGGGGCAGGTGTTGCATCTTTTGTATGGGCGTGGGGAGGTGCCATAGGTAGGGGTTGAGGATTAGGGTGTGATGGAGGAGCGGACCAGGGTGTCCCGGAGGGAACGATCCCTATGGAATGCCGCCGGGGGGGTGAAGGGAAGATGTGTTTGGTGGTGGCATCATGTTGGAGTTGGCGGAAATGGCAGAGGATGATCCTTTGAATGCGGAGGCTGGTGGGGTGATAAGTGAGGACAACGGGGACCCTATCATGTTTCTGGGAGGGAGGAGAAGGCGTGAGGGTGGATGCGCGGGAGATGGGCCGGACACGGTTGAGGCCCCTGTCAACGACCGTGGATGGAAAACCTTGGTTAAGGAAGGAGTCGGACATGTCAGAAGAACTGTTTTTGAAGGTAGCATCATCGGAACAGATGCGATGGAGGCGAAGGAACTGAGAGAATGGGATGGAGTCCTTACAGGAAGCGGGGTGTGAGGAGCTGTAGTCGAGGTAGCTGTGGGAGTCGGTAGGCTTGTAATGGATATTGGTGGACAGTCTATCACCAGAGATTGAGACAGAGCGGTCAAGGAAGGGAAGGGAAGTGTCAGAGATGGACCATGTGAAAATGATGGAGGGGTGGAGATTGGAAGCAAAATTAATAAATTTTTCCAAGTCCCGACGAGAGCATGAAGCAGCACCGAAGTAATCATCGATGTACTGGAGAAAGAGTTGTGGGCGGGGGCCGGAGTAGGACTGCAACAAGGAATGTTCCACATACCCCATAAAGAGACAGGCATAGCTTGGGCCCATGCAGGTACCCATAGCCACACCTTTTATTTGGCAGAAGTGAGAGGAGGTAAAGGAGAAATTGTTCAGTGTGAGAACAAGTTCAGCCAGACGGAGGAGAGTAGTGGTGGATGGGGATTGTCCAGGCCTCTGTTCGAGGAAGAAGCTAAGAGCCCTCAGACCATCCTGGTGGGGGATGGAGGTGTAGCGGGATTGGATGTCCATGGTGAAGAGGAAGCGGTTGGGGCCAGGGAACTGGAAATTGTTGATGTGACGTAAGGTGTCAGAGGAATCATGGATGTAGGTGGGAAGGGACTGGACAAGGGGAGAGAGAAGGGAGTCAAGATAACGAGAAATGGGGCAGGAGCAAGCTGACACGATCGGTCTACCGGGACAGTTCTGTTTGTGGATTTTGGGTAGGAGGTAGAAGTGGGCCGTCCGATTCCTTGACCTCTCTCTCAATTTCTGGTGATAAACTGTCCACCAGTATCCATTACAAGCCTACCGACTCCCACAGCTACCTCGACTACAGCTCCTCACACCCCGCTTCCTGTAAGGACTCCATCCCATTCTCTCAGTTCCTTCGCCTCCGTCGCATCTGTTCTGATGATGCTACCTTCAAAAACAGTTCCTCCTCCTTCCTTAACCGAGCTTTTCCACCCACGGTCATTGACAGGGCATTCAACTGTGTCCTGCCCATCTCCCACGCATCCGCCCTCAAGCCTTCTCCTCCTTCCCAGAAACATGATTGGGTCCCCCTTGTCCTCACTTATCACCCCACCAGCCTCCGCATTCAAAGGATCATCCTCCGCCATTTCCGCCAACTCCAACTTGATGCCACCACCAAACACATCTTCCCTTCACCCCCCCCGGCGGCATTCCATAGGGATCGTTCCCACCGGGACACCCTGGTCCACTCCTCCATCACCCCCTAATCCTCAACCCCTACCTATGGCACCTCCCCTGCCCACGCAAAAGATGCAACACCTGCCCCTTCACTTCCTCTCTCCTCACTGTCCAAGGGCCCAAGCACACCTCTCAAGTGAACAGCATTTCCCCCAACTTAGTCTACTGCATTCGTTGATCCCAATGCGGTCTCCTCTACATTGGAGAGACCAAACCTAAACTGGGCGACCGCTTTGCAGAACACCTGCGGTCTGTCCGCAAGAAAGACCCAAACCTCCCTGTTGCTTGCCATTTTAACACTCCACCCTACTCTCTTGCCCACACGTGTCTCCTTGGCTTGCTGCATTGTTCCAGTGAAGCCCAACGCAAACTGGAGGAACAGCACCTCATCTTCCGACTAGGCACTTTACAGCCTTCCGGACTGAATAATGAATGCAACAACTTTAGATCTTGAACTTCCTCCTCCATCCCCACCCCCTTTCTGTTTCTTCCCCCTTCCTTTTGTTTTTTCCAATAATTTATATAGATTTTTCTTTTCCCACCTATTTCCATTATTTTTAAATCTTGTATGCCCTGCTAGTCTTTCCACCCCACCCCCACAAGAGCTGTACCTTGAGTGCCCTGCCATCCATTCTTAATTAGCACATTCGTTTAGATAATATCACCACCTTCAACACCTCTGTTCCTTTGTCTGTGACATCTTTTGATTATCTGCTCCTATCACTGCTTGCTTGTCCCTACAACCACACCCCACCGCACCTCCCACCCCCACCTTAAACCAGCTTATATTTCTCCTAATATTCACTCAGTTCTGTTGAAGGGTCATGAGGACTCGAAACGTCAACTCTTTTCTTCTCCGCCGAAGCTGCTAGACCTGCTGAGTTTTTCCAGGTAATTCTGTTTTCGTTTTGGGTTTCCAGCATCCGCAGTTTTTTGTTTTTATTTTAATGCAAGGAGCCTGACGAATAAGGCAAATGAATTGAGGGCACAAATTAATACATGGAAGAATTATGTCATTGTTGTCACATAGACACAGTTGAGTAATGGGCAGGATTGGCAGCTCATATTCCAGGATATAGGGTCTTCAGGCGAGACAAGGAAGGCGGTAAAAGAGGAGCGCGTGTTGCAACATTGATCAAGGAATCAATTTCAGCAGTAAGGGGGGATGAAATCTTAGAAGGCTCCTCAAATGAAACCATATGGATAGAACTGAAAAACAAAAAAGGAGCAATCACATTGCTGGGAGTGTACTATAGGCCCCCAAACAGTCAGAGAGAAATAGAAGAGCAGATATGTAGGCAAATTTCAGAGAAGTGTAAAAATAATAGGTTAGTAATTGTGCGGGGGTTTCAACTTCCCCAACATTAACTGGGTTACTCATAGTGTGATAGGTTTAGAGGGAGGGGAATTCTTAGAATGCATCTAGGAGAGCTTTTTAAGTCAGCATATAGAAGGTCCTACGAGAGAGGGGGCGGTCCTGGACTTAATTTTAGGGAATGAAGCTGGGCAAGTGATAGAGGTGTCTGTGGGGGAACATTTTGCAGATAGTGGTCATAACTCCGTTAGATTCAAGGTTGTTATGGAAAAGGACAAGGATGGGCCAGAAGCCAGAGTTCTAAACTGGGGGAGGGCCGATTTTAATAAGATCAGATATGATTTAGTCAGAGTGGACTGGGAGCAGCTACTTTTAGGTAAATCTGTATCAGAGCAGTGGGACTTATTCAAGAAGGAAATAGGCCGAGTATAGGGCCAACATATTCCAGTAAAGAGAAAGGGTGGGACCAACAAATCCAGGGAATCCTGGATGTTGAGGGATATACAGGATTGGATAAAGAGAAAAAGGGAGGCTTATGGCAGATACAGAGGGCTCAAAACAGCAGTAGCCCTGGAGGAGTATAGAATGTGCAGGGGGAACTTAAAAAGGAAATTAGGAGAGCAAAAAGGGGGCTTGAAAAACATTTGTAGGTAAAATAAAGGAAAATCCAAAGTTATTTTACAAGTACTTTAAGAGTAAGAAGATAACTAGGGAAAGAGTAGGGCCCATTAAGGAACATAGTGGTTATTTGTGTGTGGAGCCAGAAGACGTAGGTAGGGTTCTAACTGAATACTTTGTGTTGGTGTTCACAAGTGAGAGGGATGACATGGGTGTGGAAATCAGGCAGAAGGACTGTGATATAATTAAAGAAATTAGCATAGAAAGGGAGGGAAGTTCTAAGTTGCCTGGCAAACTTAAAAGTAGATTAATCTCCAGGCCCGGATGAAATGTATGCCAGGTTGTTGAGTGAGGCAAGGGGCTAGCAGGGGAGCTGGCAATAATTTTCAATACCTCTCTGGCCACAGGAGCGGTGCCAGAGGACTGGAGGACAGCCGATGTGGTACCGTTATGCAAGAAGGGAGGAAGGGACAAACCAGGGAACTACAGGCCAGTCAGTCTAACCTCAGTGGTGGGGAAACTATTGGAAGCAACTCTGAGGGACAGAATTAATATACATAGGGCACGGATTAATCAAGGACAGTCAGCATGGTTTTGTTAAGGGGGGGTCATGTCTCACCAGTTTGATTGAATTTTTCGAAGAGTTGACCAGATGTGTAGATGAGGGCAATGCATTTGATATTGTCTACTTGGACTTCAGCAAGGCTTTTGATAAGGTCCTGCATGGGAAACTGATAACGAAGGTAAGAGCCCATGGGATCAAAGGCAGTTTGGCAAATTGGATCCAGAATTGGCTGAGTGGCAGGAAGTAGAGGGTGATGGTCGAGAGGTGTTTTTGTGACTGGATGCCTGTGTCCAGTGGGGTTTCACAGGGAACGTTGTTGGTTCCCTTGCTGTTTGTGGTATATATAAACGATTTAGACTTGAATGTAGGAGGGTTGATCAGTAAGTTCGCAGATGACACGAAAATTGGTGGGGTGATAAATAGTGAAGAGGATAGCCTTAGATTGCAAGAGGATATAGACGGGCTGGTCAGATGGGCTGATCAGTGACAAATGGAATTTAACCTGGATAAGTGTGAGGTGATGCACTTGGGCAGGACAAACAAGGCACAGGAATACACGATGAATGGTAGGACCCTGGGAAGTACCGAGGATCTGAGGGACCTTGGTGTGCATGTCCACCAGTCCCTTAAGGTAACAGGACAGGTAGATAAGGTGGTTAAGAAGGCATATGGGATACTTGCCTTTATTAGCCGAGGTCTAGAATATAAGGGCAGAGAGGTTATGCTGGAACTGTTTAAATCATTGGTTAGGCTACAGCTAGAATATTGCGTGCAGTTCTGGAATTTGCATTATAGGAAGGATGTGATTGCACTAGAGAGAGTGCAGAGGAGATTTACCAGGATGTTGTCTGGGCTGGAGAGTTTTAGTCATGAGAGATTGGATAGACTGGGGTTATTTTCCTTGAAGCGGAGGAAATTGAAGGGGGACATGATTGAGATGCATAAAATTATGAGGGGCATAGATTTAAGGTAAGGGACAGGAGGTTTAGAGGGGTGTGAGGAAGAATTTTTTCACCCAGAGAGTGGTGGGAATCTGGAGCTCTCTGCCTGAAAAGGAAGGTGGTAGAGGCAGAAACCCTCATAACATTTAAGTATTTAGATGTGCACTTGCAATACCATGCCATGCAAGGCTGTGGGCCTCGTGCTGGAAAATGGGATTAGAATAGTTGGGTACTTGTTTGACCAGCACAGACTCGATGGGCTGAAGGGCCTTTTTCTGTGCTGTAGACCTCTATGACAATCTGCAGAGGGAGGCAGAGCTTGCCAGAAGGGTCCAGGGAAGGATGGTGGTCAGTGGACTGGGCAGTAGTTGGCTTTCAATAGACATGCTGAGTGAAAAGGTTAGCAAGAGTGGAGGATGAAGCCTTTATTCTCAACTCCATAATGGGTATCATGATAGTCCTGTCATAGTATGCTGAGGGCAGAAGGCACCCTATGGTTGAGTGGGATGATGGCAAGAAAGAAGGGAAAGCTGAGGACTAGCAATGGAGAGGGAACAATTAACTGAAAAGGAAGAGATGAAAGGTAGCATACCTGACAACATGAGTTAAAGAGTGAGAGCCAAGAAAGTGAAATCGTATCACAGCGGGCTTAGATCTGAAACAATATACACATAAATGGACAAAAGGCAAATTTTGGTCACACAGGTGTGGCAAAGATTAAATAATAGATGTAGTGCTCATTAAAAAGAGCAGGGAGTATGTAAAAAAAAAAGTCTCTTCTGTAATGCATGCTTACATATTTGTATCCAGAGATCCATATGCACTAGAGGGATTAAGGAATTGTGGTTTGTTAAAATAATTGTCCACTTTTTTCCCCCAAGTTAAAGCAGTTATTGAACATGAGATCAAAAATGGAATTCCTTCACATAGGATCATGCTCGGAGGATTTTCACAGGTGAATCTTTAGAACTATTTCCAAATATATACAGTACCTTATTTTACCTGATCAAGAAAAATAATGAACCTCTTCTCACAATAGGGTGGTGCATTGTCTCTGTACACTGCTCTGACATGCCATCACAAACTGGCTGGTGTTGTAGCCCTGAGTTGCTGGCTCCCTCTTCACAAAACCTTCCCACAGGTACCTAAACATTTTACATTTTCTCCGTAGATCATATTGCATTGCGCTGTGGTGCAGCAGAAAGATATTTATCTGGGATTTTGGAATAATGTTCTGCCACAATTTTAATGTGTCCAAAACTAATTAAGTGTTAAAACTCTCCAAGTTGTCCCAGTGATCTGGCTCTCTGGGTTTACATGTTCAGTCCTAATCTGAGGGAATGGCAGCGTGATTGCGGCACTTGGCCCTTGTAGATTAGTAAAAAGGTGTTTTCACTCTTGATTGCTAAACCCTGCTCAGTTGGAAGTGAGCCAATGGGGACAGCCTTGGCTATAGTGATAGCTGAATGGTCTATCACTGTGCACTTTGAAGGTTCCTGTCTAAAGAATAGTGACTCGGTCAGAATATTACAGGGTGACTAGTGCCTGTGGCACCAAACATTAGCAGTCAATGTCTTCAAGAGAGTTGGGGCGATTTAAAGGTAAAAAACCTGTGGTGGGAGGTTGCTCTTTGTCTTTTCTTGCACACATCTGTTCATGCTATATAGCTACTTCTCTACATTCCAATTGCCCTTGGAATAGGTATATTACTTTGGTCAATTGTTTTTTTGTAACAGCTTTTCAAAGAATGTTAGCATGTCACTTAACTTCAGTTTAATATTTTAAAAAGCAAAGCCTGGCAGTATAAACCAGAATCCAAATTTAGACCGTCAGAGCAGAAGTAGGCCATTCATCCCCTCCAGCCTGCTCTGCCATTCATTTGGATTACAGAAATCTATCAAACTCTTAGTCTTGAAAATTTCAGTTGATCCAGCATCCACAGCCTGCAAGGGGAGAGTATTCCAGATTTCCACTGCCTTTTTGTGTGGAAAAAGCGCTTCCTGATTTCATCCCTGAATGGCTGGATTCCCCCACCAAAGTAATTTGCTTCTCTGTATCTAACCTATCAACTCCCTTTATCATCTTAAATACTTTGATTAGATCACCCCTTGACTTCGAAACTCAAAGGAATAGAAGCTATATTTATGCAACCTGACTTCATAATTTAACTCTTTAAGCCTTGATATCATTCTGGTGAACCTGTGCTTTCTCCATCCAAGGCCTATATAGCTTTCTGTATGTTGGTGCCACAAAAGAATGCAATACCCTGTTTAGGGTTGGACCAAGGCTTTGTACAGTAGAAGCATCTGCTCCTCACTTTTGCATTCCAAACCCTTGGAGTGAAGGCCAACTTTCCATTAGCTGCTTTGTACATTTGTATTAACTTTCAGTTATCTGTGCACATGGACACCAAAACCCTTTGCTCCTCCACAGCTCCTTAGTGTCTCACCATGAATTTGATAAGATCCAAAAGTGCATGCTCTAGGTGTGCTGTACCATTAGAATTCGGAATAATTTGGGATTTAAGATGCAAAAGTAATATCAAAATCAATTTGACTAATTTATGCCCATATTTAAGTCTAGCTATGAAATGGTTTGGTTTAAAATTGAATTAAATATGTGATCATGGTTGGCCTGGTCTGTCACTGAACAATGAGGAAATTGACCCACTCATCACTTCAGTTAATGCTCAATAAAATTTGTCAATGAGGGACCTGTGTCTTATAGAAGCAGCACTGAATGGGAAAGTTTGGGTTTTTTTTTATTTATTCATTTATGGGATGTAGGAGTTGCTGGTTAGAGCAGCATTTATTGCCCATCCCTAATTGCCCTTGATAAGGTGGTGGCGGATCTGCCCCCTTGAATTAGTGCAGTCCCTGTAGTGCAGGTACACCCGAGTGCTGTTAGGGAGAGTTCCCAGAATTTGACCCAGCGACAGTGAAGAAATGGCGATGTATTTCAAAGTCAGGATGGTGAGTGGCTAGGAGGGGAACTTGCAGGTGGTGTTGTATTTCAGATGCTAACATCAATATAACAAAGTGATGTTCTTAAACTAACTCAGATGTGTAAATGCATAAAAGTACACATCTATTTATTAACTTGCCCTTTTTGGATATCTTTCAATTGTTTAAACAGACAACAAGAAGGCTACATTGAGAATTTAATGTAATTTTTAAAATATCTTTTGAATTTTTTTGGTAATTCTAGGCAGCAGGTAGCAATGTCAACAAGGATATTAGCATCCTGCAGTGCCATGGTGAATTGGATCCCATGATACCATTAACATTTGGTTCAATGACAGCACTGAAACTAAAGGCAATCATTAACCCTGCAAACCTTCAGTTCAAAACATATTTAATGCAGCACTGCTCATGTCCACAGGTGAGTGCAGCCAGAGTTGTTTCTTTGTACTTGTGTTTATAATATATAAATCTTGTACGTAACGATTAATAATACAACACCATAATTTGGGTATTTGCGTAATTTATAATATTGGTTCTATCACATAGATCTAGCCCTTCACTATCTGGTCCCATTAATTAGTTGATAAAATGCTGAAAAAGATAATGATGAAGTAATTACTAGCCAAATCTGGCCTGGCAGCATTATTATAAAGAATTCTAGGCTTGACTAACATAACTTTTTTTTTTTTTGTGACCACCCCTCCCCCAGTTCAAATGACTGTGAGAGAACCTTGTCAAATCTTGCAGCAAAGCAACTTTTGCCATAATTGTATAAGTAGAGCTATAACTAATTGAGTCCCACCGAGTTGGACAATAGAGGCTATGTAGGAGGTGGATGATGTGATTGATTTTACCAGAGGCTGGGGAGAGGTCAACAAGGATAAGGAGGGTTAATGCAAATCCATCACACTCATGGGATGCTATTTGAGACTTTGGCTAGAGCCATTTCTCTGCTGTAGTTGTGGTGGAAAGCCAATTTTAGAGATTCAAATGAGTAATTTCAGGAGTGGTAACCATAGATTTGGAATGTGACATATTCAAGGATTTTGGATAAAAGGGAGGCTGACAATAGGGTAATAGTTTCCTAAGATTGATGAATCATATGGATTTTTTGAGGAGGGTGGTTATGATGGCAGCTTTGAAGACAAAGGGAGGTCATATCTAGAAGGAAAAATCATTTATGATATCTGCTGTGATGCAGGCTAACAAGTAAACTTAATGTGGCCTAGTGGGTAAAGTCTCTGACTTCACATGATCTTAGGTTTGAGTCCTCCTGCAATTGTTTCCACAGAAATCGGGCTCAACTTCATGAAACCAAACCATGTTCCCATTCATTTGCGGAAAGTGCTGATATTCCCTTCAGACATTGCATTATTTATCTTCACCTGAACTGTCATGGGGACCAGTGTTCTGGCGACTTGTATAACTAGGGCAGTCGAGAGGGCTTTAAACTAAATAGTGCAGGTAAGGGATCAAGTGAGAGAAGCTGTGATATTAAAGTGAGAGGACAAGGCAAGATAGCAATTAGGGTAATGATAATCAGAGCATGGCAGGAAGGGACAGAGCATACAAACTTAAGAATGTGCCAGCAGATAAGGCTAGTGGTTGTAAAAATAGTAATAAGACAGAACTAAAGGCCCTATCTGAATGCAGGTAGCATTTGTAACAAAATGGATGAATTGTCAGCTCAAATAAAAATAAATATGTATGAGCTGATAGACATTAGAGAAACAAGGCAACAAGATGACAAAGACCAGGGCATGAATATTAAAGGATACATGGCATTTCAGAGGGACAGAAAGCTAGGAAAAGGTGCAGAGGTGTCTCCTTAATTAAGGATGACAGTACAGTAGAGAGAGATGACCTTATTTCTGAAAATCAAGATGTAGAATCAGTTTTGGTAGAGATAAATACCAAAGGTAAGAAGTCACTTGTGGGAGTAGTTTATAGGCCCCTTAACAGTAACTACAGTGTAGGATGGGGTATAGAGGAAGAAATAAAATGGGCTTGTGTGAAAGGTACGGTGATAATCATGGGTGACTTTAATCTACATATAGATTGGATGAATCAGATTGGCAAAGGTAGCTGGAACATGAGTTCATAAGAGTCTTTTTGGGACAGTTTCTTAGAGCAGCAAGTTCTAGAGCCAACAAGAGGGCAGGCTATTCTAGATCTAGTAATGTTCAATGAGACCGAATTAATTAACGACATCCTAGTAAAGGCTTGCCTAGGTAGCAGGTATCATAACATGATTGAATTTCACATTCGGTTTGAGGGAAAGGAGTAGGTCTAAGATTAGTGTTTTAAACTTAAATTAGAGCAGTTATGAGGACACGAAGACAGAGCTGACCAAAGTGAATGTGGAAGTTAGGTTAAGGGAGAGGTCAGTGGAGCAGGTGGCAGGTATTTAAGGAGATATTTCATAACACTCAGCAAAGATGTATTCCAGTGAGAAAGAGAAACTGTAGGGAAGGACGCACCGTTTGTGGCTAATTAAGGAAGTTAAAGACAGTACAGTATCCGTGAAGATTAGTGGCAGTTTAGAAGATTGGACAGAATATATAAAACAGTAAAGAATAACTAAAAATATAAGATGGGGGAAATTAGCGTACAAGAGAAAACTAGCTAGAAATATAAAAACAGATGGTAAGGATTTCTACAGGCATTTAAAAAGGAAAAGAGTAAGTAAAATGAGTGTTGGTCCTCTAGAGAGTCTGGGAAATGAATAATGGAAAATAAGAAAATGGCGGATTAATTGAACAGATATTTTGCATCTGTCGTCACTGTAGAAGACACAAGTAACATCCCTGAAGTAATTGCAAATCAAGAGGTGAAAAGCAGGGAGGAACTTAAAACAATTACAATTGCCAGGGAAAGAGTACTGAGAAAATTACTAGAACTAAAAGCTAACAAGTCCCAGGTCCTGCTGGACCTCATCCTAGCGTTTTTAAAAAAGCGGTTGTTGAGCCAGTAGATGTATTGGTTTTAATTTTTCAAAATTCCCTAGATTCTGGAAAGAGCCCATCAGATTGGAAAATAGTAAATGTAACTGTATTCCGGAAAGGGGGGAGACAGAAAGGAACTACAGGCCAGGTAGCTTAACATCTGTCATTGGGAAAATGCTGGAATCTATTATCAAGCAAGTTAGAGCAAGGCATTTAGAAAATTGCAATGTACTCAGGCAGAGTCAACATAATTTTGTGAAAGGGAAATCGTTTGACAAATTTATTAGGGTTCTTTGAAAAAGTAATGTGGATAAAAGGGAATCTGTAGATGTGGTGTACTTGGATTTCCAGAAGGCATTTGATAAGATGCCACATCAAAAGTTACTACACAAAATAAGAGCTCATGGTGTAGGTGGTAATATATTAGCATGGATAGGGAAACAGTAAGCATAAATGAGTCATTTTCGAGTTGGCAAAATATAAGGAGTGTAGTGCCACAAGGATCAATGCTGGAGCCTCAATTATTTACAATTTATATCAATGACTTGGACAAAGGGACTGAATGTACGGTTGCTAAATTTGCTGATGACACCAAGGTAGTTAAGTAAGTTGTGAAGAGGACATAAGGGGTCTGCAAAGGGATATACATAGATTAAGTGAATGGGCAAAAAATTGGCAAATTGAGTATAATGTAGGAAAATGTGAACTTGTCCACTTTGACAGGAAAAATAAAAAAGCAGAGTATTTACATGGAGAGAGATTGCAGCATTGAGGTACAGAAGGACCTTGGTGTCTTGGTACATGAATCATAAAAGTTAGTATGCGGGTACAGCAAGTGATTAGGAGGGCAAAAATGGAGTTGAGGCCAGCAAGCTCAAGGGGCCAAATAGTCTACCCCTGCTCCTAATTCACGTGTTCGTATGTACATTTGTATAAGGAAACTTAATTTTATTCTAAGAATTGTATGTTGAAAGAAAAGTACATTGCTTTCATGGAATTGCAAAGACTTCAATAACTTTTTCTTCCCTTTCTGGTCTGAAGAATTTAATGCGACTTTTTTTATCACACAGGAAATGATGGCAGTGAAAGAATTCATTGCAAAGCAGCTTCCACCGGTCTGACTGAAGAGAGCAAATCTGTGAGGCCCTCCTCAACCTTTCAACTTTCACCTGACAACTGAAACCAAGCCATGTGCTACCAACCTCAGATCTTTTACAGACCATTTTATTCGTAACAGTTAATATTTTTTCTTAATGTAAAGTAGACTGGATATATCCAAAATTTGTACTGGCACAATCCTAACTCCCTTCAAAGGTAATTTTATCAGTATAGCGAAGACTGCCTTTGACAGGAAGTACCTATTCAATTTTAACTCTTTCCAGCTCAAATAGTCAAAAAGATTCCTAATGCAGCTTTTATTTTGAGACATAATTTATAAAGTTCCTCCAAGCAAGAAGGGTAACCCATACTTTTCTGATCTTGGATTTCACCTCAACTAGAGTTAAAGCTTCAAAATATGCTTAATGTAGTATCAGTGTACTCTCTTTTGTGCTTTTCCTGCAAATTGATGCACTCACTTGTTAAATTGTGGAACAATATTGGTGTAATTGTGGAGAAGTGCAAGGCTTAGATAGTCCTGCTGTATTGGCTGACGGGACCAAGAAGCAGCAATGAAGAAGTATGTCTATTCAAGAATGAAAAGCAAAATAAATCATAGAATGAACCTAAGGGCTACCAACACAAGATTGCTGACTAAACATTCTATAGTTTTTCTCAGCTGACGGGATCTTAATCTCTATCAACAGTGCACTGGTGCAGCATGATTGCTGATCAGTAATGGCTAGATTGTCAGAATGGAGGCAAGTATCACAAGAGCCAGGCTGTTGTATATTTTCTAGTAGTTGTTTGAGAATAGCAGTGGAGTCTGGAAGGGGAATGTTTGCCTAACGCATGTACCAGACCAGTGAGAGGAAAGTGTAGAAGTTGCATTAAAAACTGTAAGTTACTCAGCTTTTATCTCAGCTGTGGCAGTAAGTGAACATGATATTTGATCTCAACACCCTGGGGTACGGAAAAATCCACCAAGGCAAGCTCTCCCCACTAATTGACTGCTATTAAGTGTCTCCCACAGGAAAGTCTATACATGCAACCATTGAGTGAGGTTTACAGATCAAGGATCACCACTTACGTGAAGGCTTTTGACACTGCTGAATTTTTAAAAAAATGTTCCATCCTCAAAATGTCCCCTAAAAATTATAAAGCATTATCTCCAAAGAGCATTGTTCTGCTAGCCAAAGGTTTGGATCCAGCCTGCCTCGTTGACCATCATTCTTGCTTGCCCTCTAGTGAGGTCTGCCAATTCTAAACCACTGGACATAGCTCTGTGCTGTGTATTGAGTAGAAAATCTGTGAAGACTTAGGGGGACAGTTATTTAAGAAGTGTAAAAGTCACTTGTTAAATGGTTGATTTAGTTCTATCCAAGATGTTCCCTCTGTATCTAATACAGTGAAGTGGACAGATGGTATAGAAACCTGGATCTTTGTCGCAAACTGTTGAGGTTGATTCCCTAAACTGCAATGGTATAACATTACCTTCAGTTTTGCTCTGTTTGTTTAAAATACTTTTCAAAAATGGGCAATGCGCTTCACAGGAGCTTTTTAAAGCAACAAACTAATTTGGCTGGCAAAGAAGTTAAAGGCTTTGACCTTAAAAATACAAAAAATGTTGTAAATTATGCAAAATATTTTTACTGACCAACAAATGATGCAAGTTGGTTAGCACTTCAGTACATCATGTAGCTGAAAATTATGCAAAGAACAAAATTGTCCTAGTTTCTATGAATGCCATCAGCTTCATAAGAGTTCAAATCCTTTTCAAGAACTGCACCTGCAGAATCTAAATTCATTCACGTAAAATTACAGATCTGAGGTTTTTGATATGTATTGAGTGATACTGCATTGAAGCATTGTAACACAGTACCCTTGGATCCATTTGCCACAAAACAGAATCCTACTGTGACAGTTCTATACACAGCATGTGATATGCACTTGCACTAGATTTCTTAAAGGTTGGATTTGGTAAATCATTGCTGTACCTGGACTCCATCTGATGCATTTCACATATATCTTCAATAAAAATAGCATGTCATGAAATCTCTGTAACATAAGGTAGATAATATTGGAGGATGTGAGGGAGAATTAATGAGATCTTTTTAACTGTGGCATTTTTTTTTGTTTGCTCTCCATTCCAGAAGCGATGCCATTGGGTTAACTTTTTTAAAAATCTATTGCTAGTTTTTAATGTCTATCACCACTTTTAGGCAATTCTTTTTGAGTATATGAGACCCTCCTTTAAAGTGCTCAGTCGCTTTCCTGTTATAAATACTTTGACTTTTTTCTCCAGATGTGACCAGCCACTTGTATATGGCATTGTATACTTTTGGATATACTTAATGGATAAAACTTAGCATATGGTTGAGTATCTTTGTCACAAAAAAGTATTGACAAATGTAACTTGTAGAATAGCATCTTCTATAAGTTTTTTAGTTGGTGATACTGGACAGAGGTACAGCATTTTATTACAAGAAAAGAGAAAAATAGAAGTAGTCATGATAGTCATGATGTTTATGTGGTTAGTTAGAGTGACCATGGGAGTGGACTGACCACTTTGAAGGAGGATGGAAAAAAATAATTTTTCTTATACTGGGACAAGATGTAAATTCATATTATGTTGTAAGAAATGTCCTGTAGTTTGTTCAGAGGTTCTGAAAACATAGCTTGAAAATCACTTGAGTTTTACCTGGAAAATGGCTTCTGAGGACATGCAGCTCAAATCACAGCCGTGACTGCTGAGCAGCCTGCGTGCATTTTAGTGTGCATGTAAATTTTATTTTCTCACTTTGATCAGAGCCTAATGGTATGATTTTCTAATATGCTTCACTAGTTTGCAATGCTGTGAGGAGAGGGAGGCAGTGCAAGGTCATTTTGGTTTTAATTTTTAGTAAGGCTCTTGCCAATTTAGCACAGAGCTCCAATGGCTTTTGAGGTGGAGAGCAAGCTTGCCTTCCTGTCCCAATTACAGGAAGCTGCCATCCAGGAATGTAGCTTCAAGGAGTATGGTTGGTGGGGCATGGGAGGATCTTCCTAAACATTCATGCTAGGTTCATCCAACAGTAGTTATCAAAGCAAAATTTGATTTGGTTCTACCTCACATTCCTTCTGGTAGAAAATTACAGTTGTAAATTAACAAATCATTAAATGTGTCTTACAAATGTAAGTGATAGAAAATGTATCTGTGTTGAGTGGTAAATGCTCCAAATAGTGACTGCTGGGCAGCATTGACAATTAATTACAGATTAAAATTAAATATTTATACCATTGCATGCATTCACAAATGTGTTTCACAGACAACATTGAGAACAAGCCAGTGTACTCAATATTCAAAGCTCATTGCATTAACTCTCAAATTTTTACTTTAATCTACAATTATACAGTCATGGTGATTGTTGCAGTTTAGAGAATTGCTCAGTTCTTAACACCTTTAGGTGATGTCACGTGAGAATTGGTAATTGAACACATTGAAAGAAACCATTTGTCAATGCACCCTTCAAAAAATGTAATCAATTTCTATGTGTATGCTTTTCCATTCCATTGCTGTTGTTAAATCTGATTATTTTACCCACAGTATTTTATTTTTGTCCTCCAGTCTCCTTGTAATGTGAAATTGAATAAAGAGAAGTCCATCAGGAAAGTGTTTTCTGAGTGTGTCTTCAGCAATAATGAGGAAGCACATTTAGATTTCATTAGGATTGCCAAATCTGGTTGAGCATATTGCTGGAGGCTTCATCTCATGACCTATTCACAACCGTCCAGCCCAAACAGCCGTCTTTCATATCCAACATTTTTATACACGATGAACAAAAGTGCTCAAAGAAAATGTAAAACACAAAGGCAGTTATTTTTAATGCTATGATTTTTCTTGTGAGCTGTTGACAACAATGTCCAAGAGATTAATTCCTGGTCACTCCAGGGCAACCCTAGGTTTCATAGTTTCAATATCTGAGTATTAAGTTTTAAATTCTGATATATGTGGCATATGATGGTCTGTTCCAATTATTTTATTTCCTCTACTAATTTTTCCCCCTTCCTCTCTCCTCTAGATATTTTTGCAGACTTTTAAGTAGAATCCTCCTGCAGTAACAGTTCCCAACCCTTTTTCTTCCAGGCTAATGCTAGTTGATAGTTTCACAATGTATGATATGGTTTAAAAAAAGGAACTGAGCAATCTGAATAAAGTTCTCTCTTTATAATATAATTTTTTGGAGTATCTTTCTGTCTTGTATGATTATCCAGAAGGTGGCTGTGGCAAACTCAAATTTGAAGAGTATGGTTTTGACTGCTTTTGATGCCCCTCGTGGCAGGTTGGTACTTATGGTGTTGCGAGGAGGGAGCTATTGGGTGAAGATCTGCACTGAAAGTTTTGGAAAGATGCTTGTGACATCTTCTGAAAGATGGTGTTGCATTTTGGGTTTTTTTTCCCAGAAAGGATTTGGAAAGAATTTCTAGCTGAATTTTAAAAAAACATAATCCAGCTGGGATTTTCCAGCCCTGCCATGGGTGATACAGTGCATCAGCCAGAATTCCATTGACTTGTGGCAGGACCAGAAGATCGTGGTGGCGGGCGGGTGCAGAAAATCCCACCCATTATCCAGACTAGTTGAAGCACAAGACTGAGGTGATGAATAGTCATTGATGCTAGAGAGCTGGCTGTGGGGTTTTGTTTGGTTACACCTTTGACTGAATTAGCAAACTGTTAGCCTGTCTTGACAATCTTAGAAACACCTCGCACTCTGTCTTTCATCCCTTTCTTTGGTTGTGGGAGGCACATTCTGAAATAGGACAGCAGTGAGGGCAGTCAGATTTGTATACACATTATCCACATTAGCCCAGCTAACATGGACATTTGTAACTCAGAATAATGTTGTCGAGATGTGCTTATCTTTTTTGTGCTTGCTACAAATATTGCTTCCTGTACTAAAGTTCTCAATTCGCATGAGTAACTGAAAACATTCTCCCTCCCTAACCCTAACCCTAACCCTAACCCTAACCCTAACCCCCAAAAAAAAATGGAGTGACTTTTTTGGATCAGTTTTGTAACATTTTTAATTTTTAAACTGCAATTAATTTCTTTATTTCTGATTTGTATTATAGCATTTAGCACAGCAGGAAGCCAATTGGTCTCATTATAACAGCTACTCAATTAGTCCCACTCCCAACTCTTCCTGTATCCCTGCAAATTTTTCTTTTTAAAATATTTTTCTAATTCTCTTGAAAATTAGGATAGTGGCAGCTGTGTCAATACTTTCAGGCAGTGTTTTTCGAATCAGGTCAACATGGTACATTCCCTCATTTAGATGCATAAGCTATAACTTGACAGTTTGCCTGCAGGAAAATTAGGTGAAAAAATGTGCATTTTTATGTATTAAGCAATGCCACAGGAGATTTATGTTAAATCTAAGCTTTATTTATAATGGCATAAGAGTTTATGCTATGCATGAAATTTTAATTTACACTCAAGTTTCCAATTGCCAGCACATTGTCCCCCTCCACTTGCCCGAGTAAAGGAATTTTCTAGCTGGTAATTTCATATTGCAGAACATGCTTTGTTTACCTGCATTTAATCCAAACTTTTAAAATCAATTGAATTGACTATTTGGCAGTTGTGCAGCTACAGTAACAGAGACAAACTTAAATGTTTGCTTGTTTGAATGACATTTGCACAAGGCTCTTTGCCACAAATATTTTCAATTTAAAAGGTAGAATGGAGACTGAAGTAGAATTTCCCTTAATTTTCAGCCCTAATGAAGTGGATTATGAGCAGGGTGTATGACAGGTGTGACCATAAACAGATTTAGGGGCTCCAGAGCTACTAATCTACAACTTCTAGCACTTGATAAGAGTCCTGTCACTTGTGATCACATGATTCTTGAACATAAATACCCTTCACCAGACCTGGCATCAATTGAAACTGCAGGAGGAACAGTTTGTGAGCTGCAAATGACACATTTTTAATGTCACAGCCAGAAAATAAATCTATATACTCACTAAAACATAGTGTTCACTTGGAATAAAATCATTTCTGTGGTATTAATCTAAAGTGTAAAAGCTTCAAATGCACCAGTAGCTACACCCAGCCCATGTGTACACTTTTAAATTACTTTGAATTATATAGAATTCAATTGAGTTAAAAGACCAAAGATTCAATCCCAGATGGCTAAACAGTTCTGATATATTGAATGAACAAGACAGCATGAAGTCAAATCAGTCGTGTAACTTGTAGAACTTCAAAACATCTGGCACAGTTTATCAATTCTGGTAAGTAAAACTTAAAAGTATTACAGTAAATCATTGAACTCAAGTACAGTATCAACATATTCCCAAATCAGTCCTAGTGTTTTTCATATCACAGCTGTTTTGTGTTGTGACCTCCAGATGTAGTTCTTCTGTACAGAATGTTTTGTGCTGATTGTAGATTTCCTTCACATCATCCTCAGCAACTACATGTTTATCTCTTCCACACTGGACTGCTACTGAAACAGTTCTATGGAACATTTAAATTAATTTATTTAATACAACTGTTAGATGTTGTAGTAGATGTTTCATTCTTCGAGGCCGTAAGGATTCTGTGATTGCCAATACCATAAATCTTGACCTAAAATGCAAAGAATTTTTTTTTTAAAACTACATTCCAGCTTTTAGCAATCGTATTGTACTGATTCAGACACTATATTTGGGGTGTAAATATGCAATATTTTAGCTTCTAACTGCATTGAAACCAAGGGCAGGATTTTACATCCCGCAGATGGGAGCACGCCCGATTGGATTGGGCATAAAATAACGCACAAGGACATTAGGTAAGTGTCCCAATGTCGTCACATAATTGCACGATATTTCGGTCGGCGGGCATGCGAGAGTCAGCAGCACGCCCACCAACAATTAAGAGGCCTATCAAGGCCCTTAATTAATTTTTTAAAAATTCGTTACCCGTCCAACTCTAAGGTCGGCAGATGGGCAAATCGGCTGGGCGGCCTTTGGATTTTTTAATGAAACCTTGTCCGTGGGTGGGGTGAGAATTCCAACAGTCTTTCTAAATGGTAGTGGTTGTGGATTTAGAAGGTACTAGCTAAGGAGCCTTGGTGAGTTCCTGCAGTGCACCTTGTAGATGGTATACATTGCTGCCACTGTGCATCAGTGGTGGAGGGAATGAATGTTTGTGGAAGGGGTGCCAATCAAGTGGGCTGTTTTGTCCTGAATTGTGTCAATCTTCTTGAATGTTGTGGGAGCTGCACTCATCCAGGCAAGTGGGGAGTATGCCATCACACTCCTGACTTGTGCCTTGGAGATGGTGGACAGGCTTTGAGTTACTCACCGCAGGATTCCTTGCCTCTAACCTGCTCTTGTAGCCATAGTATTTAAATGGCTAGTCCAGTTCAGTTTCTGGTCAATGGTAACCCACCAGGATGTTGATAGTGGGGTATTCAGCGATGGGAAATGCCATTGAATGTCAATGGGCGATTATTAGATTCTCTCTGGTTGGAGATGGTCATTGCCTCACACTTGTGTGGTGTGAATCTTACTTGCCACTTGTCAGCCCAAGCCTGGATATTGTCCAGGTCTTGCTGCATTTGGATATGGACTGCTTCAGTATCTGAGGAGTCACAAATGATGCTGACCAGTGTGCAATCACTAGCGAACATCCCCATTTCTGACCTTATAATGGAAGGAAGGTCATTGTTGAAGCAGCTGAAGATGGTTGGACCTAGGACACTACCCTGAGGAATTCCTGCAGTGATGTCCTGACCTACTTACCGTTAAACCATACAAGACTCAGAACCTCTTCATGTGACCTACTGAACTACACAAAATATCTTACAAAATGGTGGCAGGTTCTGGGTTGTTAAAGAAATTTAAAACCTGGAAGATTGAAAAAGCAGCTTTCTGACAATGAAAAGTAATAGAAGCGAAGGTGCAGAAGGAGATCGCCTGAGAAAAACTCAAAAGTAGGCTTGGAAGCAGGTGGCAGAAATAAAACTCCACACTGCAGCAGAAGACTCCATTGAATCCCGTGGAAGTCCAGCTTCGGTACTCAGAGTGCAGAGTTAGAAGACCTGCCAAGGCTGCGTGAAAAAAAAAACTCAAGTTCTTGGCCAGAATGAGTTTTTAAAAGCTTTAATTCAGCAGCAGCCAGAATAGCCATTTTAAAGCAAACAGTCCATGTCAGTACCTGACCACATGGTGGACAAGCTTGCCCAAATGAAAAAAAATTAACACATAATCAGCTGTTTGAAAAACCCAGCAAAGGCCAAGAATCAACATCTTCATGACCCAAAAATACTTGCAGACTGCGGGGAAGACTCAAAAAAGGTCAATCTCAGAAGCAGAAATCATGAAAGCCATTACTGTAGGAGCCCACCAAAACTGACAAGTGCATGAAACGTCGTTGAGAAGAGGCATAAAGCTGTATCATCTTGGATTTCCTAACGGCATTTAAAGAGATACACACTTATAACTTTAAATGACTGTAAATCAAAAGTCTACCTTACCAGACCTGTTTGAACTTATCCAAGGCCCAGACCACTCATAAAATTGAGGAATTTGGGGAAAGAGATTCCTTAGGTACATGGTTGTTTCAGGTTGACACAAAAAGATAGGCGCTGAACAGATTAACTCACCGCTTTATTCAGTAGGTCCAATAGCCAATTATATAATAATAGACAGGGAATCAATGAATCTTCTGCAATATTTGGCAAAATTATAAAATTACTCGACACACATTTTAATCTACACAGTAACAAGATCCTTGCAAGAGCAAAGTTTAACAAATGTGTCCAACAATCAGGAGAATCTGTTGACTCCATTAATGAGCTGCACAGAGTGGCAGATGATGCACCCTCAAACATGCTTCAAACTATTAAGATTTACCCTTGAAGAGGCCATTCAGATTGGCAGGCAATCCGAAATCAATTTGCAGCACAGATCCATCTTAAGGAATGGAAACAAGCCATGATACAGAGCAACTCACTGTCAAGCTAGTGAAACAGAGGAGCAGGGGTGCTCCAGGTCAAGGGAAGTAATACCCTAACCGACTACTAGAGGGTGGGCAATATTGTGGAACCAAGTGACCCCACAGGCATGGTCAATGTCCAGCAGTCTCAGCACAGTGTTTCAATTTCAACTGCATAGGACACTTTGGAAAGCTATGCAAAGCTAACACAACCAGATGCACAGATGATCCCAAGGCAATTCACGCGGTCGAGGTACCAAACCATGCTTCTTGTGTGAGGTCAAAGATCAGGGGTTTTCATTCTGGAACACGGACATCTCAATTAATGGTCACCTTACAACTTTAAATTGGTCATGGGTGCCAGTGTTATGGTGCTCTTGGACAAGGAACCATGGCTGAGACACCTCTGGCTATGAACGACAGACACGTTGCTCTATTGGCCCAGAGGAATCTGACTTCCAGTTATAGGCATGATTCTGGAACCACTAAGGTTTGGCAGCAAATCCTTGGAGCTGATGTTTGTCATCCGTGACCAGTCTTTTTCTCTTCTGAACAGAGATGCCTGTGTTGCCCTGAACCTTAAAATGGCAGAAGATGTCAGAACATCCTCTGTCATCAATTACACAGAACTGCAAGTTCCTGAGAGCTCCAAATGAAGAGACTCTCGGCTGGGACTTCAGCTCTGAGTTGCCTTCACTCTTTGCAGAGCCAGAGCGTCCAACTTCTAAGCAGATGCCAGAAGCTCCTCGTTGGTCAGTGCCATAAGCCAAGGCTTGTTGGAGTATCAGTGGTTTGTGCCACCATGCTGATTGGTCTATAACTGAATGATAGACCACATCTTGCTTGTGCTATCAAATGCCTCATGGGCATTTCTAGGTACTGCCAATGTCCAACATCAACCTGAGAAGAAAATCAAACTTTGCAATATCCATGATGCGGCTTTCCCTGTTTAGGCAGATAACAGCTGAACTGTTAGTATATAAACATAGTTCATTATACTTGTTCATGTACTTTTATGTTTTAAAAATTTTACCCACAAAGTTGCCAGGAGTGAGCTGATAATGATGCAGCAAGGATAAAATGACATGTGGGACTTGGATGAAAAAAGGGTCAAAAAAGTGTATCTCCTTAACGAATGAGAGTAGAAGATCAATACATATACAGAAGAAGGAGTGCATGAGAGTGGGTGAATTGAATGAAATAAAGAGTGAAAAGATGATTGGATTGAATGAGATGGAGGAAAAAGAGAAATCTGGAATAATTCACAACCTAAAGGAATGAGATCCCTCTCATATAATTCTTTATTTTCTGGGCAAGAAAGGTTGATTGGCAGTCAGTAACAACTATTATGTTGTTAAGCATACTTAGACTGTTAATTACTAGACATAACTTGCTGTGGCAAATTTAATGGACGATTATTCAAAGTTAATGGGGGAGCAGATCGAATCAGCCAATAAGTTGTGACAATTCAACAGCAGCAACAAATTGCATTCATACATAGTAAAACATCCAAGGCACTTCACAGGTGTGTTATCAAACAAAATTTGACACCAAGCCACATGAGATATTGGGACAGGCGACCAAAAGCTTGGCCAGAGAAGTAGGTTTTAAGGAGCATCTTAAAGAATAAGATAGACGTAGAGAGGCAGAGAGATATTTACAGAGGAAGTTCCAGAGCTTAGGGCCAAAAAAGACAAACCAGCTATTCACTTCCTTTCTGCTGACATCACTTAAATATAGGGTAACTGAGATGTTTGGCTGAACCCTTACTATCCAAAAAAAATTAAGTTTTTAATTACCCAGCTCCTTAAGCTTCCAGGATGTTGACCCAATGACAACAAAAGAACTGCAATCATTGTATAAATCAGGATGGTGTGAGACATGAAGGGGAGTTTAGAGGTCATCATGTTTTCCACAACAATATCCCTTTTGCCCTTCTCTGTGGTAGCGGACATGGGGAGAAGGATGCTACTGAAGCAACATTTTCTCAACTGTGATCTGCCTTCAAGAAGCTCAGCTTCTATTTTGTGACAAACAATTTTCTACTGAGCAGCTTAGTGCTGTGTGAAGCCCAAATCCATCCAAGACGTAATGCTAGAGAAAGTTTGTTTGGCACCTCTTTGGGATGAGTTAATTGAGAGGCCTTGCATGTTGAGAGATCATGTGTACATGTTAGTTTGCTCAGTCATATCCTTTTTGCCGGTTCTGCTTTATAGTACTATTGTAATTAATCTTCCTCTGAACTTTCCCTTCTCGTTGCTCCAAATGCACCATCCTGAACACTGCTCCTTTTATCCCATTGTGCTGAAATTAAGACTCATCACATAGCCTTCTACTGACCTCAAAACTTTCAAACTGCTTATCTCCCTCAACCTTTCTTTCCTTCAGCAGTCTTCAGGCTTTTAAAGCACCTCTGGATTTACACACTCTTAATCATAGTGATGTTCTGTGCTTGTTACTATGGCCTTCGCATTGGTTTCTGAATTACTTTTTAATTGTCATAATCAGTTAGTCTGCCAGGCTTTGCACATGGGATTGATGGGGATACATTACAAAAGCAGGAGAGAAGAAATATCCGGCAGATGGGCTATGGAATAGCAAGTGGATTTTAATATAAATAAATGCAAGATAATGCATTTTGGAGCAGGGAACATATCCATGCTCAAAACATTTGTACAATAGCAAAGGTGGAAAAGGAATTAAAGCTAAAGCTGGTTGGAAATGTTTACAATGGGATTTAATCCTGAAGTGCATGTTCCAGGTGTTCTGTAAGGTGTCACTTTAATTAGATTTCAATTTAGAATACTTTTAAGTTGCAAACATAATATCAAAAACAATTAGATAGATTTGCGCCCACAATTACTCACTAGTGTCTATTTGAAATGTTGTGGCATTTCAGAATTCAGTAATTATCAGTGTGAATTCAAAATGGTGAGTTTGGTTGCTCCAGCCTGCCACTTCAACTGGTGTTCAAGAAAATTCATCAATACGAAATCTGTACCTCACAAAAGCAAAGCTAAATGGAAAGCTTTGGGATTGATAAATTTTAGATGCTAGCAGGCAAAGTGAATTCTTAAATTAATTCAGGTGTGCAGATATACAAATATATATACTATTAATTTGCCCTCATGTTGGATATTCTTGAATTGTGTTATGATCTGATTAGGGACCATTAACATTTAAAAAGGAATCCAAATACCTCATTTTAATCAATAGAACTCACCAATATATTTTTTAACAAAACAAACTTTATTATATATTTAAAAATTGAACAAATCAAATATTATAAGTTAACACTATAACTTATAACTACATGTTTTGCCTTCAGGTTTACTTCTTACTTCCCCCAAGAATTCTCTTATAAGATAAATCAACCTTAAAAGATATTTACTTCTGTAGGGACCACACGTAAGTCACAATCCTCTGCAGAATTCTCCTCAGCTCCAGCTATTCTCAGAGGTAAAACTTTCATTTACCATCTCTTGACTGTGGATGCCCCAATCCCTTGTTCTGGTTACTTTTCAATACTTCCATGCCAATTCAGCTGATTACTTTCTTTTACAATGAGACACTGTGAGGACCACTGTAGATTCTCCCACTAGCTTCAAAGTAGGCAATCTTCCAGCTTCTGTTCCCACACAAGATTTAAACTGAGCTTAAGTCTCACCTTTGCACATGGTCAGTGATGATGTTAGTTATTTGCTCTGCTTACAGCGCAAGTCTATCTAACTATCATTTAATGTGGCTAACTTCTCTCAGTGAGCTGAAAACTGCATCTGTTCCAAAATGCAACTAACTCTCAGCACACCCCCAGATAAATTGAAACCAGAGAACCTCCCTAAGCTACACTCATCCTCATAATAATGTAGCCTGCTCTGAGCTGTCCTCAAACTAACTTTTAGATTAATTATCCCTCATTTACAATTTCTTCTTTAATCCAAAGAAGTAAATGGGTTTTACAACTTTTCAGGGTTTACTGGATGCTTTTAAATTAATTTAGTTCTAACTCCCAAAACAAAAACATCTATCTGGTCTGCCATTACTGCAAACAATGCAGACATCATGTCTCCAGCTCTTTAGCTAAGTAAGCTCACCTGCTGTTTTATAAATCTATGGGCTGAATTTTGCCGTCGGCGAGCAGGGGGTGGGGCCAGCTCGCCGACACATAAAATGACGTGGGATGACGGGCGGACCCCCCAACGTCATCTAGCCCCATTTAAATTCTCAGGAAGGCGGGGGCACAGCAAAATCAGCTGCGGGCCCGCCAACCTGTTCATGGCCAATTGAGGCCATTGACAGGATCATTTAAACAATTAAAGGACCTGCCCGTCCAACCTTAAGGTTGGTGGGCAGGCCAGGAGCCCCGGGGCTAATAGATAAAACATGAAACCTCATCCAGTGGCGGGATGAGGTTTCATGCAGGGTCTTAAAAAGTTTAATAAAGTTTTACTGTAATTGGGACATATTAGGGAATTTTTTTTTCTATTTTTAATCTTTTTAAAAGTGTCAGCGATCTCCCTGAGGTTGCACTTAGCCTCAGGGAAGATGTGTGCTCTTTTGTGCACTTGCACAAAAGAGTGCACTCGCCCTTTTGGGGAATCCCCCCCACCCAAACAGGAAGTGCATAGCACTTCTCGCTGGACATCACGCTGGGCGGGCCTTAATTGGCCTACCCACATAAAATGGTGATGGGGCCCACTTCTCCAGTGAGCATCAGCTCCCCAACCGCCGGAGATTGGGTCGGGCCCACCCACCCGGCAAGCAGAAAATTCTGCCCTATCTCTTCTGTTCTGACTTTATTAAACAAACATAGGTCACCTTTTGAACTACTATTTCTTTAGGTGTTGTGGAAATCTCTAAAGCCCAGCATTTAATTACTTTGCCTTTCTAGCTGTCAGCATTTTAAGGCAACATGGCCCCAACCTTCTAAGTGTAGTAGACTCCAAACTTGCTTTAATTGTATTTATCCTATTTTCTACAGTTAAACTTTTATTCTTAAAACTTAAAATTATGTTCTAAAGTCATGAACTAGATATTCACAACACCTCCCTGCTGCCAGAAAAAAATTAAAATGCATCACCAATGTGATGTATTTTCATTTGTACCATTGAGAATATTATAACTTACAATGTGTTATATTTCTTAACAACTATCCTAAGCACACCATAATCACCTCCCACCAACCCCTCCCCCCATATTGTCCAATGAAATTCACAAGTTTATCAGCATTCTGCTGAATCCCATGGCCAGTTTAAGAGGAAAAATATTACTTTTTATGATGTTTTCTGAAAGTTTTCTTTTCATTATAATTATAGCCCAAAGGTCCACCTGGAAAAGAAGATTCTTCACTGTTTTGCACAGGCAAATTTTCAAGCTCAGTTTTTAAAACAGTCTGTTTAAATGTCAGCTCCTGAATACTATTCTCTTCCTTGTCAGTAGTTTTCTCATCTTTAACCTCGACAAAGAATGAGTTTCTCAGTTGAGTCTAGCATTAAATTATCTCCTCCTTTAGCTGTTGGCATTTCTTCATTTTTAAGTTCATTTTCCAGACTCAAACATTTAAGCTCTCTTTTTGAGATAAGTTTTGTGCAACCAACTCATTTCTTCGCTGGTCAAAAAGGAATTGGCTGCTCCAAGAATGTTGTACAAACATACTAATTAGGAGCAGCAGTAGCCCTCGAGCCTGCTCCGCCATTCAATAAGATCATGGCGGAGACAACTCCACATTCCCACACCTCCCTGATAACCTTTCACCCACTTTCTTATCAAGAATCTATCTAGCTCTACCTTAAAAATGTTCAAAGGTTCTGCTTCCAATGTCATTCAGATGCTTTTTATGTTCAAGGAAAGAGGTTTCATATTTTCTCTGGTCTGATGCTTGAACTTTTTAAAATCTCCCAGTTCCTCCTGATCCCATTCAGATCGAAGTTTATTGAATTATTTCAGAGCAATAGTGACAAATTCCTCATTTTGGATCTTACATTTTCTTTCTAGCACTTTGAGTATTCCATGTAATTCACAAATTTCTTTATTCCAATAATTTTGAGGTTGTAACTGTCATTTGAACTCAGTCCAATCGCCTGGGCTTTTGCAGTTGTATCCTGTATTTCATTGCTGTTGGCTTTATCGCTTTCTGTGCTGCCTCAGCACTGACAGGACCATTTACTTCGGTGTTAACTGGCATTAACCCTTTCGGGTCACTCTGAGGTCTCAGTCCTTTTTGTGATGGAATTTTGATTTGGAAATTCTGCAGACATATGAACATACGAAATAGGAGCAGAAGTAGGCCATTCGGCTCCTCGAGCCTTCTCCGCCATTTATTAAGATCATGGCTGATCTGTTTTGTGTTTTGAATTCCACATTCCTGTCTACCCCCAATGACCTTTGATTCCTTTGCCCATCAAAAATCTATCTACTTCCACCTTACAAATATTCAATGATCCCGTCTCCACTGCCTTCTGAGGCAGAGAGTTCCAAAGTCGCACAACCCACTGAGAGAAAAAAATGTATCCTGATCGCAGTCCTAAAAGAGCAACCCCTAATTTTAAAACAGTGCCCGCTAGTTCTGCATTCACCACAAGAGGAAACATCCTTTCCACTTCTACCTTGTCAATACCATTCAGGATCTTACATACTTCAATCAAATCAACCCTTACTCTTCTAAATTCCAGTGGAAACGAGTCCAATCGGTCTAATCTTTCCTCATAAGATAACCCACTCATTACAGATATCAATCTGGTAAACCTCCTCTGAACTGTGTCCAATGCATTTACATCTTTCTTTAAATAAGGAGGCCAAAACTGCACACACTATTCAAGGTGTGGTCCCAATAAGGCCTTGCATAACATTCTTACTTTTTTGTTCAATTTCTCTCATAATAATGGATAGCATTCCATTAGCCTTCTTAATTATTTGCTGTACCTGCATACTAACTTTTTGTGACTTGTGCACTTAAACACCTAGATCCCTCTGCATCTCGGAATTCTGCAGCCGTTCTCCATTTAAGTAATGTTCTGCACTTTTATTCTTCTTGCCAAAGTGAACAACTTCACATTTTCCTACATTATACTCCATCTGCTATATTTTTGTCCACTCACTCAACCTATCTATATCTATGCCCTCTTCACAACATACTTTCCTACTTATCTTTGTGTCATCTGCAAATTTAGCTATTATACCTTCACTCCCCTCATCATCTAAGTAGTTGATATAAATTGTAAAAATTTGAGGCCCCCAACACAGGACCCTGCGGGACTCCACTTGTCACATCCTGCCAATCAGAAAAAGACCTATTTATGCATATTCTCTGTTTTCTGCCAGCCAGCCAATCTTCTATCTATGCTATTATGTTACCCCCACACCATGAGTTTTTATTTTGCACAATGACCTTTGATGTGGCACCTTATCAAATGCTTTCTGGAAATCCAAGTACAGCACATCTACAGGCTCCCCTTTATCCACTGAGCATGTTACTCCTTCAAAGAACTCCAATAAATTGGTTAAACATGATTTCTCTTTCACAAAACCATGCTGACTCTTCCCAATTACCTTCAGTTTCTCTAAGTGCCCAGCTATAACCTCCTTAATGATCGATTCTAACACCTTCCCCATGACTGACATAAAGCTAACTAACCTAATATTTCCATTTTTCTGCCTCCTTCCTTTCTTGAATACAGTGGTTCAATTTGCTATTTTCCAGTTTGATGGAACCTTTCTAGAATCTAGGGAATTTTGGGAAATTAACACCAACCCATCTACTACTTCATTAGCCATCTCTTTTAAGACCCTAGGATAAAGTCCTTCAGGACCCAGAGACTTTTGAGCCCACAGCTCCATCGGTTTGCTCAGTACTGCTTCGCTAGTGATTATAATTTCACCAAGTTCCCATTTCCCATTTCTCTTCCACCTCCTGATTTACAACTATTACTGGAATGTTTCTTGTATCCTCTATAGTGAAGACAGAAGCAAAATACTTGTTCATTTCATCCGCCATTTCCTTATTATTTACTATTAACTCTCCACTCTCACTCTCTAGAGGACCAACTCTCACTTTCCTTACTCAAGGGTAGAAACTCTTGCCATCTGTTTTTACATTTCTAGCTAGCTACCTCTCATACTCTAATTTCTTTCTCCTGATTAACCTTTAGTCATTCTCTGCCGTTTTTTATGTTCTGACCAATCATCTGACCTGCCACTCATCTTTGCGTAGTTAATGTTTGATGCTTTCCTTAACTTCTTTAGTTAACCACAGATGGTGAGTCCTCCCTTTAGAATTTTTCTTGATTGTAGGAATATACTTATTCTGATAATTCTGAAATATCCCTTAAATGTCTGCCACTGCTTCTTTATTGATCTATCCCTTAGCAGACTATCCTAGTTCACTTCAGCTAGCTCAGCTCTCATGCCCACGTAGTTGCCCTTATTTAAGTTTAAAATACTAGTCTTAGACCTACTCTTCTCCCTTTCAAACTGGATGTAAAATTCAATCATATTGTGGTCGCTGCTACCTTCACTCTGAGGTCATTAATCAATCCTGTCAGATTACACAACACCAAGTCTAATATAACCTGCTCTCTGGTTGGTTCCAGAATGTGCTGCTCTAAGAAAGCATTCTATCTCAAAAGCATTCTATGAACTCCTCATCCAGGCTACTACTGCCAATCTGATTTTTCCATTTTATATGTAGATTAAAATCACCCATGATTATCGCTGTCCCTTTATCATAAGCATCCAATATTTTTTCTTGTAGGCTTTTTCCTAAATTGTGGTTACTGTTAGGGTCCTGTAAACCACTCCCACTAGTGACTTATTTCCCCTACTATTCCTCATCTCCACCCAAACCGATCCTACATCCTGATCTCCTGAACCAAGATTTTCTCTAACTATTGCACCAATGCTATCCTTGATCAACAGTGCTACCCCTCCAATTTTACCTATTGTTTTTGAATGTCATAAACCCCTTAATATTCAGACCCAATCCTTGTCAACCTGCAACCATGTCTCCCGTCATGGCTTTCAGATCATATTTATTTACTTCAACGTGCGCTATCAATTCATTTACTTTGGTAAGAATGCTTCCCACATTCAGACACAGAGCCTTCGGTTTTTGTATTTTTGTTATCTTTGTAATATCTAGTCTTGACTACTGGTGTATTCTTAGGTTTTATCTCTCTGCCTCTTCCTGCTATTCTATGACCCTCATTTCCCATATTACTATTATGATCTTCTGCCTTGAATCTACCCCTTGATATGCCACATCTACTCCTCACCCCCTTGTTTAGTTTAAAGCCCTCTCTACTTCCCTGGTTATACAATTCACAAGAACACTTATCCCAGCACGGTTCAGGCGTAGACCATACCAACGATACAGCCCCCACTTTCCCCAGTATTGGTGCCAGTGCCCCGCAAACTGGAACCCACACCTCCCACAACAGTCTTTGAGCCATGCATTCATCTCTCTAATCTTATTTGTCTTATGCCAATTTGCACATGGCTCAGGTAAGAATCCAAAGATTATTACCTTTGAGGTTCTGCTTCTTAATTTGGTACCTAGCTTCTCATACTGGCTATGCAGAACCTCCTTCCTTGTCCTGCCTATGTCGTTGGTACCTACATGGACCACAGCAATGAGATCCTCCCCCTCCCACTGCAAGTCCCTCTCCAGCCCTGAGTAGATGTCCCGAACTCTGGCACTGGGCAGGCAACACAGCCTTCTGGACTCTCGCTCTTTACTGCAGAGAATAGTGTCAATCCCTCACCATACTGTGTCCTATGACCACTACATTCTTGTTTGCTCCCCTGCTTGAACAGCTTCCTGTACCATGGTGCCATGGCCAGCCTGCTCATCCACCTTGCAGACCTCACTTTTGTCCACACAGGTTGTGAATACTTCAAACCTGTTTGACAATTGAAAAGTCTGAGACTCCTCCACTACTGTCTGTTTGGTCGCATTACCTGCCTCACTCATGGTCACATCCTCATGTCCCTCACTGCTGACCAAAACAGATGACCCTATTCTAAGAGACGTGACCATCTTCTGGAACAAAGTGTCCAGGTATTTCTCGTCCTCCGTTATGTTGTGCAGTGTCTGCAGTTCAGCCTCCAGATCAATAATCCTAATCCAGAATTCCTCTAGCTACTTACACTTTCTGCAGATGTATTTGTCCTGGATCACCTTGGTGTCCATAAGTGTCCACATTCCACAGCTGCAGCATAATGTCTGTCCTGTCATTGTTACTTATGTTATTGGTAGAGCTCCCTGTGAACCATAAGTAGAGATAATTAGTGCATGGCAGCAGAGACAAATGCAGGAGAGAGCACTCACAGTTGCGTTGAACGAGGGATGATGTGGTGCAGGATCTTCACAAGGGTGTTTGCCGCTGACCTCACCATCACCGCAGGGATGGTCCACGTCCTCACCAGTCAGCACGATGGCACACTCCCCAAATTGAGTCAAGGGCCTAATGTCACCCTCAGTTTGGGACTTCTCCCTGCTGTTCTGAACCAGCTTCTGCATGAAAACAGGTGGAGAGAATGTGAGCAGGGTACATGCCACAGCAGATGATAATAATGCCTGGAATGTTTGTGTGGTGAGCAGAGCCATGGATGGGATGAGGATGCGAGCTCCAGAGGATATGAGGTTTATGGAGATGCGAGGGTGTGTGTGAAAGTTATTGGTGTTGCCTCTTGAGGTATGAGATCCCTTTGAGTGTGTGATGGGTTTGAGAGTGTGTTGCGAGAGTGATGGGGTGGTTGACTTACCCTGGAAGAACAGATGAGATCATTCATCGTCTTCCTACACTGGATGGCTGACTTCCTCGGTACTCCATTGGCGCTGAAAACCTCTGCCACCACCTCCCAGGCCAAATTGGTGATTCTTGTGGGCCCCTTGCAGGCAGAACGGGGTAAAATATTTTGCGGTGGCCTTCCTTTGCGCCCACCAGGCGCCCCAGAGAAACGCCACTAAATTTGAAGGCTGCCGTCACCTTTGTTTTCACCTGGAGCAGTCCTGGTCCGTAGACATGAAGTAGGCTATGCTCTGGTGCACTTTAAATATGGCACCCGGAACGAGGAAGCGCTGAGGTCACAGCATGGCGGGCAAATTCCAACCCAAAAACTCGCCATTGAAGCCAGTGGGTAAAACATCATTTTGCACACCCACTGCTGCACTTAGTGCAATTCTGCGGCGATTCTGCCCCCAAATTTTGGAAAAACAATATTGCCCACTATATTATTCCCCAATATAAAATCTAGATTTTTGAGGGGTAATTTAAATATAATGCCAACATTAACAGACCACTTTACCAGAGCACAATTTTTATTTAACGAATTGTTTAGAAAGTCTAAATCTTTTGCTAACGAACTTTGAACTGAACCAGCATCCCATAGAATAACAACGTTTTTAGGTTAAAAGCAAAATACTGCGGATGCTGGAAATCTGAAACAAAAACAAAAATAGCTGGAAAAACTCAGCAGGTCTGACAGCATCTGCGGCGAGGAACACAGTTAATGTTTCGAGTCTGTATGACTCTTCGTCAGAACTAAAGAAATATAGAAATGTGGTGAAATATAAGCTGGTAGAGGGGGTGGGACAGGTAGAGCTGGATAGAGGGCCAATGATAGGTGGAGGCAAAGAAGAGATTGCCAAAGATGTTGTAGACAAAAGGACAAAGGGGTGTTGACGGTGGTGATATTATCTAAGCAATGTGCTAATGGTGATATTAAGGGTAGAAAGCAGGACAAACAAGTTACAGATAGCCCTAGCGGGGGTGGGGTGTGGGAGAAGGGATCGAAATGGGCTAAAAGGTGGAGATAAAGCAATAGATTTAAAAATAGGTGGGAAAAGAAAAGTACATTTAAAAAATATAAATTATTAGACAAAGGGGGTTCGGAAAGGGAGTGGGGATGGAGGAGAGAGTTCATGATCTGAAATTGTTGAACTCAATATTTAGTCCGGAAGGCTGTAGACTGCCTAGTCGGAAGATGAGGTGCTGTTCCTCCAGTTCTTCCTTGGACAGAAATGGAGTGACTCCCCCTTCAGAAATAAATCCTTTATAATCCTTCACATCCATATCTACTCCCACTGTAAAGACATTGGAAGCAATGGGTTTCTCACAAGCTTCACTTTCTGATGCATTTTTCTGTTGAAATTCCTGCTATTTGGCAGGCTTTAACCTTCAACAATTTGGCTTCACGTGTCCAATTTTATGACAGTGAGAATATGTCAGCCTTTTTAACTCGGCCCTTTCTTCTACACTATCTTCTTGAACAGCTTGGAGAGAATCCATTCTTTCCTTCTTGCTACTCCTTTCTCCACTATTCAAAGTCTGTTCATTTCGATGTGGTTTATTTTTCCAATTCCTGTGTGGGTTCACTAATAGAGCTCTATCACCACCTACTGGTCTAGTGAGATATCATATCCATTGGCTAAAATTGCAGCTTCACTTATTTTAGATACTTTCCGATTTTCAAGGCAAGTATGAATAACTAATGAAACACTATTTTTAATTTCTTCCAAGATCATGACCTCTCTCACACTCTCAAAATTGTTGCCCGAAACCACTGGTCCCACAACATTGCTTATCCCTTGCATATTCTACAAACATTTAATTTGGTCTTTTATTTAAAGTCTGAAATTTTAATTGATATGCTTCATGGACAAGTTTGTTTGCACTAAGTATTGCGGTTTTAACTGTTGCATAATTTGAAGATTGCCCTGTTGAAAAACTTGAATAACCATCCATTGTCCTGCCAATTAATACACTTTGCAAAATGAGAGTCCATATGTCTTTTGGTCATCCTAATTTTGTGACAACTTTTTAAAGTGAGGCAAAATATCTCTGAACTCTACCCTCAATGAATTTAGGCACGAGGTGAAGGTTCTTTTCCGAATCAAAACCCAGAGTAGGACTTGACTCATCTTTGAACTATTATCTCTTCTTTCACCCCAGAACCTAAACTTTTTTTTTTAGCCATTTCATACTGTCTGACTTCTTTCTCTCTTTGCAACTCTCCTTATATCCTTCTTCCCTTGCTAATTTCTCTCTCTGAAGTAGAAGTCTTCACATTTCTTTCTTTTCCTACCTCAAGCTGCTTAATCTGCACCTGAATTCTAGCCAACTCAAGTGACATTGTACCTATGTCAGGCTTTTTTCTTTCAATTCCAAATGTTATGCTATTACCTCAATTGCATATGCATTTTTTAGCCTCTGCTTTTAAGTCTAACTTCAATGTTTTTGCTTTGTTAATTGTTGCAAAGCCCTCAGGAATAAATCTTCCCTCTCCAGACAAGTTTTAGCAATTGGCAATGCCATAACTGCTTCTCAATAAATACGATAAAAGTTAACTGTGAAATCGTTAGTTTAAAACTTAGCCAATATCCCAGCACAGCTCATATTAATCTGTGTATTCAAAATCCTGCCAAGAGCCCACAAATTTTTTTATGAATGGTTAGGGATTGTTAATATTTAAAAAGAGAACCAAATACCTAATTTTAACCAATAGAACTACACCACTAGATTTTAACAAAACAAACTTTATTGTAAATGAAAAAAATGAACAAAGCAAATATGATGACGTTAACACTATAGTTTATAATTACATGCTATGCACTCAGGTTTACTTCTTACTTCCCCCCAAGAATTTTCTTATCAGACACATCAATCCAAAGTTACATACTTCCATGGGGACCACTCTTAAGTACATACAGTCCTCTGTAGAATTCTACTCAGCTCCAGATATTCTCAGAGGTAAAATTTACCATCTCTTGACTGTGGATGCCCCAATTCCTTTTTCTGGTTACTTTTCAATACTTCCAAGTTAACTCAGCTGATTACTTTCTTTTTGCAATAAGACACTTTGAGGCCCACTGTAGATTCTCCCATTAGCTTCAAACTGAGCAAACTTCCAGCTTCTGATCCCTCACAAAGTTCAAACTGATATTAAGTCTCACCCCCATTTCACATGGTCAACGATGAAGTTAGTGCTCTACTCTTCTTACAGTGCAGGTCTATCTAACAATAATTTACTGTGGCTAACTTCTCTCAGTGAGCTGCAAACTGCATCAACTCCAAAATGCAATTAACTCTCTCAGATGATACCCAGATAATTTGAAATGAAAGAACCTCTCTAAACTCCACTAATCTCTATAACAATGTAGCCTGCTTTGAGCTGTCCTCAAACTGATCTTTAGATTAATTATCCCTCATTTACAATTTCTTCTTTAATCTGATGAATAGGTTTTACAACCTTTCAGGGCTTACTAAATGCTTTTAAACTAATTTAGCTCTATTTCCCAAAGCAAAAACATCCCTCTGGACTGCCATTTTTGCAGACACACGTCTTCAGTTCTTTAGCTAAGCAAGCCCACCTGTTGTTTTCTAACTCTGTCTTTTCTATTCTGACTTTATTAAATAAACATGGATCACCTTTTGAACTGGCATTTCTTTAGGTGTTCTGGCAATCTCTGAAGCCCAGCATTTTAATTACCTTCCCTTTCTAGCTGGTCACTGCTTAAGGTAACATGGTCCCAATTGATTAAGTGTAATAGGCTCCAAACTTGCTTTAATTCTATTTTCTACAGTTAAACTTTAATTCCTAAAATTATGCTCTAAAACACATGAACTAGATATTTGCAACAATTGGTTAAACTTAGTGATGTAATATTTGATTTTTTAAAATTTCTAGGCAACAGGTAGCAATGTTAACAAGGATATCAGCATCTTGCAGTGCCATGGTGAAATGGATCTTATACCATTAAGATTTGACTTTATGATGGCAGATAAACCAAGAACGATCATTAATGCTGCAATACTTCAGTTGAAAACTTACTCAGTGCAGCACTGCTCATGTCCACAGGTGCTGCTGTATTTTCTTGTTTGCATCTGTTTATAATATGACAATTCATAAAAACCATCATCCATAATGCTGTTACATAGATGTACCCCTTCAACAATATGGTCCATTAATTAGTTGATAAAGTGCTGAAAGAGAAAAACAAATGGCTTTTGTTGAAGTAACTATCTAGCCAGAAATTGCCGTGGCTGCATTTGGTAAATTAACGTAGGCTGCACAAACATCAATTTATGTTTTCTGATCTCCAGGATCACATAGCTGTTCCTGTGAGGTTGGTGTTAAATGCTTTCAATAAGCAACTCCTGCTCTGATTGGATGAATAAAACTGTAACTAAGTGACAGCAGCACTTGTGAGCTGGATAACGCAATGGTCAATTTGTGTCCAAGAGTGCAGAGAGATCAACGAGGATTAGATGGGATAATTTACCCAGGCCAGAGTCACAGAGGATCCTAGTTGTGACTTTGGTTAGAGTCATTTTGTGCTGTAGATTTCAGAAATTAAAATGGGAACGATAGGCACAGATTTGGTAGATGACACTTCCAAGGGTTTTAAAGGAAAGGCATGTTGGGAATGTGAAGATTTGCAGACAAGATGGGACAGAGTGGGCGTTCTGAGGGGAGGGTAATTATGATGCAAGGAAAAGGGGACAATATCAGTGTGCTTGCACACGAATGAGACACAGCCAGAGTGAGTGTGGTATTGGCAATTTGGCGCAGTGTGAATTCGGTGCATGGGAAAGAGGTGCTCTTTGCATTTTTTCTTTGCTATTCAACTTCTTAAATCTTCAGAGAGTGGTTTTGCTGCAACAGTAGAGGCTACAAGGGAAAGGAATGATTGGTAAGTAGTGGGTAAGGTTGGGTAAGTATTTACTTTTATCGCTTATAGTTTAAGGTCTTTTTGTGGTTTATAGTTTGTATATTCTGTAGTAACGAGGATCAGGAAAGAAGGGCCCTAGAGTGGTTGATTTAAAAGGTTTAATTTAAAGGGATAAGTCATGGCAGGAAAGCTCAAAGCCGTGGTGTACTCCATGTGGGAAGCCGGGAACATTTCCAGTGCCCGGGACCAGCATATGTGCAGGAAGTGTGTCCAGCTGCAGCTCCTGGAAGCTCGGGTTTCAGAGCTGGAACAGCGGCTGGGGAAACTGTGGAGCATCCGCGAGTCTGGGAGTATCGTGGATAGCACATTTAGAGAGGTGGCCACACCGTAGCTGAAGGGACTTGAGGAAGGAAGAGAATGGGTGACCACCAGGCAGTCCAAGAGAAACAGGCAGGTATTTCAGAAATCCCCAGGGGTCCTGCTCACAAATAGGTATTCCATTTTGGAAGCTGATGAGGGTGCTGGTTTCTCCAGGGAGTGCAGACAGAGCCAAGCTTCTGGCATCACAAGCAGCCTGTCTGTACAGGAGAGGAGGAAGAGAGGAAGAACAATAGTAATAGGGGATTCTATAGTCAGGGGAATAGATAGGTGCTACTGTGGCCATCAACATAACTCCAGGATGGTGTGTTGCCTCCCTGGTGCCAGGGTCCGGGATGTCACTGAACGGCTGCAGGGCATCCTGAAGGGGGAGGGTGATAAGGCAGAGGTCATGGTACATGTTGGTACCAATGACATAGGTAGAAAGAGGGATGAGGTCGCATCAAGAATTCAGGGAGTTAGGCAGTAGACTAAAAAGCAGGACCGCTCGGGATCTCTGGATTATTCCCACTGCCAGGTGCTAGCAAGCTCAGAAATAGAAGAATAGCGCAGATGAATATGTGGCTTAAGAGTTGGTGCAAGAGGGTTTTAGAATCCTGGATCACTGGGACCATTTGGGACTAACATCCTTGCGGGCGGGTTTGTTAGTGCTGTTGGGAGGAGTTTAAAGTGATTCGGCAAGGGGAAGGGACACAATGTTAGCAGAATAGAGACACATCATAATACAGTAAAACAATCAGTTCAGAGGGAGTACAGTTGCATTAAATTTCAAGGGAGTAAGGCAAGGCTGGATGGCCTCTACTTTAATGCCAGGAGTATTACAGGAAAACGGATGAGTTAAGGGTGAGGATTGACACATGGAATTGTGATATAGTAGCCATCACTGAGACGTGGTTGAAGGAGGGGCAGGATTGGCAGCTCAACATTCCAGGATATAGAATCTTCAGGTGAGACAGGGGAGGGGGTAAAAGAGGAGGAGGCATTGCATTCTTAGTTAAGAAGTCAGTTACTGCAGTAAGGAGTGATGATATCTTGGAGGGGGCATCGAATGAAGATTTGTGCGTAGAGCGTAGAAATAAAAAACGGGCAGCCACATTGTTAGGTGTATATTATAGATCCCCAGATTGTCAGCGGAAAATTGAGGAGCAAATATGTGCACAATTTGCAGAGGTGTGTAAAAACAATAATAGGGTAATTATATCAGGTGATTTCAACTTTCCCAACATTAATTGGGATAGCCATGGTGTTAAGGACTTGGGTGGAGTGGATTTCTTGAAATATGTAAAGGAGAACCTTTTAGGTCAATATGTAGAGGTGCATTGCTGGACCTAATTCTGGGGAATGAAGCCGGACAGGTGGCTGAGGTGGTGGTAATGGGGGAGCATTTTAGTGATAGCGACCACAACATGGCACAATTTAAACTTGTTATGGACAAAGAAATAGACAAGTTGCAAAAAAATGTTTTGGATTGGGGCAGAGCGGATTTTAGTAAAATAAGGCAGGATCTGGCCAAGGTAGGGAAGTTACATTTGGGAAAATCTACAGAATAGCAGTGGGGGGCCTTCAAAAAGGAAATGGGGAGGGTACAGGCTCAACATGTTCCCTCCAGGGTAATAGGAAGGAGGAACAAGCCCAGAGAACCATGGATGACCAGAGATATTCAGGATACGATGAGAAGGAAAAGAGTGGCTTTTAGCAGGTACAAGGGAAGCAAATCAGCAGAGGCATTAGTGGAGTACAGAATGTGCAGGGTGGAGCTAAGAATACAATTAGGAGAGCAAAGAGGGGATATGAGAAAGCTCTGGCTGGTAAAAGTAGGGAAAATCCCAAGATATTCTATAAGTATATCAATGGGAAGAGGATAACCAGGGAAAGAGTAGGGCCCATAAGGGACCAAGGGGGCAATCTATGGGTGGAGCCAGAGGACATCGCTAGAGTGCTGAACAAATACTTCACATCCATCTTCACCCAAGAGAATGAGGATGATGGTATCGAACTGAGAGAGAGAGACTGCAAGATTCTTGAGCAAATGGATATGGGGAGTGACAAGGTATTGGACAAGGTTGGCAGGCTTGAAAGCGGACAAATCTCCAGGTCCGGATGATTTGTGTCCCAGATTGCTGAGGGAGGCAAGGGAGGAGATCGCAGGGGCTCTGACCCAAATTTTTAATTCCTCTCTGGCCAGGGAGGAGGTGCCAGAGGAGTGGAGAACAGCTAATATGGTTCCGCTATTTAAGAACAGTTGTAGCGATAAGCCAAGGAACTACTGGCCAGTGAGTCTCACGTCAGTAATAGGGAAACTATTGGAGAAAATTCTGAAGGAGGGAATCTGTCTCCACTTGGAGAGGCAAGGTTTGATCAGGGATAGTCAGCATGGCTTTGTCATAGGAGGTCATGCCTAACAAATTTGATTGAATTTTTTGAGGAGGTGACCAGGTTGAGTGTCTTGGGCTACAGGAAGATATAGACGAGATTGTCAAATGGGCAGATAAGTGGCAGATGGAAGTTAACCCTGAAAAGTGTGAGGTGATACACTTTGGAAGGAGTAATTTGACAAGGAAGTATTCAATGAGCGGCATGACACTAGGAAGTACTGAGGAACAAAGGGACCTTGGCGTGTGTCTCCATAGATCTCTGAAGGCAGAGGGGCATGTTAGTGGGGTGGTGAAAAAGGCATATGGGACACTTGCCTTTATCAATCAAGGCATAGATTACAAAAGTAGGGAGGTCATATTGGAGTTGTATAGAACCTTGGTGAGGCCACAGCTGGAGTACTGTGTGCAGTTCTGGTCGCCTCATTATAGGGAGGATGTGATTGCACTGGAGGGGTGCAGAGGATGTTGCCTGGGATAAAACATTTTAAGTTATGAAGAGGTTGGATAGACTTGAGTTTTTTTTTGGAGCAGAGAAGACTGAGGGGCGACCTGATCGAGGTGTACAAGATTATGAGGGGCATGGACAGTGTGGATAGGGAGCAGCTGTTCCCCTTAGTTGATGGGTCAATCACGAGGGCACATAAGTTCAAGGTGAGGGGCAGGTGGTTTGGGGGGGATATGAGGAAAAACTTTTTTACCCAGAGGGTGGTGACGGTCTGGAATGCGCTGCCTGGAAGGGTGATGGAGGCGGGTTGCCTCACATCCTTTAAAAAGTACCTGGATGAGCACTTGGTATGTCATAACATCAAGGCCATGGGCCAAGTGCTGGTAAATGGGATTAGGTAGGTAGGTTAGGTGTTTCTCACGTGTCGGTGCAATCACATCCTCCCTATAATGAGGCGACCAGAACTGCACACAGTACTCCAGCTGTGGCCTCACCAAGGTTCTATACAACTCCAACATGACCTCCCTACTTTTGTAATCTATGCCTTGATTGATAAAGGCAAGTGTCCCATATGCCTTTTTCACCACTCCACTAACATGCCCCTCCGCCTTCAGAGATCTATGGACACACACGCCAAGGTCCCTTTGTTCCTCAGTACTTCCTAGTGTCATGCCGCTCATTGAATACTTCCTTGTCAAATTACTCCTTCCAAAGTGTATGGGCTGAAGGGCCTCTTCTGCACTGTGAGATTCTGTGAATATCAGCCAGGTCACCTGGAAGAATTCCTTGCTCTTGTTTGAAATAGTGCCATGGGATCTTTTATCCCCAGAGAGGGAAGAGGGGACAAAAATTTAACATTTCACTGAAAAATAGTACCCCTCTCAGTGTCACAATGAAGTATTAGCCTAAATTTTGTGCTCAAGTCTCTGAAGTGAGACATGAATCCACAAAATTCTGACTCAAAGCTCAGTGCTGCCACTGAGCTGACAACTCTTTGACATTTAACATTTTAAACAAAAAGTACCAGTGAAGGCCTTCAGGTACAATTTCCCTATTATGTCACCTTGAAGGAGTGGACTATGAGCAGTATATGAATCCAAGAAATAGGAGCAAGAGTAGGCCATTTGGTACATTGAGCCTGCTCTGCCATTCAATGTGATTATCACTGATCTTCAACTTCAACCCCGCTTTCCTGTCTGCTCCCCATGTCCCTTAATTTCCTGCCGCACCAAAAATATCTGAGCCTTAAATATATTTGAAGCTGGAGTATCCAAAATCCTCTGGAGTAGATAGATTCCCAATGCTGAGTGAAGAAATCTCTCATTTCAGTCCTAAATGATAGGCCCCTTATCTTGAGTGTGCACCTGTGTTCTAGATTCCTCAGCAGGGGAATATAACCTCTCAGTTTCTGCGAATCAAGCCCCCTCAGAATCTTACATTTTTCAATGAAATCACCTGATTATTTAAACTCAAGGGTATAGACCCAATTTACTCAGCCCATCATTGGACAACCCTCTCATCCCAGAGACCAATCTAGTAAACCTTTGCTGTACCACTTACAATGTAAGTATATCCTTCCTGAAATATGGAAACGAAAATTGCCCAGTATTCCAGGAGTGGTCTCACCAAAGCCCTGTTCAATTGTAGCAAGACTTCTTCATTCTTTTACTCAGCCAACAGGTATGACTGTAGACAGACTTGAGGTCTCTAGTGCTACCAATCCGCAACTGACATTTACTTGTTTTAACTTTGATAAAGACCTGCCTGATTTTTGAACATAAATATCCTTCAACAACCCTGCCATCAACTTAAATTAGTGGGTGCAGTTTGTGTAACTATAAACAGTATACTTTTCTATGTCAAAAGCAGAAAATAAATTTATGCATGCACACATACCACAACTTGGTGTTAATTTATTTCTGGCATTGCTCTAAAACATAAAAAATTCAAATGTACCAGAACTGTACCCAGCTCATTTGTTGTGTATATATGCTTTTAACTTATATAGAAACTACTAGAGTTAGAAACCAAAGATTTGGCCATAGATGTCTAAACAGCTCAAACTTCAGTAACAAGAAAGCATAAGCAAGACTTGGTGAAAGAAATCACTTAACCAATTTCATTGAACTTAAACTCTCAATTTTCAATTCTACAATTTGACATATTACAGTAAATTGCAATAGAATTCACAAGTACACATAGCTTTCCTGTTTTGCTCCCATTGTGCTCTGTTGTGGTTTTCATTCACATCATCCTCCACCAGAACAGATTACAGATACCTAAGAAACTACTTTGTATTTTATTACTGGTGAATTACACCCTGGCCCACTATTAAACAGTTTTTACAAAAGATTTAAATTCTTGTCTTTGAAAAAAAAATCAACTGTTGGATGTTACGTTTAGTGTTTCATTCTTGCTGAAGCCATAAGGATTCTGGGATTGCCAATGCCATAAATCTTGACCTAAAATACAAAGAATATTAAAACTCAATGTATAGTCCAGCATTTAACGATACTATAGTACAGACAATTAAACTATACGCAGCTCTAAAACTGAGGCTAGAAAAATAGTAACACATGGTTTAACTACCCAACACACAAATTAAAATGCTACTTTAATATGAAACATCAAAATTACATTAAACTCCCAGCATTTTATTACATTGAGTGCTTACACATCTTATCAATCCCAAACTGCGCCTTCCATCCAAGCTCTTTCTCTGCGAGAGCTGGATTAGCATAGCAAGAAGCAATATCTCCTTCTCTCCTTGAAACAATCTGATATTTAATCTGCAAAAAAAATAGGGAGGAGAAAACTAAGCATTTTTTTCATTAATTTGAGATACAGAAATGGATCAATTAACTTGGTTTAATTAATTCTCAGCCAAGCCAAAAGGCAGCACTACTGAAGCTCCTGAAATGATACCGACACATACCTCTCTCCCAGAAGCCTTCTCCATCGCTTCTACCATCTGAAGAACAGAGTAACCTGTTCCAGTGCCGAGATTATACACCTGAACATAGAGCCACATAACTGGTTATTGTGAAAACAGATAGTCCTGGTGTAAGTTGTGTACTGCTGAAAAAGGACACTAAGAAAGTCTTGGGGAGAATAGGAGGAAAAGGATGTGGAAAAGATACCAAAGAACTGAGGCAGGGAACTAAAATAGTAAAAGGCAGCAGAGGCAATAGTCTCATAGACTAAGAGAACAGTGTTAAAGCTACCCAGAGTGCAGCTTTCAAGAACAAACCTTGCAGCTGCATCTTTCTTTAAGCTTCTTCAGTGCAGCAATGTGTCCCTTTGCAAGATCCACAACATGAATGTAATCCCTGACACCTAAACAAGACAAAGCTCTTATTTGCCTGCAATCATGTGCATTCAGATCCATAAACAACCCGCATTCCTAGAAACAAGGACAGTTTGTTTCCATATCATGGTTATGCTCATCAAAACACCCAGAAAGCTTTAGCTGCAGTACATAGCATTTACCAACATTATAGACAAGGTATTTTATAGCACAAAAAAGGGTCATTCATCCTATCATTTAGAGACATCAAAAACTAGCCCACTGCCCAAATTCCTCCACATAGCACTGAAATCAGCATCTCAACTTGTATCCAAGTCTTGGTGTCATCCAGGTGATTCTACAATGTACACTATAGCTTTAACATCTTTTCAATCAAAACTGCACAGTATTCTAATTGTAGCCTAACAATTGCCTTCTACAAATTTATCTTAAGCTATTTGTTCCTATACTCTTATTATTCCAATTATAAAAGTCAGGAGGCATTAGCCTTTATGATTTTCTCTACATACATTTGTTTTTGTGCAAAACAGCACTCTGTTCGTAAATAATATATGGATCCTGATAATCAAGCACATCTGCCCAAAACTTCCTGAGTTGCTATGCCAAAAACCTGCAGAGTACGTTTGCCTGTGTAAAATCTGGTGTAAAACAAGCACAAATACAGCATCACCACTGGTGTAATAGCAAGATGCCTATTTTCTTCTGCCAAGGTGCCTTATTCTCAGATCCTATTGGCTCTGCTGCTCCTCTGGGCATAAATCTACCCCAGCAAGTATGTTGTTCGCACAGGGGTGGATCAATATAAATGAATGACAGAGGCTTTCAGTGGAGATATGATGATTCGGTCAATTAAATCAATGGAGCTGCTTCAAGGCAGTTCCCCAATAAACTACTTCACCTGAGGTACAAAATACAAGGAGTACACCTGGAACAGAAAGCACTCCCCTTCCTCTGAAGACTTTCATTTTATTTTGAGTAACAACTATTATTGAATTCAGTGAATCAGTTTATTTTCCCTTCCCAAAATTTTTTGTGAACCCTCAAAAATTGAAGGGCACACATCTGCCTTTATTTTCTACTTTCAACACAACATATCCAATTATAAATAGACATTTTGTACAAAATAGGAAAGGTAGTACTGAAATTAGCCCAGAGCTGAAGGGGATGTGAATCCAAATTCCAAAAAAAGTAATTATGTGCTACTCAGCACTATCTTTTATATTTCATGTTATATATACTTTAAGTTAAATGGTCTCCAGAAACAGGAGAAGTCACCTCCTTGGTGATGTGTGAATCCAGTGCCTTAGATCATGGCCTGTTGGAACATCAGTGGTTTATGCCACCATGTTGATCGGTGTATAACTGAATGATGAACCACAAGGTAGAGTGGTCTTACCTGTGCCATCACATGTCTCATAGTCATTTCCAAAAACATTCAGGCACTGCCGACGCCCAATAGCAACCTGAGAAGGAAGTCAAACATTTAGCAACATCCGTGACGCAGCCGCTACTGAAAGGTTGAAGTTTTGTCTGTTTGGGCAGATTACAATTGAATTATTAGTGTTTGTGGTCCAACAGATCGATGTAATGTGTCTAATGGAGGCAAAGAGTTAACATGTGTCCTAATTTTGTGTGTTAGTTTGCTCCTCAGTTTCAGACTACACCATTGGCTAGCAGCAATGCAAAAAAAACACAGCCAAATGTGTAAGTCTCTCCATCGCTGGTCCTCAGTTTTATCTCCTCGTGATGACGCACAGAAACTGGGTCCCTCATGGTCCCAGGTTAAAGCTGCAGAGGAAAACGGAGGAGGTTTGGTCTCAGACATGCAGTGTGCAGACCCACTGGCATGTGGACGCTCCCTGGTACTCATAAAAAAAATTCCCAACTAGGTGTGAATAGCTCCACTGCCTTGTGGATAACTTGAGAGAGTTGAAGGCTAACGAGAGAATCCTGATAAAAAAAATCTGGAGTGGAGTCCAAAGGCAGACTAATGTCTAAATATGGCAAGTTTCTGGCAACTCCTGCAACCAAGCCAGTGCCAAACATAGTGCTCTGCATTCCTTTGGACTGACCGAGGAGGTCGAGAGGGCAACCCTAACATTTTGCCCTGGCTTGAACCCTGGAGAGGACACTAGTTTTGCTGTTTTGCTGCAGAGTGTTAATGCAGCACAAGACACAGGCTTAACACAGAGTTGACCACCACAGTGCAAACCATCATCTTATGAGACAGAAGGCTGACACTGTATTAGTGTTGGAACACAATACAAAAAAAGTTACCAAATGTGCTGCAGTGCAGCAAGTGAAAGTGTCACAGAGTGAGACTGAATAACATCTCACCCCTGACTCGACTCAAGGCACAGAACAAGCTGCAGATATCATCAGCTCTCAGTTTTAACTGAATGTTCACTCAGAAGAGACAGCTCCAGAAGCAGCCTCCTCTCCCCGAGCAGAAGTGGAGGTGCAGGGCCTAAAAGCAGAGAAAATTAACAAATGAACACACCACCATTGTCAGGCTGCCTTTGTGAGTTGGCATTTCTTTGGTTCAGCATTCAAGGTGAGACAAGTTAGTGAACACAATCATTTCACTCTTTACATTAGAGCTTCAAACATTGCTGACAAGAGTAAAGGGCTCTTTCACCTATTGTGCTTTGAGAACCACCCTTTTCCTTTGAGGGATATGAGGTTAGGGTAGGGGTGGAAGAGAAAACGTCAGAGCCACAGGGAAGCTGTCATCCAAGTTGATTCTAGCTTGCCACTTTCTGCCTCCATCTTTTAGAATTCACACTTTAACAACTTGCTTCAAAGGCGTGTTTCGTTTGATTAGTGAGTCACTATCAAATTACTGACAGTGGACCAAAAGTGGCTGCTGACATAAAATGTCATTAAAATTGTGGTAACACCAATTACCTTTGTAAAAAAGGACTCATTTAAGATGTCAAAGATCCACCCCTAAACATAGCTGTGGTAAATAAAAAACAATATGATTAGGAAATACTCTAGGTTGTGCAGGGTACAGGAATAGAAAGGAAGGACTTGAAAAATACTAAGAACTCTCCATTTCAGAAGAATGAAAACAGTATAATATTTTATTAGTAGACTTTCAGTTAGTCATTGAAATTACAGCACAGAAGGTCATTCAACACTATGCCTACGTAAACTCTTTAGTGAAGCTATCCACTTTAATTCCATTTCACTGCTCTTGCTTCATAAATGTTAATGTGCTTTTTAAAATGCTGATCAAATTCTCTGTGGAAGCATGCTATAGTTGATACCTCAACAACTGCTGTGATAAAGCATTCCAAAATTTTGAGAGAGGTGCAACTCACAACTTCCCCCTCAATTTTTCTGGTATTAAAGTCTTGAGGCTGTGTTCCCTTGTTACCAATTCACCAACCAGTTGAAACAATTTTTCACAGTAACCCTCTTAAAATCTTTCATGATTTTCAAAAGCACTCAAGATTTTCTATTTCAGTGAAAAATGTTCCAAATTTTCACAACAGCAAAATCTGAAATAAAACAAAATGCTGGAAATACTCAGCAGGTCTGGCAGCAGCTATGGATAGATAAACAGAGTTAACGTTTAGAGTCATATATGGCTCTTCTTCCGAACCGGAAGGGATTCCAGAGCCAAGGACCTAGACAGCTAAAGGCATGGCCACCAATAGTGGGACGCAGTGAGGGAAGCAGTGGGGTAGTGTAACATCACTTGACTAGTAATCCAGATGCCCTAGCTAATGGTCTGAGGATACAGGTTCGCTACCGCATGCTAAACAGGATAGATTTTGAAAACAAAAAACAAAAACTGCGGATGCTGGAAATCCAAAACAAAAACAGAATTACCTGGAAAAACTCAGCAGGTCTGGCAGCATCGGCGGAGAAGAAAAGAGTTGACGTTTCGAGTCCTCATGACCCTTCGACAGAAGTAAGCGAATCCCAGGAAGGGGTGAAATATAAGCTGGTTTAAGTTGGGGGGGGGTTGGGTGGGCGGAGAGAAGTGGAGGGGGGTGGTGTGGTTGTAGGCAAAAGCAGTGATAGAAGCAGATCATCAAAAGATGTCACAGACAGCAGAACAAAAGAACACATAGGTATCAAAGTTGGTGATATTATCTAAACGAATGTGCTAATTAAGAATGGATGGTAGGACACTCAAGGTATAGCTCTAGTGGGGGTGGGGGGAGCATAAAAGATTTAAAAATATTTAAAAATAATGGAAATAGGTGGGGAAAAGAAAAATCTATATAATTTATTGGAAAAAAAACAAAAGGAAGGGGGAAGAAACAGAAAGGGGGTGGGGATGGAGGGGGGAGGTCAAGACCTAAAGTTGTTGAATTCAATATTCAGTCCGGAAGGCTGTAAAGTGCCTAGTCGGAAGATCAGGTGTTGTTCCTCCAGTTTGCGTTGGGCTTCACTGGAACAATGCAGCAAGCCAAGGACAGACATGTGGGCAAGAGAGCAGGGTGGAGTGTTAAAATGGCAAGCGACAGGGAGGTTTGGGTCATTCTTGCGGACAGACCGCAGGTGTTCTGCAAAGCGGTCGCCCAGTTTACGTTTGGTCTCTGCAATGTAGAGGAGACCGCATTGGGAGCAACGAATGCAGTAGACTAAGTTGGGGGAAATGCAAGTGAAATTTTGCTTCACTTGAAAGGAATGTTTGGGCCCTTGGACGGTGAGGAGAGTGGAAGTGAAGGGGCAGGTGTTACATCTTTTGTGTGGGCATGGGGTGGTGCCATAGGTAGGGGTTGGGAAGTAGGGGGTGATGGAGGAGTGGACCAGGGTGTCCCGGAAGGAATGATCCCTACAGAATGCCGACAGTGGGGGTGAAGGGAAGATGTGTTTGGTAGTGGCATCATGCTGGAGTTGGCGGAAATGGCGGAGGATGATCCTTTGAATGCAGAGGCTGGTGGGGTGATAAGTGAGGACAAGGGGGACCCTATCATGTTTCTGGGAGGGAGGAGAAGGCGTGAGGGCGGATGCGCGGGAGATGGGCCGGACACGGTTGAGGACCCTGTCAACCACCGTGGGTGGAAAACCTCGGTTAAGGAAGGAGGAGGACATGTCAGAGGAACTGTTTTTGAAGGTAGCATCATCAGAACAGATGCGACGGAGGCGAAGGAACTGAGATAATGGGATGGAGTCCTTACAGGAAGCGGGGTGTGAGGAGCTGTAGTCGAGGTAGCTGTGGGAGTCGGTAGGCTTGTAATGGATATTGGTGGACAGTCTATCACCAGAGATTGAGACAGCGAGGTCAAGGAAGGGAAGTGTCAGAGACGGACCACGTGAAAACGATGGAGGGGTGGAGATTGGAAGCAAGATTAATAAGTTTTTCCAAGTCCTGACGAGAGCATGAAGCAGCACCGAAGTAATCATCGATGTACCGGAGAAAGAGTTGTGGAAGGGGGCCGGAGTAGGACTGGAACAAGGAATGTTCCACATACCCCATAAAGAGACTTTATTTTTAGATTTTGAACAGATCTAGCAACTCAAAATTGGGCAACCATGAGGCACTGTGGGCCATCGACAAAAGCAGAATTGTACTCAACCACGATCTCTAATCTTGTGGACCAGCATATCCTCCACTCTAACATTGCTATCAAGCTGAGGAATCAACCCTGGCTCAATGAAGAGGGCATGCCAGAATCAGCACCAAGTATACCTAAAAATGAGGTGTCAACCAAGTGAAGCTACAACACAGGGCCACTTGCTTGCCAAACAGTATAAGCAGCAAGTGATAGACAGAGCTATGTAATCCCACAACCAACAGATCAGATCTAAGCCTTGCAGTCCTGTCACATCCAGTCATGAATGATTGTGGGCAGTTAAATAATTAACTGGAAGAGGAGGAGGCTCCACAAATATCCCCATCCTTAATGACGAGGGAGCCCAGCACATCAGTTTAAAAAACAAGGTTGAAGCATTTACAGCGATCTTCAGCCAGAAATGCCGAGTGGATGATCCATCTCTTCAAACTCCTGAGGTCCCAAGTATCGCAGGTGCCACTATCTAGCCATTTTGATTCACTCCATGTGATACCGAGAAATGGCTGAAGGCATAGATACCACAAAGGCAATGAGACCTGATAACAATCCGGCAATAGCACTGAAGACTTGTGCTCCAGAACTAGCCATGCCCCTAGACAAACTGCTGTAGTACAGTTACAAAACTACCTGGCAATGTAGAATATTACTCAGGTATGTCCTGTATGCAAAAAGCAGGACAAGTCCAACCCGGCCAATTACTGCCCCAATCAGTCGACTCTTGAACATCAGTAAATGCTGGAAGGGGTTTTCAACAGTGCTATCAATCGGCACTTGCTTAGCAATAACCTGCTCACTAACGCTCAGTTTGGGTTCTACCAAGGCCACTGAGCTCCCGACCTCATTACAGCCTTGGTCCAAGCATGGACAAAAGAACTGAACTTAAGATGTGAGGTGAAAGAGACTGCCCTTATCATCAAGGCAGCATTTGACCGAGTATGGCATCAAGGAGCCCTAGCAAAACTGGAGTCAATGGGAATCAGGGCAGAGCTCTCCATTAGTTGGAGTTGTACCTAGTACAAAGGAGGATGAATGTGGTTGTTGGAAGTCAATCATCTCAGTCCCAGGACATCGTTGCAAGAGTTCCTCAGGGTAATGTCCTAGGCCCAAACATCTTCAGCTGCTTCACCAATGACCTTCCCTCCATCTTAAGGTCAGAAATAGGAATGTTTGCTCATGATTGCACTATGTTAAGCACCATTCGCGAGTCCTTAGATACGGAAGCAGTCCATGTCCAAATGCGAGTAACATTCACACCTCACAAGTTTCAGGTAATGGCCATCTCCAAAAAGAGAGCATTTAACTACCTCCCCTTGACATTCATGTGCATTACCATCACTGAATTCTCCACCATCAAAATCCTGGGGTTATCATTGACCAGAAACAGAATTTGAGCAGCCATATAAATACTGAGGCTACAAGAGTAGGTCAGAGGCTAGGAATTCTGTGGTGAGTAACTCACCTCTTGACTCCCCAAAACATGCCCACCATTTACAAGGCTCAAGTCAAGAGTTTGATGGAATACACTCCCACTTGCCTGGATGAGTGCAGTTCCAACAACACTCAAGAAGCTCGACACCATCTGGGACAAAGCAGCTCGCTTGGCTGACACCCCATCCACCATCTTCAACATTCACTCCCTCCAACACCAACGCACAGTGGCAGCAGTGTGTATCATCAGTAAGATGCACAGCATCAACTTACCAAGGCTCCTTGGACAGCATCTTCCAAACCAGCGACCTCTACCATCTTGAAGGACATGGGGAGCAGATGCATGGAAACATCACCACCTGCAAGTTCCCTTCCAAGCCACACACCATCCCGATTTGAAACAATATCGCTGTTCCTTCACTGTCGCTGAGTCAAAACCCGGGAACTCCCTTAACAGCACCATGGATGTACCTACACCACATTGCCTGCAGTAGTTCAAGACGGCAGCTCACCATCCCCTTCTCAAGGGTGATTGGGGATGAATGCTGGTCTAACCAGCAATGTCCACGCCCCATGGAAGAAGTTTTTAAAAAGTTATTTTTTAATATCCAAGTATGGAAGTGCAAGAGGGCAATGGGAAAACTGGAATGAGTGATCAACTCCAAGATTAAACCCTCCAAATTAAAAATGTATACTCCAAAATAAAATCAACCAAGTACACGGGAGGTATTGAAGAGGCTTCAGGAGCTGTGCTAATAGTTAAGGCTACGTCAATAATTATACAACATTTGTAGTTTCTATTAGGAAGAAGTCCATTAGCAACATGTTTGAAGGGTGTTTTGAAGGGGGAAACCTCTCACCCCTTTCCCACTGTACTCATATGCTGCTTTAAAACTTTTTTTTAAGTACATACCTGTGAAATATATGGCATCAGATTGTTAGGAATACCTTGGGGATCCTCGCCTATTTTTCCTGATTCATGTGCCCCAATGGGATTGAAGTATCGAAGTAGAATTGCATTCCAATCCTGAATGGACCATAAGGTTGTCAATCACCATCAAATACCAGAGATTCAAAGCCATCTGAGAACACTATACTTGAAAATCTTCTTTAATTTGAAAAATCATGAATTCATACCTTACAGCTATAAAGAAAACTTTGCAACAAGTTAGCAACAGTGCATCTTAAAACAGAGGTATTGCTATACAATTCACAAGACTTTTGGTAAATAGGATAAATCCAACTTAGTGAAACTCTCATAGTGAAAACAAGCAGTTCGGCTTGAAATTAGGCAGAGAGAAATAGTGTCTGCCATGAACTGTGAAACAGATGTAGACCAGGAGAATAAAGCTAATTGCCAATTTTCTGTTCAAACCACAGCGCAGGAATTGCAAGTGAAGTGCAGGTTCGAGCTGGAAAGTCCCAGACTTTACAAGGCAGCTATGGAGAAGTTTGGAGTTGGTCCCAAGAAAGTAGATAACTTTCAAGAACCTGATAAGCAGTCAAAGATTTTCTGGGGGCAGGTTATAATGGAATAGGGAAGGTTAAGTTGAGAATTTGAGTCCAAAGTATCTGTGGTTATGTTTTATTGTGTTTTTCAATGTAAAGTATAAGTAATTACTTAAGACAATATTAAATTAGCAGTGCTGGTTTTTGTTTTATACAATCAAGTTATTTTTTATTTAAAAATGTGAAATCTTGTGGCATAATTTCTTTCAGTTAATCACTGGGTGTTCGAATTTCTCTTTAAATGTTAATGGTTTATGAAGATCATAACAAATCAAATGTGCAGCACAGATGGGAGACATTACAATAACTCAGACAATGTTAATTTTGTTGCAGATGCATTCAATTCACACTGTATACAGCCTACTTGCAGTCTGACAACTTAAACAGGTGCCAATCACATAGAATGGAAAGAATACCTTTTCTGCGTGGCAGAGATCCTTGATCATTTCTTCAATGAAGTATTTTGTTTTTCCGTATGAATTAGTGCAGCTACCAACAGGATGTGACTCATCTATGGGCAGGTAACTGGGATCTCCATATACAGTTGCTGAACTGCTGAAAACAATGTCTTTAACACCGTGCATTCTCATTGTCTAAAGCAGCAAAGAAAGAGTGTAAACAATTCAAAAATTCAAAGAAACGTTCACTTAAACAGATCGATTAATACCACCGTAACAGCTTTTTAGGTAGCGTACTTACACATGGCATCTCATTTCTCAATGACAGGTTTTACCAATTTGTAGCGATTAGTTATTAATCTTTTAGTGTGCAAATCACAGATTGACAGAACATTCTCATAAACAGCATCTGCGCTGAGAACATGTTAAAAATGTACACAAAACCTAGAAGTTTTAAAGATACGTGAAAGTATCCTGAGAAAAGGCTGCAATTACATCGCAGAACTTACCCAAGGCTCCCCATTCACAATTACGACATAACTGAATCCAGTCTCTAGTTACATTTCAAAATCACCCAGGTCTCTACTTCAAATAGATTTTAACCAAGCTTTAGTAAAGTTAATCATCTAACAGTTTGATTGCAGTCTAACTATTGTTTAAGGGTGAAGTAGCTTGCTACAATAGCTTTTTGAGGGCAGAGAGTTTCAGATTTCCACTACCCTTTGTAAGAAAAGGTGCCTCCTGACTTCACCCTTGAATGGCCCACCTCTAATTTTAAGGTAATGTCCTTTTGTTCTGAAGTCCTCCAGGAGAGGAAATAGTTCAGGGAGAGAGAAACTATCAAGCTCTTCAATCATTTTAAAACATTTCTAATTAGATCACCCCTTAATCTTCTATACTTGAGGGGATATAAAACTAGTCTATGCAACCTGTTCTCAGAACTTAACCATTTTAGTTCCAGTATTATTCTGAAATCTGTGCTGCACTTCTTCCAAGGCCAATATATTGCTCTTGAGGTATTATGCCCAAAACTTAATGCAATGCTCCAGATTGGGTCTAACCAGAGTTGTAAGCAACTGTAGCAAACTTTCTAGCTCTTTATATTTCAGCTTTCTTCAGGTAAAAGTAGCCTTTAACACCTTTTGTGCCTGTTCACTAGTTTTTAGTAACTTCTGCACATGGATCCTAAAAAATAGATATTCTTGTTTGGGTCCTAATTTGATGACCTTAAACTTCACCAAACTGAACACATCTGCCATAGTTTGCCTACCCATTTAATCTATAAATATCTCTTTGCAACATTTCTGCTCTCATTTATACTCTTCCTGTCCCACTAAACTTAGTGTCATCAGCAAGCTTGGATCGGCTACACCAAAGTAGGATCCATTATTTTCTGAAGAGGAGAAAGGAAAACAAAAAACATATTCTATGAACTGAATAATGCTCAACGTCTGGGCTTATCTTGCAACTGGAATTTAATTCATATCATACTGACACCTTGATTGTCAATGGGTAATAAAGAGAAAGCACTACAATCTTGAACACTATGCTCTCCTTTCCCCCTCGAAAGTTTATATCAGATGAATGAATCATCACCTTCCTGACTCAGCACACTTACCTCCAGCAGTTTAATTGTTCCCGTCAGGTTGACTTTATAATAAAGAAGAGGCTTCTGGACAGACTCTCCAACAGCCTTCAACCCGGCAAAATGGATCACCGCTGAGAAACTGTGCTGGAAAAATAACATGTTATCCTAATTACTAAAATGGACTTCATTCAGTTGCTCTAATCCAAAAAGTCCAGTCATACTTAGAAGAACTCTTTCAGAAGCATTCTGAACAGGAATTTGAAATATTGCAATAGATTGAAGATAATTAATTTAATTAATATAAGGATAAATAGGTTTTAACATCAAATTGAAAAGCTTTTTGTTGTTAAAGATCAAGCCCAAAATACAACATAATCACAATTTCACAAACACATTTAAGATCCTTGTAGCTGTCAGAGACAGGAGCATTTTCCTGCATAAATGTCTGTGCATTCAAACCCAGGTCCCTGAGCAGAAAGGACAGCACTGTAATTCATTGCATCCTCAGCATTAAAATTTAAATCAGAGTAAAACCACAGGGTTCAATCTTCTTAAGAAATAATCATGTGCTTAAATTCATGATCTTGGGTGTGAAATGCTGTATTGTTCTGAAAGGTTTGTGTATGATCATGCAAGTATTTGAAAATATGTTAAGAGCAAGCTTGTGTTTACGTAGCACCATTCCCAATCTTCGGAGGTCCAAGGTACTTCATAACCAATGAAGTACTTTTCGTGGAGTCACCGCTGCCATAAACAATAACGACTGATTTATGCCCAACTCCCAACACTGCAAGTTTCAAATCTCAAACTGGTGATGAGAGCTTACAAAATGGCCTTTGAAGCATTTTATTAGTGGTAGTTTTGGGAAAAGGGGAAAAAGGAGGGATATCATCATGGTTAGCATATGATGAATTTTGCCCAATGTTTGGATTTTGTAAAAGCAAAAAACTGCAGATGTTGGAAATCCAAAACAAAAATAAAAATACCTGTAAAAACTCAGCAGGTCTGGCAGCATCTGCGGAGAGGGACACAGTTAACGTTTCGAGTCCGTATGACTCTTCAACAGAACTAAGTAAAAATAGAAAAGAGGTGAAATATAAGCTGGTTTAAGAGGGGGGTGGGACAGGTAGAGCTGGATAGAGGGCCAGTGGAGTTAGCCAAAAGATGTCATAGACAAAAGGCAAAGATGTGTTGAAGGTGGTGATATTATCTAAGGAATGTGCTAATTAAGGGTAGAAAGCAGGACAAGCAAGGTACAGATAGCCCTAGTGGGGTGGGGTGAAGGGAAGGGATCGAAATAGGCTAAAAGGTAGAGATAAAACAATGGATGGAGATACATTTAGAAATAATAAATAGGTGGGAAAAGAAAAATCTATATAAGTTATTGGAAAAGGGGGATCGGAAAGGGGTTGGGGATGGAGGAGAGAGTTCATGATCTAAAATTGTTGAACTCAATATTCAGTCCGGAAGGCTGTAAAGTGCCTAGTCGGAAGATGAGGTGCTGTTCCACCAGTTTGCATTAAGCTTCACTGGAACAATGCAGCAGGCCAAAGATTGACATGTGGGCATGAGAGCAGGATGGAGTGTTGAAATGGCAAGCGACAGGGAGGTCTGGGTCACGCTTGCGGACAGACCGAAGGTGTTCTGCAAAGCGGTTACCCAGTCTGCGTTTGGTCTCTCCAATGTAGAGGAAACCACATTGGGAGCAACGAATGCAGTAGACTAAATTGAGAGAAGTGCAAGTGAAATGCTGCTTCACTTGAAAGGAGTGTTTGGGCCCTTGGATGGTGAGGAGAGGGCAAGTAAAGAGGTAGGTGTTGCACCTTCTGCGGTTGCATGGGAAGGTGCCGTGGGAGGGGTTGAGATGTAGGGGGTGATGGAGGAGTGGACCAGGGTGTTCTGGAGGGAATGATCCCTGTAGAATGCCGCCGGGGGGGGGGGTGAAGGGAAGATGTGTTTGGTGGTGGCATCATGCTGGAGTTGGCGGAAGATGATCCTTTGATTGCGGAGGCTGGTGGGGTGATAAGTGAGGACAAGGGGGACCCTATCACGGTTCTGGGAGGGAGAGTAAGGTGTGAGGGCAGATGCGCGGGAGATGGGCCGGACATGGTCAACCACCAGGGGTGGAAAACCTCGGTTAAGGAAGAAGGAAGACATGTCAGAGGAACTGTTTTTGAAAGTGGCATCATCAGAACAGATGCGACAGAGGTGAAGGAACTGAGAAAATGGGATGGAGTCCTTACAGGAAGCAGGGTGTGAGGAGCTTTGGTCGAGGTAGCTGTGGGAGTCGGTAGGCTTGTAATGAATATTGGTGGACAGTCTATCACCAGAAATTGAGACAGAGAGTTCAGGGAAGGGAAGGGAAGTGTCAGAGATGGACCATGTGAAAATAACGGAGGGGCGGAAATTGGAAGCAAAATTAATAAATTTTTCCAGGTCCAGACGAGAGCATGAAGCAGCACCGAAGCAATCATTGATGTACCGGAGAAAGAGTTGTGGGAGGGGGCTGGAGTAGGACTGGAACAAGGAATGTTCCACATACCCCATAAAGAGTCAGGCATAAATGGGGCCCATGCGATTTTGTACTTCTGACCAAACTTAACCAAAGAACAGTTAGTGAAAAAAATTATCTCCAAACCCACTGAATGAACAACAACTTATGTATAGCACGTTTAGCATGATAAACATCAAAAGCAAATCATAGGAGCATTAGAAAACAAAATATGATACCAAACCACATAAGGAGATATTAGGTCAAGACAACCAAAAGCTTGATCAAAGAGTTAGGTTTTAAGGTATATTTTAAAGGAGAAAAGAAGGTAGAGAGGAGACAGGCGTAGGGAGGTAATTCCAAAGATTAGGACCCAGGCAACTGAAGACACATCCACCAATGGCGAAGTGTTAAAATCGGGGATGCACAAGAGGCCAGAATGAGGTGAGCTCATATTGTGGAAGACTGTGGGGCTGGTAGGAAGGTTGAAACCATGGAGGGGTCTGAAAACAAGGATGAGAATTTTAATATCAAAACATTGCTTGACCGGGAGCTAGTGTAGGTCAGCAAGCACGGAGCAGACAGTTGAACAGGACTTGGCACGAGTTAAAACACAGGCACCAGAGTTTTGGATGATCTGAAGTTTATGGAGGGCAGAATCTGGGAGACCAGCCAAGGAAGTACATTGGAATAATCAAGTCTATTGGCATGAATGAGGATGTCAGCAACTGATAAGCTGAGAGGGGGTGAAGTTATGGAGATGGAAATATGAGTGATGACACAAATAATGATGGACCTCACAGTATATACTGCTAAACCTTAACTAAAACCTAAAAGATAGGAAAAGCTGATTATAAGTATTTGGATTCAGATTGGTACCTCTTTGAACAGATCGTGCAGAGCAGATTCATCGAGCAGGTCTATTTCTCGGAAGATTATGTCAGCTCCCGTAATCTCTCTCACACGACGAATACTTTCAGGAACTCCATCCTCGCCTGTATTACAAAAAAAAATCATGTAACTTTTCCCTGTTATTTAATTTGTATCCTCACTTCCTGGATAGAACAGCAAGTATCTGACCAGAAGTAGGATTGCAAACTGTTGGATGTATTCCTGGTGGTTTGGTCTTGTTATACCCAATCAAAAGGCAATTGCCAACAGTTTGTAAATGTTACTTCATTTAGCTTATAAAAGTTAGTTTCATTGTAGTTGAGTGCCTTTGCACACTCAGAACCATACCAGTGAAAGTTATTGTCCTCGGAGGAACAAGCGGGGCTGTTAGTGGAATCCTTGTACAATACTTATTTAAGCCCTCAGGTTCTATGGTCATGAACAAAAGGAAATCACTACGTTATTTGAACCTTAAGCAGGTTTATTGGACTACTGACATTTTTTTTAAAAAAAAAGCAGTTAGGTACCATATGTATTACCAGGTAGATTCTGGTGGTCCTTCAATTAAGTGTGTGCTGTGACAGCACTATTGCCTCTAACTCATAAGGTTATGGTTTCAAGTTTCATTCTTGAGCAAAAATTCTCTGCGATATTTCCGTACAATACTGAGGAAGTGCTGTGCTGTTGAAGATGTCTTTTTTGGATGGGATATTAATCAGAGGTCCCGTCAGCCCCCTCTGGTGGATGTAAAAGATCCCATTGCACTATTGTGAAGTGGTGCAAGGGAGTTCCCACTGGTGTTTTGGCAGATTACCTTGTTGCTGCTTGTGTGGAACCATGTCATGTACAAATTGGCTGCTTGGCCTAAATAGCCAAGTGGTTATGGTACTGGGTTTGTAACCCTAAAATCAAGAGTTCAAATCTCATAGTGGTAAACTATGAAACAATGTAACTTCATCTGAAACAGATGGAAACGGGTTTGTACTCGAAAGAGTTACAAATTGGCTGCTTGGCCTAAATAGCCAAGTGGTTATGGTACTGGGTTTGTAACCCCAAGATCGAGAGTTCAAATCTCACAACGGCAAACTATGAAACAATGTAACTTCATCTGAAACAGATGGAAACGGGTTTGTACTCGAAAGAGTTACAAATTGGCTGCTTGGCCTAAATAGCCAAGTGGTTATGATACTGGGTTTGTAACCCCAAGATCAAAGGTTCAAATCTCACAATGGCAAACTATGAAACAATGTAACCTCATCTGAATGGGAACAGATGGAAATGTGTTTGTACTCGAAAGAGCTACAAATTGGCTGCTTGGCCTAAATAGCCAAGTGGTTATGGTACTGGGTTTGTAACCCCAAGATCGAGAGTTCAAATCTCACAACGGCAAACTATGAAACAATGTAACTTCATCTGAAACAGATGGAAACGGGTTTGTACTCGAAAGAGTTACAAATTGGCTGCTTGGCCTAAATAGCCAAGTGGTTATGGTACTGGGTTTGTAACCCCAAGATCTAGAGTTCAAATCTCACAAGGGCAAACTATGAAACAATGTAACTTCATCTGAAACAGATGGAAACGGGTTTGTACTCGAAAGAATTACACAGTTATCACAATGCTGACTGTGATACAGATCACTTCCTGGTGTGCACCAAGGTTAGAATGCAACCATTTACTCGAAAGAGTTACAAATTGGCTGCTTGGCCTAAATAGCCAAGTGGTTATGGTACTGGGTTTGTAACCCCAAAATCAAGAGTTCAAATCTCACAATGGCAAACTATGAAACAATGTAACTTCATCTGAAACAGATGGAAATGGGTTTGTACTCGAAAGAGTTACAAATTGGCTGCCACATTTCCGACATTATGAGAGTGCATAAACTTCAAAAGGACTTCACTGGCTATAAAGTGCTTTAGAACCTTCCGAGGTTGTGAAGGACAGCATACAAGTTCACGTTTTTCTACTTTCACAACTAACAGGTGAGGACAACTGGAAATGGGCTAATACCTCTACCAGGTGGCTGGGTTCCTCGAAGTGCAAGGCCTACTTTTGATGGCATTCGTGTAACAACAAGGGCACCAAACATTCTTGCCATGGCACATAAAGGGACTTAATTTGATTGAGGGTTGGGATAGATACCCTGAAGAAAGGAAAAGTTTAACGTTGAAACTTGCTGACAATCTAACTGCAATCTTCAAATAATGAAATTCTCTTTTTGTGCAACTGAGTATCTGATAACTACAGCAACCTCACATCCAGCTGCACTTACTGGAATACAAAAGCAAAATATCGCATCAGAAAGCTCTGCAGTGTCATTAGCCTGAAACATTAACTCTCCACAAATGCTGTCAGAGCTGAGTATTTCTGGCATCTTCTGTTTTTATTCTTCTTATAGGGAAAATGGGAACACACGAAACTGGAAAAGACTCTATTAGCCCATGTGGCAAGTTCCAAAACCACTCATCACTGCAAAGTGGTCCTGGTCATGCAAAATCAATTTAGAACTTTATTAGAGATCTTACAATTCAGGATATTTCAAGTTGTTACAAATTGCTGTGTGAAAATTCATTAATTGCCAACATGAATGTGTTTACTTTCCACGGTATAAAAGAACAAGAGGACTGGTTGCTCAAGTGTCTTTTCCAACACTTACTCAATCTCATCCCAGCTGATGTAAACGCCTTTGGATACAGGTAGTCTGGATTTTACACCTGAATTCAAGACCATTTGTTAACAGCCAATTGGCCATTCGTCACATGCAAAGCTGGGCAGTGAACTGCTCAACCAAGGTGGCCATCACTGCCTGATCCTGTCTTTAGCTGATCTGCATATCAAATTCCAGTAGAGATCACTGGACAGTAATTAGTAATGGGAATCCTGCCCCTACGTCAGTCTCTCTCTCTACCACCCCACCTTAAATCTGGAGTCAATCCCCCAGACTAACGGGTTTTCTATATGAGATCAACACTGAACATTGATCTAACCAAGGATTTGCCTGGTCCCTAGGAACCACAACCATGACACGCTGAGGCAGAAGAGTAAAAGAAGTACTGTACAGAGGAATACAGCAATCCATTGCACAGCTGCATGAACATGTTGCATACAATAAGGATAAAGAAATACAAAACTTTTTCTACCTCGGATTGCATTATGAAAGTTGTCTATCACAACTGGAACATATCCTGTTTTAATCAACTCAATCACACAGTGGCTACCGATGTAACCAGCTCCACCTGTCACTAGGATCTTCCCTGTTGGCATTTTCTATAAGAAATCAAAACGATTCAGAATTAATTACGTTTTCGTTTTTACATTTTCAACTGTAGTAAAAGTTTCTTCAGTAGTATAATCAAGTTTCTCTATGATTTCCAATTTTTGTTATTGTTAAGTGGCACAAAACACTGCTTCTTATTTACGGCTTACTCCTCAATCCCAGAAGGTTCTGAAACATTGAAGTCGATCGTCATAGATTTGTTCAACAACAGAAAATCATATTCTTAAGATCATACAACCACATCTAATTGGTAGGTTATTAATCCAATTACTCGTTACAACCTCAGTCTTTATACATCAGTCAAAATCCACATTTACATTGCCTAATAATGTACAACCTAGAAGAATTTAATTGATGTATCCCCTGTCAATAACTTTAGATTTCCTTACACAACTAGGCTCTGTTGAACCAGGAATAACTCCTTTGCTTCGCTATCCTTTCAATCCTTTTCCATATAATTGCTAGTCATGCACATGAAATCTTTAATAGTACCTCTGTCTTTGCTTCGGTATCATCTGTCGCAAAAATGATGTAGTCTCAAGAGATTTACCTTTGTATAACTGACCATTTCAAATGCTGCAAATGACTAAAGATCCTCCATTGCTCTTTGTTATTGATAAATTGTGGATAACAGTAATATTATGATTTGTAATTAAAAATTTACATACATAAAAGGTGGACTTTAAATTTTTATTCGTAATACAGCCGTTCTTAATCAAAAACAGGTCCTTACATAGAGCACCTTAAAAGAATCAGTGAATTGTCAACTTGGATTTACTCAAGGCACTTTCTACACTGACCGATGAAGGATCCGGATACTTAAGAGCCTTTCTTCAGAGAAATTGATCGACTAGCTATGCAAGTCATTCCTTCCAGCTGACCTCACAAAGCAAGTATGCGAACAAATCTATAAAAAGGTTAAACAATCAATGAAACGCCTAGAGGACCGCGCTGGAAGGAATTTTAGTCATTCAAAATTCACCAAGTTTACAGCAGCCAGGTTCACGTGAAGCTCCACACCTCCATATTTCCCCAAATTATCATGTATGCTCTTCCCAAGCAGTCCTTTCAAATTTAAGAAGATTCTTACTCTCATTTCCTGATTTTAAACGTTGGGAATGTGCCTTTAAACACAGAGACTCCGAGTTCCCTCACACCACAAGCTTAGTTTCAACTGAAATTCCCAGCCAGTGCCGTCTATCTGTCTAGCAGTGACGGGGAATGAATGGGCTCGTTGTGCAGGTCAGTCACCAGGAAGCAACCTGTACTTTGCAGGAATACTGACGTGGCAGGAACGAGCACACGAGCCAGACTCAGGGACAGAGCTACAGGGTGAACAGGTTGCGGCTCCGGTGCCTGGAGAGCGGACCTGGAGCTGGAGCCTCTCCTGCGGTGCTTCCCCCTTTGGTAGTGGCTCCTTCTCAGGAAGAACCTTCCCCGCCCCACCCTCAGATCTATCCACAGGCTAACAACCCGCATAAATCGGAAAGCCCAGTCCACGGAAAGCTCCGTGTGTCGAGCACCACCACTGTAACAGATGCTGAACCTTGCCTCCGGTTAACGTGTCCACCGAACCCCCACCAACCAGCCTCACCTTGTCCGCCTCTCCCGCACGCTGCGCATGCGCAACTACCCGGACCTGGAATCCAGGCTGCACTTTGCGCATGCTCATTATGGATGTTGCCGATCACGATGTTACTCCGCATGCGCCCAACAATATATCCCCTTGACACAGGTGGCGCTACAAATTGCGGCTGTCAATCATTAACTTACATTGTACCTGAGTCAGTTGGGAAAAAAGTCTTGAGTTCTCATTTGTACCTTTGTACTACGGTACAGCGTTTCATGCAAACGGTTTTAAATGTCTACAATGGAAACAATCGGTGACATATACTTGAACTGTACTAATAAAATACTATAATCCTCGACAATATATACAGCTTTCAAAATAATATTTTACCACTAAATTTCTCTCCCTGTGCCTTAAACATATCTCCAGTATATTACTCAAGTATGATCCCAGACAGGTCATTGAACCACAAGGAAGATCTAAACCAAGCCTGGATGTACTGAACCAATGTACATTTCCAGCTCAATAGCGATCCGCAGTGAGAATCTTGTGAAACACCCACCACCCCCGCCCGCAATGTTGACCCACGGCTGCTGATGCTACTTATTATCCCAGCCCTCACCCCATAACTGGTCTCCATTGTGATCTTCATCCTCCCATCCAAATGGTTGGCATTCTGACAGTTTACATACGCAGGCTGGTAGGGCAAGTTGCTCCAGGGGATCATTGGAACTATATCCAAACATGAAGTCAATGGAAGTGAAACAAAACTGGCACAAGAAAGAATGGTTACTTCAATGGAAACAAGACTTACCAAAACCATAAAACCAATGCAGTGCAATCTACTAATGAACGTTATCCTGAACAGCCAGCAGGAGGTACAATTTCAGACAATTCAGTATTTCCAATTAACTGATGTAGAGATATATTTCAGACACATATTGGGAAAGTTTTACTGCAAAAATAGGTACAAAAGTTTAATTGTAGTTTCTTGGGTTGAACCAAGGATTCAATCTTTGACAAGATTATTGTTGAACTTAATTTTGAAAGCGTTTGGCAACTGAATGTACTGAATTTTTATAATTTTATTTAACTATTTTTGCTTAAACAGTGAATTTTGAATACGTGAAAAGGGAACCAGTCAGGAGGAGGAAAACTTATGGAGCTTGACAGCATGAATGAGATTAATTAACACAGCCTAAATTAAACTACATGTAAAACTTGGGTCTTTAACCTAAAACCAAATGTTTTCTATACAGATGGCTTTCAATGACGAAATGGTCTACAATCTCGTAAAATCAACCACAGCTAGTTACAAGAACTTGTAAAATTCAACTATTACAAGTTTTCAAGTTTGCACTTTATTCAAAGAATACCAGTAATGAAGAAATATTCTTCATTTAAATAGGCATTTGGTAATATAGAACTTGAGTATTTCTAGAAAAAGACATTGTTGAAGCTTCTTGTCTTGCACTCATCAGGCTAATCACAAGAATACCAATGTCAGGGGAAGCAATAACTTTATACTGTATGAGAAGAGAATGCTGCATGGTTGGCAAGTGGAGTCTGATTGGAAGAGGTGTTGCCATGGCGAATGCACAGGTCATGGTGACTGACAGTTAAATTTCAAACAATGCTTGGAGTTAAACCAGGCAGCTTGACCCTGATTCCTCAGTGCAATGCCTTGACCAATGAACCAGCGAATGGTTCTCACTTATTTTGTTTAGCTGAATCAGGCACAATGTGTGTACATGTTCTTTCTGTCTGCAAAGAACAGGGCCCTGTGTGTTAATAAATGTCGCTTCCAGTACACACAAATGCATCACACTGTGAACCCGACTGACAATCTTAAATTGGTTATCAGCGTAATTTTTAAACACACTGAGGATTATTTAGCAAATGCTGTTCAAATGTGGAATCACATCTAATGTTGAATCACATCTAATGTTGGACACTATTTGGAGTTTTACAAGCATGGGCTGGTTGGGTACGGTCTGTACCTTAGATAAAAACAAAAAAACTGCGGATGCTGGAAATCCAAAACAAAAACAGAATTACCTGGAAAAACTCAGCAGGTCTGGCAGCATCGGCGGAGAAGAAAAGAGTTGACGTTTCGAGTCCTCATGACCCTTCGACAGAACTGTCGAAGGGTCATGAGGACTCGAAACGTCAACTCTTTTCTTCTCCGCCGATGCTGCCAGACCTGCTGAGTTTTTCACGGTCTGTACCTTGCCTGTTGCAAACAGCGGAAGGGATATGCTGTTTGATACAATCCGCTAGTCTTTGGGACATATGGTCTACATACCTGGCATCATACTGGCACTGAAATTCACAACACTACATTACTCATTTGTGAGATAGGCAGAACGTCTTTTTGGCTTGATGGCAGCATCATGTTAGTCGTAAATACCACTCATGTTGCTACTGCATATTAGCAGCGTGAAACAACTAGCTTCACCTGTAGCTCAGATTTTTGAGATAACTTGCCCTTCTAGGGTAATCTGAGGTAGGCGGAGCACTTTTCAGGGCTGAAAGTGACTACCTTAGGCCCATTCACGAGTTTGCACGATGTACAGTATGAAATGATCCATTTCGCAAGGTATCTCAAAAACCTGAAGCTACTTGTTGTGAAGCTAGTTGTTTCACGCTGCCAGTGAGATGCCAGGTATGTAGACCATATGTCCCAAAGACTGGAGGATTGTATCAAACAGCATGTCCCTTTCGCTGTTCGCAACGGGAAGGGTACAGACCGTAACCAACCAGCCCATGCTTGCAAAACACCAGTGTCCAACATTAGATGTGATTCCACTTTTGGACAGCATTTGCTAAATAATCCTCAGTGTGCTAAAAATTATACAGACAACCAATTTAAGATTCAGTCAGGCTTACAGTGTGCTGCATGTGTGTACTGGAAGCGACATATATTAATACACAGGGCCCTGTTCTTTGCAGACAAAAAGAACATGTACACACATTGTGCCTGTTTCAGCTAAACAATATAAGTGATATCCTATCACTGGATCATTCCTCAGGGCAATGCCTTGACCAGCTTCAAGCTGCCTGGTTTAACTCCAAGCATTGTTTGTAATTTAAGTGCCAGTCACCATTAACTGGTGTATTCTACATGGCTATGCCTCAACAACCAATCAGCACTCTCTTCTCATACAGCAAAAAGTTGTTTCCTCTGCCATTGGTATTCTTGCGATTGCCCTAATGAATGCAAGACAAAAAGCTTCCACAAAATGTCTGTTTTCAGCAACACTCAAATTCTTCATTCAATAATGTTCACACTTCCATCTGCATTGACAATTTCACAAAAGTGAACAAAAATTTACATTAATGAATTGGTCACTTCACTCAGGACTATCATAAAACATAGTATGTGAATATTGAACAAGAGCCAAATTGAAAGGAAGTTTGTACACATCCAGCTAAGAAATCTTCTGCTCTACCAAAAGTTGGAACAAGATCTCATAACTTAAAGCAAAATTGTCATATCTATAGAAAGTAGTTCTCCAAATACCTTGCATATTCTTTTGTCTTTTAATAAAGTAAAATTTATACATTTCATTTTGTCCAATTCTATCAATGTGAAAATAGGTTGCATCAACTCTTCAGCGCATTATCAAGTAGCACTTTGGGCTTCAACACTGTCTTGAAGTGGTAGAGTATGGGAACACCTCTCCAAGTGGCAAATTCCTAATGTTGACACTGGCATTGGAGGGAAATGCAGCTAGATGCTATCCATTATACTAGGAAAGTATGCCTTGCCACTTCTAGTAGTCAGCCGTTTAGCAATAGTCGTGCATAGCTTATTCTCACTTTTGTGCAGCAGGAAGAGAAATTAAAGAGTCAGGAACATATACCAAGATTGAAGATTTCAAAAAGAAAAACAATAGCAATTATTAAGCTGTGCTGGTCTGTAATGACTCATTTGGTGCCACAATTTAAGTGCGTCTATGGATTTTGGAACAAATGGGTTTTACCCTATAACAGTTTCTAGATCAGAATCATCAAATGTGAATAATGGCACTTATCCTAAAATTTGGAAAAGGGAGGAATGGGGCAAAAGATGGGACAACAAAAAGCTTGCAAGACTATTGGAAGTAAATTTGTAGTAGTGTAACGTTGCAGTATTCAATTTTTATCACCAGAATTGCATTGTGAAATTGCATGTTCACCAGAAACTCCAGGCAGCAATTAATGCAGCACAAAAGTTAAGCACTCAATTACTATGCATTTTTTCTGAGAAAGGGACACAGAGGCTCTACCCTAGTGCTGTCCTGAAGACGATCCCTGACAATCTGCATTGAAACAGTTTTGACTGAGAAGTTATTAATATTGTTTAAAATGCATCACGTGTTCCCAATTTTATTTAATTCAGTATTCACAAATCCAGTAGGGAAATGTCCAGTTTACCAGATTCACATTGTTGAATGGCCACTTTTGCAAACATTTCCAGTTCAGAGAATGATTTCTATCTAGAGAAGTTTGAAAACAACCTCTATTTAAAATGAGTTTGCATTGCATAAAAAAAAGTATTTCCCAATATATTGTCAAATATAATTTCAATCAGATAACCTTTTGAGGACTTCAGCACACTATTAGTTTAAGTTAAAACAGCAGTGCGAACTAAGGCATGTTCCATGAAGTTCTCTGCCATCTACTTTGTTATATTTTAATTTGGAGTACCATCTGAAGAGGTAATTTAAACAAACTACAGCATGAACCTCTGTGCCCAGTTGGAAAAAGCAATGAGTTCTCAGGATCGGGACATTTGATCTGCACAATGTCAAATGCTAAACTTCAACTCATTTACCATACATTTAAAGGCCTAAATATATCTCTAAAATATATATATATTATATATATATATATATAACTCGAGTTTGAAACTCGTCTGTGACAATGATTTTGATCTTCTTTTCCTTTGCTTGTAAAACATCTTTCAAGTACACCTCATTCAAAAGATGCACCACGGAATGTGCTATTAAATTAAGAAAAGGAATACAGGCAGGCAGCTGCTTCATCAATCCATCACCATATCCCAAAAGTCTAAAGAGTCTTTTAGAGGGGGTAGATGTTGGGTAATGGTCTTTTCCATGAACATTGTAGTTCCTGACTTTAATAATAGTTTTAGCTTTCTTTTAAAAAAAATTTAAATCTAGCTATATTTAAAAAAGCAAAAATGAAAATAAGTTTTTTGGTCCAAATTTATATTAGGGTACATCTAATAGCCAATGCCACTAGCTGTTCAGTTATTTGACCAGCCATATACAATACATTTTGAAATTTCTTTCTTCTACCACTCCCCCCAAACAATCCCAGTGAATCCAGCTGCTTTGGGATTCTTGGTGCAAATATTTGATGGATGATATGGTGAAGCACTGCAGCCCTTGCCTCGTAAACATGTCACATCTTCAATATTCAAGATTGCTGATTGCCTACCTTAGTTTTGGAAGCAGGTGGTGGAGAGAATATATGGAAAAACTCCTTTGGGATTAGTGTTGCACATGTTATGAAGTGGTCAATTAACAGCAGCAGAAACCTAGGAATATGTTGGCTATCTATGCTCTTAGCAAGGGTAAAATGTGGGGGGGGGGGATCTAAAAGGCGGGGGTGAGAAAAGTAGTTAAAATGAGGCAAGAAGTAGATGGCTCAATTGCTACAGAATCACTTTCTGGTAAAGGCATTCTCCTTTGAAGAGGAAACTAAAATGTACAAAATAACTTGCTTTTAAGCCAACATTTTATTTTAAGGGGACAAGAATAAGCACACTTAACAAGGCTACTTTCTGGCAAAAACACATTATAAATTGCTTTGGTACATGAAATGGAATTACAAGTCTCTAACCCCATTTTAAGATTTGATTAACTTTGATAAACCTCTTGAGGTTTCCTGTTGGTTTATGCTAAGTTAACCAAACTGAAAAACTGGGTTTCAGACTTCAATTCTCTTCCAATTATTCATTTAATATTTAGAATGTAACACTTGTGACCATTTCTTCAAAAATGCACCACGTTACCTGGAGTTGAGGTGCCACCAAATGTCTCAATTCCATAGTGCTGAATAAACTTAGGCAGCAGGATTACAACATTATGATGAGGTGGATTTTCAATTTGCAGTGTAAGTGCTGCAAGATTACACTGTCTTATGACACAAGGAAATGCACTAAATTTATTTTGGAGGGGGATGGGTGGCAATAAGAATTTTCTAGGTATATCTTACAATTTATAAAATGTCAGAAGTTAGCGGTCAATTTTTCATTCTACACAAAAATGGATTCTCTCATTGTTACAGATGCACAATGGGAGTGGACGGAGACGAACATTTAGGAAAAGGTAATATGCGCTGTGGTGAGAAAATAACTCATTCAACCTATGGTATGCCCATAGTTCTCCATTTAGAACTCAGCACTTATCTCCTAAAATTGCTCAGCAGAGAGGTGAAGTAAGTATCATGCTATAAACCTCACCACTGGGGAGTTATCAAAGTACTTACATGTCATGCCAAAGATTTTTCCCTGCTTGAATTTCTACACAGCAAACTGCTAATTTTAGCTAAGTCAATTGAGGGAAGATGTTAGGCAGAGATGAAGGGCCTTCTCAGGGAAGAATGAGTAAAACTAGAAGTCATCAAAATGCTCATGTCACTAGAATGGTTCCAAGGATGAGGAACTTCAATTACAAAGATAGAATGGAGAACTTGAGGCTGTTCTTCTTGGAGAAAGTGAAGATTAAGAGGAGATTTGATAGAGGTGTTCAAAATCATAAGGGGTCTGGACAGAGTTTTTGGGAGAAACTGTTCCCATAGGCGGAAGGATAGCAAACCAGAGGACACCGATTTAAGATGATTGACAAAAGAAGCAGTGAGGAAAACCATTTTCATACAGTGAGTGGTTAGGATCTGGAATTCATTGTCTGAGAGTATGGTAGAGGCAGATTCAAATTGTGGATTTCAAAAGGGAAATGGGTAATTATCTGAAGAAAAAAAATTTGCAGGTTGAGGGTGAAAAGCCAAGAGAGTGGGATCAGGTGAGTTGTACTTTCAGAGAGCCAGCATGGAAATGACAGCCGAATGGTCTCCTTCTGCACTGTAACCATTCTAACGATTCCTCATGGTCAGTTATAGAGTGGCATTTTCAGGTCTAGAAACTGGCTACTCACCTGATCAGGAAATTGAGGGGACATGGAAAGAGGGGATTAAAGACAGGAACAAAGTTTTATAGCTGGGCACTATACCATGTAGAATAACAAATACTTGGATTGATAAAATGGTAACTTACTTAAGTAGTTTTATAAGACATCATAAATTCTTGAGCCAAACTTAAAATATTTACAATAGTCATCTGATGCATCCCAGAAAAACACTCCTGGTATCCATTTAAAATAAACAAACATACTGTTTGCATTTTATGTGAAGTTTATGTGCGCAGTTCAGGCCTTAGGGTCTGATTTTTAGCAGCTGGCTAGTTAGGGGACGTGTGACAAGGTTCGCAGGAGAGATTTAACCATTAAGCATCATTACTATAAATTTAATTGTATAATCAATAGCCGATTGCTAGAAATTCTACATACAGTATATGATAAATATATTCATATTACATTAATGGCTCATTGTTACATTAAATATTTGTTCAAGTCCCCTTAAAATAAATCTGTTTATATTAATTTCAACACTTTTTCCAGTTTGCCTTGTTATTGTAAATACTGTATCTGTATTTGTTTTTGTGTAGCTCCATGAAGAACTACCTTTTTTTTCCCTCTCATATAATGCACCATTGAAATAGCACCATATTGGTGCATGAACAGAAACTAACTTCTAACAAGTTCATAATAGTCTCCGCTGCGTATCTTGGCCTGAAATTGGGTTTGAACAGAATCAATTCACAGTGCAGTGCAATGATGCACACTGCTCAACAAAGCCATCATGGCAACACTCTAACAGGCAACAAAAAAAAAAAGCAAATCCAGGCAAATTTTATGAACAGACAATGGTCTGTTCTTTAATGTGTATGAACCATAGCAAGTGAGCTAGGGTAGGTCTTTCCCACAAGTGAATAATACAGAAGCTAGTGTTACAGCTGTGAAATTTGTCTTATTGTAATGGATGGGTATCTGCCAGCAGGATTTCAAGTGATTGTTGTATAATTTCAGAACGAACATTACTGATTTTCACATGAAATGTATCAATCCTGCAGTTAGTGAAATGGCCAACCTAATCACACTTACAGGATAAATAACCCCAATAGGGCCACAAAAGTACGGCTGTCCTAATGCCACGATAAACATTTGGTGATATGACTCATGAAATCCTGAAGCTCTGTCTCTGCAGCTCTCAACCACAAACACGATTGTCAATCCCTTATGTTGACCATTTCATATGCTCTCCTCCAAATCCTGCTGCTACAAAAAAAAGTACCCAATCCATATCAATCTAGAATCACTTTGACAACCTCAGAAACCAGCCAACATACATGTCAGTGTCACATGTTTACTTACAGCACCAGGACTTTATTAGGAGAAATCATGTTACCACAAAACAAAAAAAAGTCAAAATGGCACTACTTATTTCTGAGACTGCATTTCTTTTCCCACAATGTTAATGTAATTTACGAACCATAAATCCTACCCAATGGGACAACTGATGTTCAAATGCCGGAAAACACTGTAGAGCATGAAATGCAAAAAGATTGGCACAATAGTAAAAGAGATAGAGAGAGAATTACGGGAAAGAACATTTAAAACCAATACTGCAACATCAATATTGTCTAGGCCTCAAATTCATGGTCATTAAAATCAACTTCTCTTTATAATGACAATTTAAAAATGTAAAGGAGTTTTAAAATAGAATGATTAAACTTTGTGCAACAAGACTGGCCCAAGTGTTATTTACACATGAATATTCTAGAGGGGAAATAAAATACTCAGTGCCCCAGTAACAAGAGCTTACATTTTTGCTTCTAAATGTAAAATAATAAAATATTTTTAAAAATAAGATGTAATCCATAGACATCATTTCAAGCACACAAACTGTCTTTAAGTTCTTGGTATTGCAATTTGTACCCTTGCGTTCTTGAGCACATAAAATGGCTCAGAATAGGACCAGTTGATACATCACTATTCAAGGAGCTGATGTTACTGTTCCCTCCATCTTTCATCCACTCATTTTATCTTCGACTAAAACGGTTCTTGAAAAATTTTATTGTTTTTGCCATCATTGGTGCAATTTCTGAAAAACAAAAATGAAATAACGGTCAAAAGGAACAACTATGTAAACTGTGAGGTTCTTCTCCATAAATGTAGCCCAACATTTGTTTTTGCTCATCCCTCCATTTTTTGGTTTCAAAGGTCAAGCATCATTTTCTGGTAGAAACGACAAGAAATCTTCCTGCATCCAGCACCCAGGGTGACCTGCCATCCATGTGCAGCAAACAGCTGATCTTTACTCAGTGCCTTCCGCCTCCCAATGTCATAACTGATTGGTACCAACACCCTCTGCCACTCATATCAGAAGCATCAACACAATACCAAAAGTAAATCATATAGGTACACTGGCATTTTGTTATAAAAGACACTGTCCAAATGCAAATTGCTTCAATTTTTCTTAAAAGGTGAATCCTATCACTTTTTAAAGGACAATTAGAGGAATATTAAAATTTAATTGTTACTTTTCCATTGTGTTTAAACAGTAACCAATGAAGGCTGCAGCTAGTGAGCTAGACTGGACAAGTTACTGGTGTCAGCTGAATTAAGGAACTATAGATGACAAATTGTTGAAACAACTAAATTTGATGACTGTATACTTACATACATTAGTTCAACTAACTCACTGGGCCGAATAATATGGGGGCACGACTACTACCCCCACCCCCACCCCACCCACCCCACCAGAAACGTCGGTGTGAAACCAACCGACTCTAGCTCCAAGCAGCCTCACATTGCTTTGCCCATTAATGAGGGTAGAGTGGGTCTTCCACTTCTCATTAGAGTGGAGGTCCCACCCTCTGGAGCTGCTGGTCAATCTGATTAGCCAGCAGCTCCATCAGTCCTGGCTGTCAGTGGCAGCTGCTGGGACTGCAGCTGAAGAGAGGAGCCCAAGCCTTAGAATATCTTGCAAAATTAAGTCCTGGTTCTTAGGCGGGAAGGTTTGGGAGCATTAGGGAGAGGGGCAGTGGGTGGGGGAAGGTGGGTTTAAAAGAGGGAGCAGATAGGAAGGATGGGGGGGGTTCAGTCTAAGGCAGGGCCGCCAATAAGTGGGAAAGGGCAGGCCCTGGAGAGCGACCGTATTTATTCATGGGTCAGTCAAGTCAGTGAACAGGAGAGATGCGTATGATATCCAAGGCTGATCCTCTCTTTGCCCAGCATCCACATACATACTCTTTCTAGACTGTAACTGTGAACAGCAAATCAGAGTGACTTTTTTCCTGTAATGCATCATTGCTGCTTCAGTTAAGATCAACTAACTTATGCATATGGACCCAAACTTAGGTGCTTACAGGTTTGAACAGCTGTGTTACACCTTGCAATGCATCCACCAACTGAGCTATCAGGGGAGTCAGATGGCAGTGCTTTATTGCATAGGATAGCTCAGTAACCCAACTGGAAGTGCTGGATCTGATTATGTGAAGCGAGTTTATCTGCCGTCATCCCTTACTCAACAAACACAGAATTCACTATATAAAAAAAACTGAGGGACCTGGAATAGCAGAAACATTTCTTTTTCAACTTACTTTTGACTTGGGGTTTCTTGGATTCATGGATTCCCCCTCCACTATTGGGGGGTGTCAGACTTGATGATGTGGAGCCATGACTTGTGCTAGGACCATCAAAGGACTGATTTCCTCCCCCACTGCCACTGCTTCCTGCTTGACTATGCATCTTTATCCTACGAAAAAGTTTAAGGAAATAAAAAGGTTCTGACTTCAACAGCTCCAAACATAATTCTACAGTCTTAACCGAGCATTGTGTCTGAAGTTTTACAATATGAAATACTTCCTCTAAAAGTGATTTTTTTTCCCCAGCTTTTTGACACCAAAATCATATTAAGTAGAATAAAAATCTACAAGTTCAGAAAAGTCTTTCTTATCCTGTCCAAATGCTAAAATTGAATGCTGTGACTTGCAGATGAAGGGCACACCACATCATTTCTAAATGAACAATGGACAGTACCTCGTAGGAGCAGAAATCGATATTCCAGTTCCATGCTTCTCCTGTCTGCGCCTTACATCTCTGGGTGGCTTTACCTCAGTGTTCAGGAAGGCCAGCTTTGCCTGACGGCCTGGTTTTAAAACACAAATTACTCAGTACTTAGAGCCAGAACAAGCACATTTTTCATATTTCTCAGTTCCACTGAAGAATCCCTGAGCTTATTCCATGAATTGGTACTTGTGATGCACAGCCTTGCCTATTAGGAACACATTACAAGGAATCGGGGGTGCAATTCACAATTTTATGATATTTAATTCTAAGAGACAAAAGATCACTGTGGGGTGAGTGTGCATGCACCCAAATTTCCAATATGCATGCCTGATGACTAAATTTGGAAAATTACCCCTTCTAAGTCAGGACAAAATTATATTTGTCAATATTAATCCAGCCATTCTCCCCAAGACAGATATTCTTCCCAAGACAGATATTCTTCCCAAGACAGATATTCTTCCCAAGACAGATATGATTCTAAAGTTCAAACAGCTTGGATGAATGAAAACCTTAAAGCTGGGAGTCAAGAAGCAACTTTAAGAATTACAGATTCTACAGACTTAACCAAGCACTGAATCTGAGGTCTGGAAAACAGTCTGGTAAGTCTGCACCAAATGATACCAATGCTACATTTACAACGACATATATTTATATAGCACCTTTAGCATAATAAAATGTCCCAAGATGCTTCACAGGAGCATTACAAAACAAAATATGACATTGAGCCACAAAAGGTGATATTAGGTCAGATGACCAAAAGCTTGATCAAAGAGCTACGTAGACTTTAAGGATAGTCTTAAAGGAAGAGAGCAAGATGGAGAGGCAGAGAAGTGTAGGGAAGGTATTCCAAAGCTTAGGGCCTAGGCAACTGAAGGCATGGCCACTAATGGCGAAGGGATCAAAATTGGGAATACACAGGGGGCCAGAATTAGATTACAGCAGATTTCTCGGAGGGCTGTGGGGCTGGAGGAGATTACAAAGGTAGGGAGGAGTGAGGCCATGGAGGGATTTGAAAATAAGAAATTTTAAATCAAGACATTGCTTGACTGGGAGCCAATGGTGTGTCAGGGGTGATGGGGGAATGGGACTCATTGCAGTAATGTGTGTCAGTGAGCACAGGGGTGATGGGGGAATGGGACTTAGTGGAGTTAAGACACGGGCAGCAGAGTTTTGGATGACCTCAAATTTACAGAAGGTAAAACATGGGAGATCAGCCAGGAGTCCGTCGGAATAGCCAAGTCTAGAGGTAACGAAGGCATGAATGAGGGCTTCAGCAGCAGATGAGCTGAGACAGGGGCAAAGTTGGGCAATGTTACAACAATGGAAATAAGCAATTAGTAGAAAGGCTACATTTAAAGAACACGCAGAAACCAATATGCCTCGCTGTTGTAGTAAAGAATGTTCATCGGCCAGTTTCATGAGGCGTGCTATTCAAGGAATTGAAAAAATATTTTGCTCTTCACTTTCAAAACATGTTAACAAGAATTTGTTTTAAAAATTAAGTGAAATAATAGAATCATATTGAACAGAAGGCCGCCATGCAGAACAATGTGCTTGTGCCAGATCTTTGAAAGAGCTAGTCAATTATTTCTCCATGGCCCTGCGAATTTTTCTTTTTCAAGTATATATCCAATACCTTTTTGAAAGTTACTACTGAATCTGCTTTCACCACACGTTCAAACAGTATACTCCAGCTCATGATAATTTGCTAAATAATAATAGTTGAACCTTTCATAATTCAGTATTATGCATCATGTATATTTTCACTTGTAAGTATTAGAAGCAACAAATCTTTTGAAACCAGAAACATAATTTGTTCTTACAATATACTAGCACAACTTAAAATAAATTAGGGATGGACAATAAATGCTGGCCTAGCCAGTGACATCCATATCCCATGAAAGAAAAAATAATTGATTTGACTGGCTGACAGCACTGTATTTACTAAAATTGCCCTTTACCCTTTGGTTTGCTGGCATGAGCCGAACTAATGCTTTGTGTTATAGCTCGCAGTTTCTGCTCTCGCTCATCATGAAGACGTAGATACATTTCACGCCATGACTCAAACTCCTGTCGTTCCTGGTTCTTAAAGTCTCTCTTACAGTGTCGCAGCCACAGGTGATCGGTTTCTTCAACAAAAGTCTGTTTGGCAGCAAAATGCACAATTAGACATCTATAAGAAAAGCTGCAGCCAAGTACAAAGAAAAGGCTTAGAAAATGCTGTTAAAGGAAAACTCTAACATGGATCTTACAGCTACTAAGTTAACCAAGTGCATGGCATCATAGCTTGTCACCACACACTACCAGTTCTTGGCTACAGTTCCCCTTTACCCAAACATTTACAGATATATAACAAAAGTAATTGATTAAAAAAAAAATCACTGCATAGGTAAATAGTGCGGTGGCTAAATGTGCTGCCTATGTATTTATAATTTACATGCTCTTCCAAAGTGTTATCTTTATTGTTGCGGCTGCTAGTGGAATCCATTTGCCGACATTAGCATGTTACTTAATATGATTAAGTAATTTAATATGGATGTAAAAATTGTGTTTGTGTTAATTTTCCACCCTCCAAAATAGTCTTCACTGAAGCTACACCTTATCTTTGTACTGTAAATTAATCACAAACACAATTTTACATTCAAATTAGTTAATCCCCGATTTAATTCCTACAGTGTTGATTTAACTGATTGCAGTCAGGGCAAGGCTAGTGGTGATGCAATCTGCCACAATGCCAATGGCCTATGGGGGAGGGGAAACTTTCAGAATTTTTGCTTTGATCATTGTAGGATGGTACCTAACATGGAGTTGATCCCTTTGTGAGGGAAGGGAAGCTTGTCCATGTGAATGAGCCTGTTAAAGTAGAGGGGAAGGGAGAAAAACCTTGCATGAAATCTTTCTTTTTTCACAATGTATCCACAGATGTTTATATAGGTAAAGTAAAATCAAGTGACCAAAAAAATACAATGATCAAAAAAGATATGGTGTGCAGGTGAAGTCAGAAGATTGCAAGGAAGCACTGTAAAAAAAATGCATAGAAAATTATGTAGCAGTTAAGAACTAACAAAATTCTCAAAGCTTCAGTTGACATTGCTTTATAGCATGTTCCACAACTAGAGTTCTCTTCTTTTAAGTATGGTGTGCACCCATCTTATTTTCCAATGAGGAACATTCATTTATTAAAAAGAACTTGATCCTTCACAATCCTGTATCAGACCCTCAGAATACTTCCATCCTGCATCAACACTGGACTTGATGCTCATACTTTCTAGACTATTTACTGACCAACCCACATGGCCAGGAAAAGACCTGAATATAGATCCAGCAGCCATATCAATATTATTGTTACTTCAATGTATGTCACTACACATGAGTACTTAAAAGAACATTTTCTTTCCTCTCCTAATTTTATTAAATCCACATTTTTCAAAAAACCTTACCTTCAGACCAGTTAAGCAATTTTAATTCTGTTCCTCAATAAAAGCATCTTTGTTTTGGGAAAAAAATAATTAGCAAAATTAAGAAGCCCAGTTTCTCTGATCCCTCCTCTTTACTAAAACAACTAAGACTCCTTTCATCATCTTAGTAAATATCTTCTCTACCCTCTCTAAGGCCTGGATATTCTGCTGTCCTTACCTGGTCTGACCGATATGAGAGTCCAGACCCACAGCAATGTGGTTGACTCTTAAATACCCTCTAAACAGGGGCAATTAGGGATGGGCAATAAATGCTGGCCTAGCCATATATATATATATCCAAATCCACAGCAATGTGAACAAGGGCAATTAGGGATGGACAATAAATGCTGACCTAGCCAGCGACACCCAGTGTAGGACCAGACCAGGTAAGGACAGTAGGTTTCTTTCCCTAAAAGACATTAGTGAACCAGATGAGTTTTTACCACAATCAGTAATGGTTTCGTGGTTATCAGACTTTTAATTCCAGATTTTTGAATTCAAATCTCACCATCTGCCATGGTGGGATTTCAACCCAAGACCCCAGAGAATTACCCTGGGTCTCTGGATTACAGTCCAGTGACAACGTCAGTATGCCATGACCACCTCCCATACGTACACTTATTTCCTCAAAGAACGCTGATTAACTTTGGCAGACACAACTTGCCTTTTATAAATCAATGCTGGCAGTTATTAAATTAACACATCTTTATAAGTATTAATTTTATCCCCATTACAATGGCCTCTAGAAGCTTACCTACTCATATTAGGCTGTTCCATAAATACTCGATTTACCTTTCCATCCTTTTTAAACAGAAGTGTCATAATAGCAACCCTCTAGTCTCCTGGCGCAACTTCTATGGGTGAAATTTTCAGGCTCTGCCCGCCACCGGGATCCTACGAGCCCGCCGAAAGTTAATGGACTTTTGGCTGGGCTGCAGAATCTCCCGTGGCTGGTCCCACCAAAACAGGGTCGGAAAATCCCTGCCCATGTCTAAAGATGCTTAAATTTTGTGATCAGATCCTCTGCTATTTCCTTTCCAATATTCCTCAGCATTCTAGGATGCATGTCATCGGGCATGGTTATCTTTGAGTTCCATGAACTTATGTCATTTCCTCAATTATAGTTAATCTATCTAAAAAGCTGCCTCCTTTTATTCCTAATACTATAGTCGCCAAAAATCTATGGTTCCACGAATGTATCACTTGAATGTATGACTACCCTTCTTTGTGAACCCAGACAGTGAATGCTTGTTCACACTTGGCACCACTCAGATCCACTATCAGACATGGGTCATTAGCATGTGGAATCAGGAACCTTGGTTTACTTTCCCTTCTCGAATCTGTGGGTACTGAGGCCAAATGTCACATTACTACAGCTGCCTTGGATGGCATCAGCTAATTCAGCACAGATCTGGGATCCAACAATCAACATATCAACCAGATGGCCTATTGGGAATGTGGCTCCAGGGGCCAAAATACTCCCAGTCTGCAGCCATAACTCACTTAAAACATACCAGCAGATTTTTCTGTCGGTTAGCTGTCCGAAGGAGAGAAGGATAGTTCTTCCAGTGTCCTGTCAAATATTTATCCCTCAACCACCATCACTAAAACAGATTATCTGGTTGTTCATCTCACTGCTCTTTGTATGACGTTGCTGTGGACAAATTGAAGATCACGTTCTCCACATTACAACAGTGACTTCATTTCAAAAACACTTTGTTGGTTGTGCAGTGCTTTGGGATCTGAAGTTGTGGAAAGCATTATATTAATGCAAGTCCCTTCTTTCTTTCAAGCCAATGTGTACATTGCCATTAATGGCATGGCAAAAACTGTCAAAAAAATGTGTTTTAACTGAAGTAAAGACCACAGTTCCTCTGATGGTGGGCTTTTGATCCTGAACCAGCCATTAGAAAAAAAACATGTTTCACCACACCTCTTCATAGTTGCTTAAAGTCTCTCAGCCCATTTCTCGCTACAATCACTGGAAAACCAGCTTTTAAATTGCAAAGAAAAAAGGTTTCAAAACTCTGCTGTATCATGGAAAACAGTAACTTGTGCCTTTGAGATAGCGAATCATACATTCAGTACTTTCTTTGGGAAGCTACACAAATACATAAAGTTAGGACTATGATGTATAGAAAAGGGTAACTTGTTTTTCTGTTAGTGAATAATAGAGCACCACAATGAGCAGCTCCTGTACCTTTCCATTAACTTCCATTTTAGGAGTCAGAGCACAGGCTTACCGGATTGCAGTCCTCAATCCGATATAGCTGTTCAGGGGTACACCGCTCCAGCACAGGTTCTAAGATTTCAAATGGCACTCCTCCAACTTCATGAATAGCTGCAAGGAAGCACAGCAAATACTGAGAAAAAAAAACACGAAACAACAAAGTACATGCAGGACCTTCTTGGAAGTAACACCACCTGAAGAGGAGCAACTCTGAGGAATTCCCTGGCCACAATAATGCAAAATGGTATAGATCAAAAAAGGTTAGAAGTTTGGGCCAAACCATTTCTCTAATAGCTGCAAAATGCCTCAACACCCAGGTTAAGGAAGGAGAAAAAAAAAATCAGACAGGATTCTTTCTAATGATCATTATCCAGTGGCCACTGCTAAAAAGTGCACTTGTGCAGATGTTAAATGATGATTGGACCAGACTCAAGAAATCTGCAACTACTCAATCTAGGTTCATATTAAAAGTGATTTTCACATTCAGACAAGGGTTCTGGAGGATGGCTAATATCCATGAAACCTTTCGCAGCCTGGGTCTTCCATGAAGCAGCATTTAGTTGGATTGCTGTCCTGCTCAAACCTTCCCTGTCTCAACACTGCTCTACATTTCTTGCTGAGTCTTCAGAGAACAAAAGTGCAGGACGCAGCATTCCTTGAAGAACTGCATTACAGTGTTGTAGAGTCAGGGGTGAGGGTGGTGTTTTGGGGGGGGGGGTGGAAGAAGAGAACACACCCCTTGTTACAGCACTAAATGCTGTATGGTAACTTTAAATGTCCAATAGGAATGTTAGTGAGTGGGAGAGGTGGAGTGTGGGTTGCGGGTAGTTGGGTTGGGTGGGTTAGTCAGATCGGGGGCTATTTAGGTGATGTAGGGATGAGTACTAGTCAGAGGGTGTAGTCAGTTTGGGTTGTGGGGATTAGTCGGGGTAGTCCGGTTGGTCAGGTAAGGGTGGGTAGTCAGGAGGTCAGAAGGTTAGTCGAGTCAGGGGGTAGCTGAGGGTTGGAGGCAATAGTTGGGGGGTCAGTTCCATAGTAACCAAGGAGTTAGGCTAAGTTTTAATCTAACATTTCTTGAGCAATTATTCAGGGAAGTATGTTGAAACTGTCCAAAGTCTCCAACTCTAGCAGAATCGGAGACGTTCGCAGAGGGTCCCAGGGAGCAGCAGATTTGCCCATCACAAGTTCAAACTCCCTGGGCAATTCCCACAAAGGTCAGTGTGTCTGGACTTCCGGGGTGGTGAAGGTGGATCCTGCCGCACACATCCGGTGTCTGACGAAAGGAATAAAGTTAACAAGTAATTATATCAAGGCTTTGAGAAAAGCAGAAAATGATAAATCTCCAATGATTGGAGTATTTCCAGTTTGCTCTGATGGCCCACAAGCAATATTAGCAAAGTGAGTTGAAGCACCAATGTACAGCCCTTACGAGTAACAGGCTTAGCCTGTATTATCCCTTCCAGCAAAGGATGTGTCCTACTGTAATAAAAACAAAATACTGTGGATGCTGGAGATCTCAAATAAAAACAGAGTCATATTGGGCTCAAAACATTAAACTCTGTATCTCTCTCTCCACAGATGCTGCCAAGCCTGTTGAGTTTTTCAGCACTCTGTTTATATTTGTGCGTCCTACTGTATTGATCAATAAACTATTTACAGAGAGTTAGAATGAAGTGTTTATGTCCTGCAATCCATATAAAATTCATAATGAAGTGCAAGGAAGGGTTGTAGTTTAGCTGTGCTGGAGTGACAGATCATGTAAACAATATTACACATTGACCAGTGTTTGTGCGACAAGAGCCTGTAAACTATGATTCTACATTCCTGCCTCCTTCAATCCCAGATACAGCAGGATTGCACACACCGCAATGTTTGTTCACAGCAGGATGCCACACACAGCAATGTTTGTACACATGTCGGACAGAAAGAACCTAGAATAATTCCTGGGCAACTACAGAACTGAGCCCACTGACTTGGTCTGACTACCCCTCTGACCCACCTACAACACCCCACTTATACATTCATTGACTAACCCATTAACTAACATTCTCATTGGACATTTAAACTTACTATACAGCAGTTAGTGTCCTAAAAAGAGGGTATGTCTCACCTTCCCCCGACATCACAGTCAGCATCTCCAAGAGATGCTGGGCTCTGCATTTGTGGAGAGGTGGGGCTTGGAAGACTCAGCAAGGAATGGGAGGCAGCATTGGGGTGTGGAAAAGCTCAAGCAGAGGGTCAATCCAATGATGGTTGCAGCTTCACGCAAGATCCAGGCCCTAATTTTATACTGTTCAGGCTCCCTTCCAAGAAGTGCAGAACCTCAGGCCTCAGACATTGCAAAGTTGAGGTCACTTTACCAAAAATGGTAGATATATTCAGTATGCTATTCAGCCAACTGTGGTAAAATTTGCTGACTGAGACCACATAAATGCAAAAACCAAGTCAAAGGATGCATACTCCAACAAGTCACCATATTCGGGCAAGGAATGGGTAAAGGGGAAGGGAAAAAGGTCACTCGAGGCTGGAATTCAGAAATATGACATTGGGGTGAGGAACTGAAATCCCAGCACCTGTGGAACCATATCATGGTTCCATAGCATGGGGCCAAAACACACAGAAGTGGGAAGAAAACCACTGGTCACAAAAGAGTCCACCAGTGCTGACATTTAATGTTTCCCCATGGTTAGAATACTTAATTACTTCTCAGTAAGAAAGTAGGGTAGTCCACAATGTGGACACCTTTACACTTATCTGTTGGAAGGCGCAAATCAATGTGCTGCATCATGGAGTAGTGTCAAAGATTTTTCAATCTTCTAAAGCACATCATGGTGTCATCAAACAGAAATCAGGTGCTTTCTAAGAAGGGGAGGGGCTGGGGGAGCAGGTCGTGGGGAAATAGGTGACAGACCATGAAACTAAATCTTGGTGACATGCTACAGACAGTACCTATAGTTTAGATGGGAAAAGTCTAAATTCAATTGTTATAAGCAGAGCGTCAAGCAACCCTGGAAGTCAACATGGAACTACTCTCTAAATAGGGAAAAAAAATCACTCCGTCGTAATGTATTTTGCATACACTAGCATATCCACACCTCTGATGATCATTCATGACTTACAATCCACGTTGTTTTGTAGAACTCGAATACATTGTTCATACAGTGACATCATCTTTGGGAGGTAGGCAGTCTTTGATCCAGAATACACCTGCATCTTTGAGTTAAACCGGCGACCAGTAAATCCCAGATCCCCCTCAGACAGAACAGATACAGCTACAACAGAAAAGAAAATGTGGGTTATTTCTGAAGCAGTTCAGGGAGTAAATTCTCATCAACTGCATTAAAGTACAGCAAGTCTCTCTACCCAGCCATATACATCCACCCCATGCATAAACACACCCAAAACACACAAATACCACACCACACAGCATCCCCCATCCACAACCACAAAACCCCACTCTTAAACACACTTACCCACACACACACACACACACACACTCTTCCACCCATGCGCACGCACACATCCGCACGCGCACACCCCCACACCTCCCCACACACACACCACACACACACACACACACCTCCCACACACACACCCACCCACACACACCTCCACACACACAAACCCACACCTCCCCACACACAAACCCACACCTCCCCACCTCGACACACCCCTCCCCACACACACACCTCCACACACCCACACACCTCCCCACCTCGACACACACCTCCACCTCCACACACACACACACAAACCTCCACACACACACACACCTCCACACACACACACACCTCCACACACACACACACACACACACACACCTCCACACACACACACACACACCACACACACACCACACACACCACACACAAACCACACACACACACACACACCACACACAAACCACACACACACACACAAACCACACACACACACACACCTCCACACACACACACACCTCCACACACACACACACCTCCCCATCTCCCTCCAAACACACACACACACCTCCCCACCTCCCTCCACACACACACCTCCCCACCTCCACACACACACACATCCCCACCTCCACACACACACACATCCCCACCTCCACACACACACACACACACACCTCCCCACCTCCACACACACACACACACACACCTCCCCACCTCCACACACACACACACCTCCCCACCTCCACACACACACATCCACACCTCCCCACACACACACACACACAATCACACCTACCCACACACACACACAACCACACCTCCCCACACACACACACACCACATCTCCCCACACACACACACACCTCCCCACACACACACACAACACCTCCCCACACACACAACACCTCCCCACACACACACACAACCACACCTCCCCACACACACACAACCACACCTCCCCACACACAACCACACCTCCCCACACACATACACACCACCACACCTCCACACACACATACACACCACCACACCTCCACACACACACACACCTCCACACACACAACCACACCTCCACACACACACCTCCCCACACACACACACACCTCCACACACCAACACACCTACACACCTACACACCCACACACTTCCACACCTCCCCACAACACTCCACACACACCTCCCCACCTCACTCCACACACACACACACCTCCCCACCTCCCTCCCCACACACACACACACACACACACACACATCCCTCCACACCTCCCCACACACACACACACACACACACCTCCCCACCGCCCCACACACACACACCTCCCCACACACACACACACTCCTCCACACACACACCCACACACACAAATACACACACACACCCCTCCACACACACACACCCCTCCAACACACACACACACGCCTCCACACACACACACACACACACACACACACACACACACACACACACCCTCCACACACACACCCTCCACACACACACACACACCCCTCCACACACACACACACCCCTCCACAAACACACACACACCCCTCCACACACACACCCCTCCACACACACACACACACACACACACACCCCTCCAACACACACACACAAACACACACACACACCCTCCACGCACACACACCCCTCCACACACACACACACACACCCCTCCACAAACACACAAACACCCCTCCACACACACACACACACACACACACACGCCCCTCCACGCACACACACACACACACCCCTCCACACACACACACACACACCCCTCCACACACACACACCCCTCCACACACACACACCCCTCCACACACACACCCCCCTCCACACACACACACACACCCCTCCACACACACACACACACCCCTCCACACACACACACATACCCCCCTCCACACACACACACACACCCCCCTCCACACACACACACACACCCCCCTCCACACACACACACACCCCCCCCTCCACACACACACACACACCCCTCCACACACACACACACACCCCTCCACACACACACACACACCCCTCCACACACACACACACACCCCTCCACACACACACACACCCCTCCACACACACACACACCCCCCCTCCACACACACACACACCCCCCCCACACACACACACACACCCCCCCCTCCACACACACACCCCTCCACACACACACACACACCCCTCCACACACACACACACACACCCCTCCACACACACACACACACCCCTCCACACACACACACACCCCTCCACACACACACACACCCCCCCCTCCACACACACACACACCCCCCCCCCACACACACACACACCCCCCCCTCCACACACCCCCCCCTCCACACACCCCCCCCTCCACACACACCCCCCCTCCACACACACACACCCCTCCACACACACACACACACCCCTCCACACACACACACACACACCCCTCCACACACACACACACACACCCCTCCACACACACACACCCCTCCACACACACACACCCCTCCACACACACACACCCCTCCACACACACACACACAACCCCCTCCACACACACACACACAACCCCCTCCACACACACACACCCCTCCACACACCCCCACACACACCCCTCCACACACCCCCACACACACACACACACACCCCCACACACACACACACACACCCCTCCACACACACACACCCCTCCACACACACACACCCCTCCACACACACACACACACAACCCCCTACACACACACAACCCCCTCCACACACACACACCCCTCCACACACACACACCCCTCCACACACACACACACACACACACACACCCCTCCACACACCCCCACACACACACACACACCCCTCCACACACACACACCCCTCCACACACACACACCCCTCCACACACACACACCCCTCCACACACACACCCCTCCACACAAACACACACACCCCTCCACACACACACACACACACACACCCCTCCACACACACACACACACACACACCCCCCTCCACACACACACACACACACACCCCTCCACACACACACACACCCCTCCACACACACAGACACCACTCCACACACACACACACCCCTCCACACACACACACACCCCTCCACACACACACACACCCCTCCACACACACACACACCCCTCCACACACACACACACACCCCTCCACACACACACCCCTCCACACACACACACCCCTCCACACACACACACCCCTCCACACACACACACACCTCCACACACACACACACCCCTCCACAGACACACACACACCCCTCCACACACACACACACAGACCCCTCCACACACACACACACACACACACACACACCCTCCACACACACACACACACCCCCTCCACACACACACACCTCCCCACACACACACACCTCCCCACACACACACACACAACCACAGCTTCCCACACACACACACAACCACACGTCCCCACACACACACACAACCACACCTCCCCACACACACACACCACACCTCCCCACACACACACAACCACACCTCCCCACACACACACACAACCACACCTCCCCACACACACACACCACACCTCCCCACACACACACACCACACCTCCCCACACACACACACAACCGCACCTCCCCACACACACACACAACCGCACCTCCCCACACACACACACAACCGCACCTCCCCACACACACACACAACCGCACCTCCACACACACACACACAACCGCACCTCCACACACACACACACAACCGCACCTCCCCACACACACACACACAACCGCACCTCCCCACACACAACCACACCTCCCCACACACAACCACACCTCCCCACACACAACCACACCTCCCCACACACAACCACACCTCCCCACACACAACCACACCTCCCCACACACATACACACACACACCTCCACACACACATACACACCACCACACCTCCACACACACAACCACACCTCCACACACACACACAACCACACCTCCACACACACAAACCCACACCTCCACACACACACACCTCCACACACCAACACACCTACGCACCTCCACACCTCCGCACACACACCCCTCCACGCACACACACCCCTCCACACACACACTCACACCCCTCCACACACACACTCACACCCCTCCACACACACACAAACACACACACACTCCCCTCCACACACACACACACACACCCCTCCACAAACACACACACACACCCCTCCACACACACACACCACTCCACACACACACACCACTCCACACACACACACACCCCCCTCCACACACACACACACCCCCTCCACACACACACACACCCCCTCCACACACACACACACCCCCTCCACACACACACACACCCCCTCCACACACACACACACCCCCTCCACACACACACACACCCCCTCCACACACACACACACACACACACACACACACTCACTCCCCTCCACACACACACACACCCCTCCACACACACACACACCCCTCCACACACACACACACACACACACACACCACTCCACACACACCCCTCCACACACACACACACAACCCTCCACACACACACACACAACCCTCCACACACCCACACACACCTCCCCACCTCACTCCACACACACACACACACACCTCCCCACCTCCCTCCCCACACACACACACACCCTTCCACACCTCCCACACCCACACACACCTCCCCACCTCCCCACACACACACACCTCCCCACCTCCCCACACACACACACACCTCCCCACACACACACACACACCTCCCCACACACACACACACACACACCTCCCCACACACACACACACACACACACCTCCCCACACACACACACACACACACCTCCCCACACACACACACACACACACACACCTCCCCACACACACACACACACACCTCCCCACACACACACACACACCTCCCCACACACACACACACACCTCCCCACACACACACACACACCTCCCCACACACACACACACACCTCCCCACACACACACACACCTCCCCACACACACACACACCTCCCCACACACACACACACACCTCCAAACACACACACCCCTCCACACACACACACACCTCCCCACACACACACCTCCCCACACACACACCTCCCCACACACACACCTCCCCACACACACACAAACACCTCCGCACACACACACACACCCCTCCCCACACACACACACACCCCTCCCCACACACACACTTCCACACACACACCTATACACCTCCACACACACACACACACCTCCCCACACACACACACACCTCCCCACACACACACACACACCTCCCCACACACACCTCCCCACACACACACCTCCCCACACACACACCTCCCCACACACACACCTCCCCACACACACACCTCCCCACACACACACCTCCCCACACACACACCTCCCCACACACACACAAACACCTCAGCACACACACACAAACACCTCCGCACACACACACAAACACCTCCGCACACACACACACACCCCTCCCCACACACACACACACCCCTCCCCACACACACACTTCCACACACACACCTACACACCTCCACACACACACCTCCCCACACACACACACACACCTCCCCACACACACACACACACCTCCCCACACACACACACACACACCTCCCCACACACACACACACACACCTCCCCACACACACACACACACCTCCCCACACACACACACACCTCCCCACACACACACACACACACCTCCCCACACACACACACACACACCTCCCCACACACACACACACACATCTCCCCACACACACACACACACATCTCCCCACACACACACACACACCTCCCCACACACACACACACACACCTCCCCACACACACACACACACACCTCCCCACACACACACACACACACACCTCCACACACCTCCACACACACACCTCCACACACACACACACACACACACACCTCCCCACACACACACACACACCTCCCCACACACACACACACCTCCCCACACACACACACACACCTCCCCACACACACACACACACCTCCCCACACACACACACACACCTCCCCACACACACACACACACCTCCCCACACACACACACACTCCTCCCCACAAACACACACACTCCTCCCCACAAACACTCCGCCCCACCTCCACACACTCCGCCCCACCTCCACACACTCCGCCCCACCTCCACACACTCCGCCCCACCTCCACACACAAACACCTCCATACACACACACACACACGCACACACACAGCCCTCCACACACACGCCCCTCCACACACACACACACACGCGCCTCCACACACACACACACACGCCCCTCCACACACACACACACACACGCCCCTCCACACACACACACGCCCCTCCACACACACACACGCCCCTCCACACACACACACGCCCCTCCACACACACACACGCCCCTCCACACACACACACACGCGCCCCTCCACACACACACACGCCCCTCCACACACACACACGCCCCTCCACACACACACACGCCCCTCCACACACACACACGCCCCTCCACACACACACACACACACTCCTCCACACACACAAACGCCCCTCCACACACACACACACCCCTCCACACACACACACACACACACTCCTCCACACACACAAACACCCCTCCACACACACACACACCCCTCCACACACACACACACCCCTCCACACACACAAACACACACACACCCCTCCACACACACACAAACACCCCTCCACACACACACACACACACCCCTCCACACACACACACACACCCCTCCACACACACACACACACCCCTCCACACACACACACACACACCACTCCACACACACACGCCTCCACACACACACACACACACACCCCTCCACACACACATAACCCCCTCCACACACACACACACACACACCACTCCACACACACACACACACACCCCTCCACACACACACACACACCCCTCCACACTCCTACCCCTCCACACACACACACACACACCCCTCCACACACACACACACACCCCTCCACACACACACACACACCCCTCCACACACACACACCCCTCCACACACACACACCCCTCCACACACACACCCCTCCACACACACACAACCCTACACACACACACAACCCTACACACACACACAACCCTACACACACCCCTCCACACACACCCCCCTCCACACACACACACACTCCCCTCCACACACACAAACACTCCCCTCCACACACATAAACACTCCCCTCCACACACACACACCCCTCCACACACACACACCCCTCCACACACACACACACACCCCTCCACACACACAAACACACACCCCCCTCCACACACACACACACTCCCCTCCACACACACACACCCCTCCACACACACACAACCCCGACACACACACCCCTCCGCACACACACCCCTCCACGCACACACACCCCTCCACACACACACTCACACCCCTCCACACACACACAAACACACACACACTCCCCTTCACACACACACACTCCCCTCCACACACACACACACCCCTCCACAAACACACACACACACCACTCCACACACACACACCACTCCACACACACACACCACTCCACACACGCACACACACCCCTCCACACACACACACACCCCCCTCCACACACACACACACCCCCTCCCCACACACACACACCCCTCCCCACACACACACACACCCCTTCCCACACACACACACACACCTCCCCACACACACACACACCTCCCCACACACACACACACCTCCCCACACACACACACCTCCCCACACACACACACACACACCTCCCCACACACACACACACACACCTCCCCACAAACACACACACACCTCCCCACAAACACTCCGCCCCACCTCCACACACTCCGCCCCACCTCCACACACTCCGCCCCACCTCCACACACTCCGCCCCACCTCCACACACTCCGCCCCACCTCCACACACTCCGCCCCACCTCCACACACTCCGCCCCACCTCCACACACTCCGCCCCACCTCCACACACTCCGCCCCACCTCCACACACTCCGCCCCACCTCCACACACTCCGCCCCACCTCCACACACTCCGCCCCACCTCCACACACTCCGCCCCACCTCCACACACTCCGCCCCACCTCCACACACTCCGCCCCACCTCCACACACTCCGCCCCACCTCCACACACTCCGCCCCACCTCCACACACTCCGCCCCACCTCCACACACTCCGCCCCACCTCCACACACTCCGCCCCACCTCCACACACTCCGCCCCACCTCCACACACTCCGCCCCACCTCCACACACTCCGCCCCACCTCCACACACTCCGCCCCACCTCCACACACTCCGCCCCACCTCCACACACTCCGCCCCACCTCCACACACTCCGCCCCACCTCCACACACTCCGCCCCACCTCCACACACTCCGCCCCACCTCCACACACTCCGCCCCACCTCCACACACTCCGCCCCACCTCCACACACTCCGCCCCACCTCCACACACTCCGCCCCACCTCCACACACTCCGCCCCACCTCCACACACTCCGCCCCACCTCCACACACTCCGCCCCACCTCCACACACTCCGCCCCACCTCCACACACTCCGCCCCACCTCCACACACTCCGCCCCACCTCCACACACTCCGCCCCACCTCCACACACTCCGCCCCACCTCCACACACTCCGCCCCACCTCCACACACTCCGCCCCACCTCCACACACTCCGCCCCACCTCCACACACAAACACCTCCATACACACACACACACACACGCACACACACAGCCCTCCACACACACGCGCCTCCACACACACAAACACACACACACGCCCCTCCACACACACAAACACACGCCCCTGCACACACACACACGCCCCTCCACACACACACACGCCCCTCCACACATACACACGCCCCTCCACACATACACACGCCCCTCCACACATACACACGCCCCTCCACACACACACACCCTTCCAAACACACACACACGCCCTTCCACACACACACACGCTCCTCCACACACACACACGCCCCTCCACACACACACACACGCCCCTCCACACACACACACGCCCCTCCACACACACACACGCCCCTCCACACACACACACGCCCCTCCACACACACACACACACACTCCTCCACACACACAAACACCCCTCCACACACACAAACACCCCTCCACACACACACACACCCCTCCACACACACACACACCCCTCCACACACACAAACACACACACACCCCTCCACACACACAAACACACACACACCCCTCCACACACACACAAACACCCCTCCACACACACACAAACACCCCTCCACACACACACAAACACCCCTCCACACACACACACACACACCCCTCCACACACACACACACACCCCTCCACACACACACACACACACACACACACACACACACACACACACAC